>NC_072731.1:252210412-252548020 GCF_026930045.1 Uloborus diversus
AAATTTTTTGCAGTAGTTATTTGCACTGGAGACTTCTGCTAAATGATTCGCCGAGGCAGTTAGCCACCTCTTTGTGATCCGACAAAAGTTGACCATTTTTATCCAGAATGGGAGCACAAGACGTATTGTAGTTGCCAGAAATTTTTTTTGATTTTACCCCACACTGTCTTAGATGGGGTGGACGTCGTGATTGTGCTGACATAAGCCTGCCACGAGTCACGCTGGCTTTTTCGTCGAATCTTCCGAGCTTCAGCACGAGCTCGTTTAAGTGCCACAAGATTTTTGCGTGGTCGGATATCGACGAAAAGTGCTCCATGCTTTTCTTTGTGCCTTATGAGCCTTCTGACAATCAAAGTTCCACCAAGGTTTAGGAAATTTGATCCTACCTTTAGTGGTTCTTGGAATTGCAACGTTCGCTGCCGTCAATATTATGTCGGTTACTCGGGCTTACGGCTACATCGATATCAATATCAATCACGTCTTCAGATTTAATTTCTGCCAACTGGGTAAAATGCTGCCCTAATCAGCTCGATCAATGCGAAGTCGGGCTTGCTGATGCTGCTGATGGCCGCAGCGTGCAGTAGAGGTTATCTTGATCGGAAAATGGCCACTGGTGTAGAGACCACCCTCCACCTGGAAATCCCAAAGTGGCAGAAAAGAAGGTGAACATATAACGAGATCGATGGCGTGGTAAGTCTGGGTAGGAAAATGAAAATAAGTGTTTTCGCCGTTGTTAAGAATGCAAAGATCATTGTCCTCGATAAAATTCTCTATTGTTAAACCTCTGCTGTGTTGGAGTCGGGACTCCCCCAGAGAGGATTATGGCCATTGAAATCCCCCAAGATGATGTATGGGGGAGGAAGTTGATCTACAAGTGTTTGCAATTCCTCGCCTCTCAAGTCGTAAGAAGGTGGAATATAGACAGTACAAATTGTAAACAGCGAGTGAAGGTGAGCGCGCGCAAGCTACTGCTTGCAGGGATGTGTTGATATTGAGCTGGCTAGATGCATAATCATTAGCGATTAGCAAAAGCCACTCCTCCACAACGACGGTCACCTGACAAGCAGTCCTTGCGGTATATGTCGAAACCTTTCAACCTCGGTTTATCAGTGGGCGATAGGAAAGTTTCTTGCAGACAGAATATGGCCGGTTGGTGATATTCGACAAGATCTTTGATGTCCGTGACATTATGCGAGTAACTTTGACAATTCCAAGAAAGATTGCTCAGGGCCATAGAGAAAAGAGGAAGGAGAAACGGCCGAAAGAAGAGGGGGCAGCTCATGAAGGAGGATGGTCCGTCCATCCTTCATCGTCGGATGGCGGATGGTCTTCGAATTCGACATCCTCGTCCTCCTCTTGGGGAGAAGGTTGTTGAAGTTTTTCAATTTGGGACTTTGTTAATTTTACTTTCTTGCTAGAAAGTAAAAAGTCCTCTTTTTTAAAATTATAAAATTTTGGGGGCCTCTGTTTAGAGACTACCCCAATTTTTGCGCGCGTTTGAATAATTTTCTTTTTTTCCACAGTTTTGTTTTGTTTTTGATCAGTTGGTTTTTTTAAAATTATTGTAGATGGGTAACTTGAACTCGGGATTTGTGTACTTAATATTTTAGTTTCGTTACTATTTTTTTGTGGAGGCTTAGGGGTATTGAGTTGTTTATTTTTTGATTTAGGAGAGTTAGTTGATTTAGTGCTGGTTATTGTATTAATAATTTGAGGATCTGTTTGTGTGCTGGTAGAATTGAATACTTTTCTAACTGCTGCAGCATATGAAAGTCCGGCTGAAGGCGTACGAGACTGAACAATTTTTCTGGCATCTGGATATGATATGTTCTGAGTGGTTTTGATTACTTGTATTTCCTTTTCGGAGAGCCAGTTTGGACATTTTCTAGAGTAGGACGGGTGATCTCCTTTGCAGTTGACACATTTATATTCCTTTTTGCATTCATTGCTGTCGTGGCCGGGCTCAGCGCACCTGGCACAAGTTTCTGCACTACGGCATGACAGTCTGGAATGCCCAAAGCGCTGGCACTTAAAGCACCGTAGCGGGTTAGGAATATATGGTCTAACAGGGCAGGAGAGATAACCAGCTTTGACACGTGAAGGGAGGATAGGCGTACTAAAAGTCAGAATAATATGTTTAGTATTCTGCATTTCGCCATTGCGTTTAATAGTGATCCTCTTCACTCCACTTACGTGTTGGTCTTTCATTTCTTCTAGAATTTCCTTCTCTGATGTAAATAGAAGGTCTGGCTCCGAAATAACTCCCCGAGAAAAGTTAAGAGTTGAGTGAGCTGTAACTGTACATAGATATGAGCCTAGTTGTTTGATAGCTAGAATAGGTTGAACTTGTTTAGGATGTTTGATTTCAACTAATAGTTCGCCAGTGCGTAGCTTTTTTACTGATTGGAACTCGCCGATAAGATTTATTAATGCCTTGTTAATTAAGAATGGGGATACAGCGGTAAATGTTAGATTTTCGTTCCTTTTGATAATAAAGAATTTTGCAGATGTAAGCGATTCAGTCTGACGCTCCCCACAAGGGGGAGAAGTGTTCTTTGTGTTTATATCCATAAAAAAACCAGAGAACTAGGGGGAAAAATGGGGTCTAGCCCCTGTGTAGCCCCCCTACACAGAGGTAAGGCTGCGTACGACAGGGTTCGCCTGCTATCCCTGAAGCCTCCCGTTTGAGGCACCGACTACCCCCGGTACCACGCAGCCATAGGCACGGTTGACACACCTTGGCTTAGGGGTTTTCGTCCGCATTTGGTAAGTGTGATGAGGGAAGGAAGGGAAAAAAATCCCCTCCCGCCGATATTCTGTTTGAGCAACTGGGGGTTCACTACTCCTCCCAAGAGCTCGCCCCGAACTCACCACACCGCAAGCCCCCCCACCACGACAAGGTAAACGGACACGGGGGGGGATGAAGATGAATCTGATATTTGGGATTCTCTATATTTAAATACTATTTTCTATTCTCCTGATGATGAGGATTTGCCTCCGTTACCTGAAGGTGATACTAAACCGTGTGATCAAATTGAAATGGCCAGTGATACATCAGTACTTAACCAAGGGACGGGGTCAGAAAATGTTGATAAATCAAATGATAAGACAGCTGAAGATATATCGGAAAGTAACTTTTATAATTTTGAAGTTTCTAAGGAAGAAGAACCATTTGTGTCAAAATCTGTTGTGTTACTTGGGAAAGCACTAGCAAGAAAGAGGCTGATGGCTTTTTCTCAAAGTAAATTAACAAATATTTCTAAAAGGGATTCTGTTTTATCAAAATCTGGTTCGTTATCATTTAGTTTAGCAAAAAAATCCAATCAAAAAGTCGGTGCAGATGTCGTTTCAGCTTTCAAAGAAGAGGAGGAAGATAGTGAACAAAGCAGAGGGGAATCTTCCGCAAAAAGTGATAAAGAGGATGCTGGAAAGAGTGAAGATAGCTCATCAGCTAAAACAGAGATGTATCCAAATCATCCTCCCGATGCATTTAGCAAGAAGCCAAACTTTGGATTCCTTACTTTTGTTAAGACAGTTGCGGTTGAAGACTCTGAAAAGCCGGAGGAAGCATCCGCAAAGGACGGGGAATCCATTGCAGACAAAAGCTCTCATTCAGGGAAATCCGATAGGGAACGAAGTCGTCATTCAGAGGAGAGGAATAGCAGGAGACAAGATAGAGAAAGGCGAAGGTCTCGTGAATGGAAAAAATCTCCGGAAAGACACAGTCACAGGTATGAAGACAGGGACAGAGGAAGGAGGTATGATCAGTATGAAAGAAGGCGGTCTAAAGAAAGGAGTAGAAGCAGAAGATCAGCTGAGAGAGATCATAGATCGTCAGAAAGGACGAAAGATAGACGGCATAACGACAAGCAAGACACTGATAGGAGAAAATATGCTGACCGAAACAAGTCTCCAGAAAAAGAGAGAGCTAAGCATTCTTCAGATTCAAAATCTAAAAAGTCAGATGATTCGAAAAAAGCAAGCAATTTGGAAAGGGAAAAGTTGGCAGCAGATTCAGAGCAACTTGAGCAAAAATCTGCAAAATGTAAGGATAATCTTCCTGAGGTGTTAGCTGCAAACTCTGAGAAACAGTTCGTTTCTGAAGAAACTTGTTCCAATGTTCTAAAAGATTTAATTGCAAATGAAATTAGTTCTTCTATTGAAAAATGTGTGAATGATAGTAGAGGTAGCAGTGTGTCTAAAATTAAGTCTGAAGTTGTCCATCCGACTTTAAATGAGATATGCAGTGATAAAGCGCAATCAAAGTCAACAAAATTGGAGCGTGAGGAATTGGCACTGAGTGAAGAAAATAATTTTGAAGTGAAAGGTGTAGGAACTTTTTCTCATTCGCTTGATGCCCCAGATGCAAAGATTTCCGTTGCTTCAAGCATAAAGTGTGAAATAAATGATGCTGATGTCGACAGAGCTGATGCTCAGGATTACCTTGAGTGTTATGAACCTTATGTGAAGTCTGAAAGTTTTGAAAAGATCAAAGAAAATGAAGATTCTAAATCTTTAGACATAAAACTGCTACCTGCGTTAGTTGATACAAATGTTCCTTTGAAAAAAGAATCAAGTACTTGTGATGATTTAAAATCTGAAGTAAAAATTGAACAAACTAACAAAAAGCTAAGCAATGAAGAACTTAAAGAAAATAAGGATATGTTAGTGTCACCTATTTCTGATAGTAAAACTTTGAAAAGAAAGAAAAAATCTCAGCCCAGTTCTGCAGATCTGAAGAAATCTGAAAAATCAAAGAAACGCAAAAAGAAAACTAATAAACTTTTGTCTCAAATGCTTAAAAACAAAGCATTTAAAAAATTCTGTCAGGAGTCGGGCCTAGACATTTCTGATAATTCGAAAAAAATTGAGGCTACTCTTCAAATGCTGTATAAAGCAATGTCTGAAAAGAAAAAGAAAAAACGAAAAACTGAACCAAGTGTTTCTGATGATAGTGATTCGTCCAGCAGCTCAAGTAGCAGTTCTTCGGGTGCTTCTAGCAGTGCATCAGGAACTAGAAGTGATGATTCTTCTAGCAGTTCATCCAGTAGTGATAGCGATGATCCTGTGAATAAAAAATCAAAAAAGAAGAAAGTAAAATCAATGAAAAGTACTTTGTCAGAGAATGCTAAAGGTAAAGACAATTTAGTGTTAGACTGTATTCAAGTTCCTAAAGATATTGAAGGCATTCACGAGTCCATTTCAAATAAAAATGATGAAAATAATTTAAAGAAAGATAAAAGAAAACTTGCTCATGGTACAAAGCTGGACAAAAATAAGCAGACATTAAAACAAGATGCAAATGTGAACAGCGAAATACCTCCTTCTTATCTAGAACTTAATATTGAACAAAAATCACCTAAGCAGGAAAAATTTAAAAAGGAAGTCACAAATGATGATTTGTGTTCTAATAAAATACAGAAGTTTAATGAGGTAATTGAAAACAATCTACATGAGAATAGCAAAGAGTGTAAAAATTGAGTTTCAAACTGACAAAGATTCTGCAGTTGGATTTGCAGAATCTTCCACTACTACTGAAAGTTTGCTTGAAATAAAAAAGTCTGATGATGTTAACTTAGCACAGAAAAAACTGGAGTTAAAGGATAAATTAGAGGAACTAGATTTGTCAAACAGTAAAACTGCACACAACTTAGTGCAGAAAAAAATGAAAGTGGAGGATAAATTGGAGGAACCAGATTTGCCAAGAGGTAAAACTGCACACAACTTAGTGCAAGAAAAACTGCAGGTGGAGGATAATGGCGCAAGAGCCATTGAAGGCTATGCTGCGCCAAACGATTTTTTTTATCTTATGCTATTTATTTTTCATCTATAAATATAGTCAAATAAAGTAAAAGTAAGTACATTTTGAAGGAAAAAGAATAAAACTTTAAGTACAAGTAATAAAAAAGACGGCCGTTTAAAACAAATAAAAGTTAAAAACCTTTAAGCAAATTGTAGATAAAGAAAAAGTAGATGAAATAATGTCTTGAGAAATTTGAGAAATAAAGACAGGACGGAATCGCATAATGACGAGACAAACACTAAATTAGAAAGGAGAATCCAATCTCCTGGAGGAAAGAGTACAAATTGCGATGGGATGGGTCCCCCAGCAACTCCTTCAAATATGGGTTAAAATCATTAAAGTATTTAAAACTTAGTTGATTAAAATTTGGGCAGTTGCATAAAATATGCAACACTGTCTGATTGACGTTACACTTAGAACAAGTTGGAGCTGGTTCACGGCATAAGAGGTATTTATGGGTGATCCTAGTATGACCGATGCGAAGACGACTTAATAAAACTTGTTCTCTCCTGGTAAGTTGTAAAGATTTGAAACCTTTTGTCGAGGGTTGGATCGAATGCAATTTATTTTGTGTTTCAAGATTCCAAGTCCTCTGCCAATGCGTGTTAAGACATTCTGAAATGGCGTTTTTAATGTCATCAAAAGGGACAGTATCATCAACCAGGATACTAGCAGCTCTGGCAGCTGAATCGGCTGCTTCATTGCCCGAAATTCCCACATGACCAGGGATCCAACAGAAAAGAACGTGAGAATAATTTTGCTCCCGTCTGGTATTTCAATGATAAGAATTATGAAGGAACCACTGGAACTCAATTACTGCATCAAATTATGCCAGAAGCTGCTTGAAAGCCAGGCGGAAACCATTTGGATAGTGCAGATGAGGATTTTTCACCACATTTCCAGCACTTGATTTCGATGTTTTAGACGTACAAAAGGAAACTTAACATTCAACGGAAGTTGCAAATCGCTCAGATGTCATCTGGGGTACGCCGGAGGTTTTGAGGGCTGGATGCTTCTGGGGAGAAACCACCTGTATACCACTTTGAGTGCTCCTGACGGCGGATTTTGCCCTTGGACTTCAGTCCTTGCATGAATATATAATATGCCGTGTTCTCAAGAAAAACTCTTAATTTCTCTAAATATAGTTACAAATTCTGTAAATAGTAATTAATTTTATGATTAATTTGTCGTAATCTAGCGAAATTCGGCGTTTATTAAATTATCTTTCATCTAAAATTATTGTAGTAACGTAACCTGTAAATAGTTTCTTGTAATGAATATACAGCCCCCGTACATTCGGCCGAAGTATACGGTACCCCCATTTCTGAATGATAAAATTTGTGAATGGAAAGAAATAAAATAACGGTCTACGATTTTCTGGAATCTTTTGGAATATTGTGGAAACTTTTCGATGTCTATAAATAAGCCGCGTCGCATGATAAAAAGTCAGTTTCGATTGAGAATTTGTACTGAGTATATTAGCTCTGTTTATTGCGAGGCATTCAGCTGTGTTTTTCGTATTTGGATGAAAATACGTGTGTAACCGCTCAGTTTACGGTGTTGATTGATATTTGCTTAATTGCTGATGATTAATTTAGCAGTTGTTAACGATCTTTCCTGTACATAGTGTAAATAAAGCTGTGTTTTTCTCAAGAACTGTGTCGTCCTTTCAAGAAAGAGGAAGTCGCATTGTTACAATATATATATACACATATGTATCTATTTTTTTTCTCGGGTAAGTCACTATTGTTAGTGACGATTGATATGTCCGTGCGGAAGAAACTACGCAATTGTGCAAAAAAAATTTTAAATTAAAATTGGCATCTAATTTTTTGCCTAATTTATCGACTTCCACAATTTAAAAACCTGCCTTTACTAAGAAATATATTATGTATTTCGATGTCAATGGTCCCAGTACTGGTAAACCAATATCCATCGACTCAACACTGTGCTATGTTAGCAGCGCAAAAGAGGATTCGAGTAAGAGAGGATTCGACCAATAAGAATTTTTGTTTCATGGATATTGCCAATCCTTGTATGGTATTTTAAAGATATGTAAGGACGTTATGACTAAGACTTATGACTATAACACAAACCCATACTCTTAAAGAAAATTTGTCTGCGCTAGTGCGTCACGTTTTTTTTTTTTCTTTTTTTTAAATTTATTGATATTGAAGGCATTGTGCTACAACATCTAAATACAACCAGGGTTTAGAACATCGTTCCTTAAAACCTTAACTAGTGAAGAAATTTTCTTGCAACGCTAGTGCTGCAATAGGGTGTATGTAACCCCAACTTTCTATTTCTTGCATACGGGTGAATATACGCTATTTGAATTTTAGCGGCGCATAGAAAATTTAAGTAAAACTAATTATATTATTGTTATTTTAAGCTTAATTCGTAAAGAATATTGTCTTTTATTTGTCCCACACAGTCAATTCTCCAAAGTAGTTTCATTTTAACTTTAATAGCTGAAAACAGTTACACCCCTGGCTTGCCTTTTTTCAACCTTTTTATGCAAACATGCTCAACTTTTTTTTTTTTAATAACCTGGCATTATGTCTTTTACGATGATCATACACTTGAGTAAACCTCGAAAACTATTTGTTTATGCATAAAAATACTTATTTTCACGTCACTTAACGATGATGTCACCCTCACCTGGCGAAATTAGAAGACTGAAATTAAACAAAAAAAAAACTGCTAAAGGATGCCCTTAGCCGTAAAAAAACCGCGTAATACAGACTAAAATTAAATGCAAGGTAACAGGGGTTAAACAAAATTTAATTAATATTGCATCAATTCTCGTTGCACTGCAACAAACCGTGATTTGTGCGGTCTATACCCTGGTAAGTTTGTTTTTTAATTTATAGTTACTTAAAATGTACGTTTGTAAAATGCAAGGTTTCTGTCTAGGTATCACGGATTACGTTTAAGTTATGGTTAAAAGAACATGTGATGTTGTTTTCAGTGATTTTGTCACTCATCCAGCAGTTTTTGTGCAAATGGTGTCTTCCACTCACAGCACATTTTCATCTGGTGCCAAAAACTCGAAAAAAATTTTGAACATCCACTGGCTTTTATGTTGAGAAACCCAAAAAATAACAATAAGTGAAATAATGAATATTAAACTAAACAGAAAACTTTGTAACTCATATGCCATATATTAACGCATATATACAAATAACGCAATTTATACGTTAACATTATAAAGCTTGGTATACAAAAGCAGCTATTGGAATTTCTATTATAAAGCTATTTAAAGACAAATTTGAAAATTAACTGTGTCACGTAGAAGGAAAATAATAGGCTTATAAAGAATACAAAAACTTCAAAAATAAATTTGTGTAACCAAAAATTTAAACTGCGTTTAGTGTAACTCTTTTCGGGATGTAGGGTTCATTTCACCCCAAAACAACAAAATGTTCAACTGTATTCAATTAACTCCGTATTGATCATTCACCTTTTTATTATTATTATTGGCTTGAAAAGTAAATTAACAATGCTGAAAATTTTCAATTTTTCTAGGGTGCATAACACCCTACCTCAATAGGTAAAGTACCAAAGTGAACGAACTCATATAAATATTTATTAAAATTATACCAACAAAACAAACTAGATTAGACTTAATAGGTCACGAGAACCACGTAGAACTCAGAATGCAAATCGAAATTTCCCTACTAAATGGCGGTGCATATATGATAGAGATATGCAGACCGAATATTAGTTACTGCAACTCTCTCTGGAGTCTGGTGCCTTGATCAATCGTAATTTATGCTTTCGTCATCAATCAATTCTAGGTGGCAAAGTAGTGACAAGCGAAGCGAAACTGTTGCGTGTTTTGCTGGACAGTAGTACAGTTCGGGGAAATATGTTAGTGCGATAGGGAATATGTTGACACTGATAAATGAGGAAGGAGTTTCTTTTGTGTGGGTGGTATTTGGATTTCAAATAAGGAATGCATTCTTTAAGTCCAAAGAATATCAAGGATCGATCTGCCAGGGACAATCTCTCATTATCTGTTGATGTTTGTGCATTATATAATTCTAGCGAATTATACCTTCGCCATTGCGGATGAAAATCAGGGTTGCGGAGTCGGAAGAGAAATTGCCGGCTCCGACTCCGACACCAGGAATTTTGGAGCCTTCGACTCACTCTTACCTCAAAAAGTCAAATTTCGCAAGCACTGGCAGAGTTGCGGACTGAGAGAGAAAATTATGAGCTCATTTACCTCAAAAAAAAAAAAAAAAAATCCGAACCTGACTTCTGTGGATTTGGAGTTGAAAGCGAGTAGGAGCAGGTGGGGGAGGGGACTGGACTTTGAGAGTTCAGGGTTGAAAGCGGACTTTTGCAGTTTCGTTTTAAGTAATATCTACGTACGTCAAAGGGATCAACTTCAATCGCTACGCAAGAAGAGAAGACAATAAATTTTAAGAGACATAAGTCGGGTAGTCGGAAATCGTAATGGAAAACGAGTGCAAAATGAAATAGTAAGCGAGTTGACTAGTCAATTAACCAAACTTTGCCCACAATTGCAAGCTTTGAGGCAGAAACCAATGTATTTAACGTAAAGCTGCAGGAGGATAGCTGCAATCCCTCAGAATTTGGTAGAGTTCCTATGGACATAGATCCACAAGCAGACAAGGGAGAGTTATTTACTTTCGGGGAGATATTGTCAAAATTCTGAATGATAAAACTATAATTATTTCTAGTAGTAAAACGGTAGAACCTTCTCTCTGCACAAGCGTAAGTCCTAGCATTAATTTAGGATATAATTTTTCAACCAGAGCCGTTAATGGCTGAGAAAATTAGCAACCATTAGAACAACTAAGGTTGTTGCTAAATCCACTTGAATGTTTAAAGCTTACATTTTTCATATCACAAAGGGTGATGTAAACAATTTATCAGGGAATCCGAGAGTTCTATTTTTTACAGTAAAGAAAAGTAAGCAAATTTGCAACACCTTGAAAACTATGAATGCTGAGAAGGGCAGCTGTTATGTAGTAGATGTAGGAGTTAAACTACATTGCAACTATTATTTTCCTTGAAATGCCACTTTTCACCGATAACTGCATGATTGTGAGTGTTAGACATCAAAAATTGAACGTGTAGCATTTGAAGATGACAAAATTAATATGGATCATTTATTGAGTTTGGTTAATATAGTTACTATTACTTTTCTAAAATATTCTGCATTAATACAAATACAAAAAGAAGATGCTTAATGGTATCAGTGCCTTTTCATTCTCATATTGTCACGAGCTTAAGATTCAAGCATTATAATGGCGGTTTTTCTTGCTCCATGAACTCGGCCCATGCTTTGCTACTAACGTTGAATCACTTCATGAGAAAATGCATTCGGACGCAGCTTTTGCAGGAGTCGCTGCTTAATGGGAAATGATCTATCGAATCTGTTTTCTTGCGATAGTTGGAGGTGGGAGAAAACAAAAACCGTGTGCAGAAAATGCTGTACTTAAATCTTGTTAAATCTTGATCAAAAGTTTGCTAAATTCTTCAATGTTTTGTCATTGACAATGAGGAAAGACACTTGAGTCGTGGCCCAAAGATCACAGATTCATGTTTAATTTCTCAAGCAATCCTGCTAAATGTTTTACTAATGACACTGGTGTTAATCCAGATCTGTGAAATAAGTCCGGTTCCTAGTACTGAAAGACAGCTACTTGTACTCCCTGTTCACTAGTAGATTTAGCCAAAATTCCCCCTGGTCTCTGTGCTAATGCTATGGGAAAATGCCTAGTGGGATTGCGTTTTAATAATAACGAGCGGTACCCACACGGCTTTGCCCGGAGTAGAAAATTGAAAGGTCATTTGGTTCGCCTGTATAGTTATAAATAATGGATGATGAATTTCTCGCCAATATGCTATGTTAATTTGCTTGTCCATGTGATGGTAATTCGCTCAGTTCAGAGGAATTAAATCCACCAATGGTGGTAAAAATAAAATCATAGAAAAAGAACAAAATTGAATTTTCGAAAAATCGCTTCAAGGTGCACACTCCCATGCTACAAACTAATTTTGTGCCAAATTTCATGGAAATCAGCTGAACGGTCAAGCGCGTCACAGAGATCCAGACATCCTGACAGGGTTCAGACTTTCAACTATATTATTAGTAAAGATTATTTGAGTTCAAGAGATCCAACCATCGCAAACGGGAAATATTTATCTCAAAATTATTCAAAATAATTTTAATTAAGTTACATTTGAAATCAAATACATTTTTAACAACAGAAGAGCGGATGCGACCTACCAATTGTGCAGCTTCATCCAAGAGTTTTTTTAGAGATGTGCTCTCACTGCTGATTCTCAAGTGAAACGTAACGCGTCGAAGAACTTACCTACAACGTGGTTGATTGAACTCAAAGTGATTTAAGGCCTTAGGATTCTGAAAAATCAAAGTCTTGAATGATTTTCCAAGTTTGCCTAAAGTTTATTTTACTGCTCCGAACAAGTAGCAACGACATATTAGCGTATTTTAAAGAGAGAAATAAGTATAAAACTTCGTTGAAGTATTCTAATGAAAAGCCCATAGAACTCACCTAACTTCCTAAGAACGACCACCATTTCACATTACGACAATTTAGCTTCGGTACAATGTTGCGTTGTATAAGTTTTATATGAATGTTACGCAAATGAGGGTGGTTGTAAATCTAAAGATTATGTAACTCTTAAATATGCTGTATTGTATATTTTTCCCAGTTTTTCAACCCACTTCAATACGTGAATTTGGAGAAATCGTTCTTAGAGGGAAGAAGACTGAAAAAATATTTACGAAATAAACTTCGATTGATGCAGTACAACTTGATTCTTGATCCACTAAAAACAAGTATTTTTATAGTCAAGTTCAGGCAGCTTGTTTTCCGTATTATATAGCTCAGAAAGAAATCGATCTATGAAGGCATAGTATGAAAAAAAACTGAGTTACTGATTCAATTACACAAAAGCAAGAAAATGTCAAAAAAAAAAAAAAGTATTTTACTTTAACTTCACTTAAGAAAAAGAAAGCAAATTTTCTTTTCGAACATCATAACGCTCCATTTAATGGACTAGCACGAAAACGCTGTTCGCTTTATCTTAAAACTCGGTTTGGAAGCTGTGTGAGAATTCTATCACCTGAGGCAAACTTTGGAGTTAGCTGCACTTTGGAAATCGAAAGCGAAAAGATGTGAAACGAAGCTGAAGAAAAGAAACAAGTTCATGATATCATGCGCAATAAATAAATATTATCATTATATTTAATCTAGAAATCACACACATTTTCGTTCTCTCTGAAGGTGTTCTAGAATTCAATTATTTTGAATCTGACAAGTCCTCGATAACTATTAAAGTTAGTTAAAAAAGGAGCTTTGTTTGTAGTGTAGTCGAAACAATTTGTGTGTACTTTCTTGGCAATAGATTACAAATGCTAGCTAACAATGAAAAAAAGATTCACCAACAATAGCTAAGATCAACAATAGATTTTCATTTAACTTATGATCGAATACCCGCTGAAGCCAATTTGTAAATTTATTATCTAAACTGAACAGACTTCGTAGTCTTAGACTGAAAAAGTATAGGTTTTTGGATCATTTTTCCTTCGATACGTAAAGAACGTAAGAGTATTATTACCAAGTTTGTTTCCTTCAGTTCATCGCCGAAAATTAACCAAGTGCTTCTCCGCTCTAAGTTCGCTGAGTTAATAGCTCTTACTCATGAAACTCGAAGGAAAATTTCGAAATGAGTAGTTTGGTTTACATCTTAAACTTTCAATTTCCATCTCTGATTTTGATTTTGTTGATAGTAAAAGCTTGAATGGTATTTTTCAGTCTACATTCAAGCATAGTTCTATTCTTCAGAAAAACTTGGAGTCTTTTTACTGATTCTGCTAATTATTCATCTGAAATTTTTCTCAGATGTTTCAAAATGCAGTTCTTAATCTAGCTTCTAAAGCCGCAACTTCAGATCAGTTTAATGCTCTAAAATTAAGTAACAATGTTGCTTCATGTTTCAACCTTCGTTCTTTAAGTTTGTTGCTCCAACTGAGGAAGTCTTCAGACTTTGAGTGAGCACAATAAGTCATCTCACTGCTAATGCTGTGGATTTTAGTTCCAAATTGACTTCAAGTACTTTTAGCAAGCATTATTTTTTTCCGTCTTATTCCGTGCTTATCCTGATCTAGTTGTTTCTGAGGCTGATAAAAGCGTTCATATTTGGATAAATGTAATGAGTTAATTCAATTTGGACCTAACGTGACACTTCACAAAGACCCTAGTTGTAGAGAGGTTAACCTAATTAACAAATATTTTGAAATCTTCTATATCAGTGAGATTTCAAAAAGTCAGATTCCTTCTGACGCACTGTGCCAGGTTTTATGCTCTACGAAAGATTCATATAAACCCAATGTATCTCTTCTCCATTGTTTTAAACATTGGCACAGCTTCATACCAACTAGCTATTCATTCAGTTAACATCTTTTACTGTCGGAAATTGCGTTGATTTGGTCCAGAAGTTACGTTACTTAAAGCTTCATGGCTGAACGAAAACTTCTTTCGACGTGAAATCCCTTTTTAGTAACGTCCCGGTTATTTAATTGTATGAAATTGAGACTTGAACATTATTTTTCTAGTTTTGAGATTGTTGAACTTGTTTCCCTTACTCGAGCTTATCTTGAGCAAAAATACTTTTGCATTAGGTGGTGCTTACCTTCGCATGTCTGAATATTTGGCAATAGGTATGCGCTTTGAGTTCTATTTTAAGTAACATTTATATGCACTATTTTAATTAGTTGGTTTATTTTGTTTAAACGACTCAAAATCGTTGTGCACAAAAATGAGGCTAAACTTTTTGAAAACGCAACGTTTCCGTTCTATGTTAATTGCTTTGGTTTTGCTCTCTACTCTTAATGCTATCGATACTAGCATCCATTTCACTATTTGAAATGCAAACGGATAGTATTAAAGACTTACAAAAAAGAAAGAACTAAAAGTAATTACGAATTTATGACAATGGTGCTTCGTAAGCCTTATATTCTTACACTACCTCCTCACAGATGTTCCTATCCAAAAAAGAGTTGGCCTCATTTAAGGCTTTTGTGTTGAGTGCTTTGAATATCTGTTCCTTCGTATCGTAAAGTTATTGCTTTATATCGCGGTATTTTTCCTAGCATTATTGATTTAATTTATAATAAGTAAATAAAACTTTCTCATTCTAGCAAGGTTTCCCCTTCTAAAGCTCTTCATACTATTGTTTTGCCTTATGACCGAAGTCATCTAGCTGCAAAGGTATGAAGAAGATTGGTTTCGATACTGCTTTTTCTCTTGTTAATAAGATGACGTTTACAAACTTGAAACATCCCATTGATTTCAATAGCATCTCCAGCAAGAGTCGACTTTGTTACGTTGCTCCGACTAAACGTGCTCTCAAGCACTGTCTGAAAAAGCAGTAAAATTAGATTAAACATGAAAGATTCGACCGTTCTTCCATCTCTCAGCGTTGTTAGACTCTGGCCACCGTTTGATTTTTCTTCTGAAAAAATTCTCTGTTCTTGTTCTTCGGTTAATGACCTCGATTTTAGATTAAGGGTAATGCACACTGCACGACATTAAAAATGCAACACCAAGGAGTGGTTCGGAAGTGATGAAATTTGCCAAAGAACAATAAGTGATATTTATTTCGAACCAATACACAGTCAATGCCATCCTCGTTCTGTAATCTAAGTAGGATGTAGACCCACCGGGAACGGCGATGCAAGACGAAACACGTCTAGGTACGGAGTCAATAAGAGCAGCTCAATAAGAAGTTGCACGGATAGAGAAGAAGAAATTTGTTTTAATGATGATTTGGTTGGTTTGTTTATTTTTTATGGCGCAAGAGCCCTTCAGGGCTATACTGCGCCAAACGTTTTTTTTTTTTTTTGGGATAAAATATATAGATAAGTATAGGAGTAAGCGTGTTTTCAGGTGAGAGCTATAAACATAGGTAGTTTAAAATAAGTAATAAAAAACAAGTAGACATTAAAAACATTTAAATAACGTATGAGATAATATGTTGGATAAAACACCTTGAATAACAAGAAAAAGACAAATCACATTTTAACGGCACAAACACTAAATTAAAAGGGAGAATCCAATCTCCTGGAGGAAGGAGTACAAATTGCAATGGGGTGGGTCCCCCAGCAACTCCTTCAAAGAGGGGGTAAAATTATTAAAAAATTTAAAACGTGTTTGGTTAAAATTAGGGCAGTTACTTAAAATATGTAACACTGTCTGATTCACATTACATGTAATGCACGTTGGGGCTGGTTCGCGACATAAGAGGTATTTGTGAGTGAACCTTGTGTGACCAATGCGAAGTCGAGCTAGTAATACTTGTTGTCTCCTGGTAAGTTGTAAAGATGTGAAACCTTTAGCCGAGGGCTGGATGGAATGTAATTTATTTTGTGTTTCAAGATTCCAGGACCGCTGCCAATGCGTGTTAAGACATTCAGAAATTACGTTTTTAATGTCGTCAAAAGGGACAGTGTCATCAACCAGGATACTTGCGGCTCTGGCAGCTGAATCGGCTGCTTCATTGCCTGCAATTCCCACATGACCACGCACCCAACAGAAGAGAACATGAAATTGGTTTTTTATAAGATTTTTGTATAAATGATATGACTGAAGGACAATAGGGTGGCTGTTATTGTTGCAGTGAGTGATGGCTTCCACTGAACTCTTTGAGTCAGTGTATATCACCCATTTTTTGTAATTGGATTGGGTTATGGATTGGAGAGATGTAGATATGGCTTTTATTTCTGAAGTAAATACAGAGCAAGATGGGTTTAATTTTTCTGCCGTAACGTGACCATCCACTATTGTAGAAAAGCCGACGTGTTCGTTTCCTTTTGATCCGTCAGTGAAAATGACATGGTAATCAGAATATTTACATTTTGTATCAGAAAATATTTGCTGGTAGGCAGCATTAGAGGTAGTCTCTTTAGGGAATTTAGCCAGGTCATTGATGGTTGATATATTTACTTCGCACCATGGTTCAATTAGTTCTATTTTATTAAGAGTATTTAAATCTGACAGCTGCAAATCTAAGAGCACCTGGCGCATTCGGATCCCAAACGTTGGGGTTGCAGAAGGACGATGAAGAAATAAGACAACATTAGATGGATTAAAAATATGAAGGTGTAAAGGGTGATCAGTGTAAGGTTTTGTTTTGAAGTAGTAGTTCAAGGAAAGTTTGAGGCGTCTATTGTTTAAGGAATGTTCATGAGCAAGAATATGGAGACTGTTGATAGGTGAGGTTCGGAATGCTCCTGTGCAGATGCGCAGTGCCTGATTATGTATTGGATCCAGACTTTTCAGGTAGGTTTTTGCAGCAGAGCCATAAATTTGACATCCATAATCAAGTTTTGAGTGTATCAGAGCCCTGTATATTCTTAACAGAGACTCTGTATCAGCACCCCAAGAAGTGTTCGCTAAGACTTTAAGGATATTTAATTTTAATGAACATTTCTTTTTTAAATCTTGTATATGCTATATAAATTTTAGTTTATTATCAAATATGAGACCAAGGAATTTTCCTTGATCTTTTACAGCTATTGGTTGACTATTGAGGAAAAGATTTGGATCAGGGTGGAGTCCTCTTTTACGGCAGAAGTGGATACAGAATGTTTTTTGAGCAGAGAAAGTGAAGCCATTTTCTTCCGCCCATTGGGTTACTTTATTGATTGCAATTTGAAGTTGTCTTTCAATGATACTCATGTTTGTTGATGAGAAAGAAATTTGAAAATCATCCACAAATATGGTACCTTTTACAGCGGGAGGCAATTGGTCAATTAAGCTATTGATTGCTATAATGAATAGAGTTACGCTTAGTACACTTCCCTGGGGTACTCCTTCTTCTTGAATGAAGGTATCCGATAGAACAGACTTGACGCGTACACGAAAAGAGCGATGTTTCAGAAAATTGGAGAGAAAGATGGGTAAATTACCTCGCAACCCATACTCATGAAGGGTTTTGAGGATCCCATACCTCCAGGTACAGTCGTATGCTTTTTCAATATCGAAAAATACGCCCACAAGATGTTTTCGTTTAAGAAATGCTTCTCTTACTGATGTTTCGAGAAGCATTAGATTGTCTATTGTGCATCTGCCACGCCTAAACCCACTTTGATATGAGGATATGAGATGGTGTGACTCCAGAATGTGCATCAGTCTGGCGTTTACCATCCGTTCCATGACTTTACATAGGCAACTAGTCTATAAACTTTTGGATTATTCTGTCTAAGATTATTTCTAATTGAGTATATTTGAAATGAAATGCACGCTTCAAGGTCTAAGAAAGGTGGCACGTTTATTTAAATATCTAATTTGCACTTATATTTGGTTAGAATTAACTTTTTTTTTTCTAAAAGTAGTAAGTATTGTATTATTTTGAATCTGAGTTGTAATATATGCAGAAACAATAACATGCGAGAAAAAGAAAGTGATTAAAATGAAATTAGTTTCTTGTACAGCTTTACTGTCAGACGTCAAAAGTTAATTCCTCTTCTTTCATAAAAAATACAATAATGCAAAACAAAATGATTACTTGAAAATCCAAATCATAAGAAGTGAATTCATTAAAAGGTACCTGCATTGGATTGATGCACTTCTTAAAAAAATTCATTTGTTTGCGTAAACATTTCAACGTCTTAAGAAAACGAGTGCCTCGGTAGCGTAGTTGGCAGCGCGTCAGTCTCATAATCCAGTATTTGAGAGAGCAGTTTGAAGAAAACGAATATATCAAACATCGATTTTTTTCTAGCATTCATAGCACTTTCGATTTCAGTAAATCCATTATGTATTGCGTGATAAATCATATACGGGTATGATGCTCACTCGTGCCAGCTACTCCGGCAATTTGTGGTACGCTGCTCCACTTTTCCAACTACATCGTAATTTTGTACGAAGTCTGACTTCCACAGACAGACATGCCGCAGGGACACGTTATCGGGGTAAACAACCATTCACGGTCCAATAACACATTCCCGCAAAGAAAGGACAAGGACAAGAGAAAGGAAATACATCCAAGCTCGAACCCGGGACCTCCTCATCGCAGTCAGCCTTCTCTGACCATAAGACAAGGCGGTTAGCATATACAAGTGTATTTTCCAAAAATGAGTCTGCAGAATTTAATGGCTATCTGAATTTATTTTGTAATGAAATTAAATAGAAAAATATTCCTTCGTTTTCGTAATAGCAACTAAACTTTGAAATTCACATTTTTGTAACCTTAAATTCATTACGAGATTTCCGTTACAGCAGTGAACCGTTTTTTTTTTAAATGAAGAAGGAAAAAAAGTCAACCTTTGAAAGATTTTTTAAATACCAACCAAAAATTTGAAAGCAGAAAACAATTCTTTAATTGCTAAGATAAAATTTTAAGCTGTAACAAATTATTAACTTTTCATAAATGTGATTCTAGATCAAAAATCATTGAAACTAATTATGCAATAACTGCATACTAGGGCGCTTTTTTTTTCTCTTATGTCTCGTTGCTTATCGAGGTGAGTGCCAAATTTACAAATAAATTTTGAAAAATATATATTTTAAATTTATAAAAAACGACATACCACCGTTCTGTGCTTATTATATTTGGTCCTGTACGCAACGTTTCAACTCATTTGTAACTACATTGTTTTATAACCATTATCATCAACTTTTGTTGTAGAAGTAGTTCAATGTTGCAGAGATACGCTCATTTACAACTATCTTTTATTAGCAGACATTTCTAACTTTTCAATAGTAGCGAAAACTTAGTTCATAACTTTTATTTATTATTTTTTTTACAGTAAAACAAAAATGCTTTTCTATCTCTTGCATTCAACTTAATCAATGCGCTTTTAGAATTGGATTTGTTTTCTCAAGCGTCATTTATCAGCAACGTTTTTTCTTCCGTTACTCTTTATATTTTATAGAAGTTATAAAACAAAGCAATTCAAATGTTTGATATATTCTAGTATTTATGTCAAAAATATCAAAATTTGTGGTAAAAAGCTTACTCCCTTTGTAAAATAGCTATACATTAAAACATTTCTTTCTAAATTTATTTGCATTTTATGCAGCCAACCTGAACCATATGTAAAATAAATTACATTATACGTTTTGGTCTCGATCAGTTTGTATTAATGCAGTTCAATATTGTTTTTAAAAAACGTAATGCAAGAATAAGTTAAATGATACGTTTTAAACTTTGTTCCACATGTTCTAATTTATAGGACACGCATTCCTTGTGTCACTCGCAAACAACTAGTCGAAACCATTGGAGCTTCAGAGAGGCTTTTCTACGTTGATCTAATCATCAAACGAATAGCATCAGAAGGAATCCTGTTACTCAAGCTTTACGAAGAAACAGGTTTACCCAAAGGAAGCCTGAAATCATCTTCGTCAAACAGAGAAATGTTGTCAACGTGATTCAAAGACTGCTCCACCTTTCATTTTAACCACAAAATGCACTTTCTTAAGTAACCCATGCTCATCACATTCTAAGCTCTTAAACTTCACAGAGAAATGTAAAAACATATATTTAATTGTTTTTTATTATCTTTAGATTGCCATGATGTTAACCATTTAACTCTGAAATTTAATCGGCAAATTCTGAATAATTGGTAAGAGAGGACTTTCCATTTATATCCCGTCTATTCCTGCTTTAAATTTACTGAATATCCAAAACTTTCTCAAGAAAAGACAATCCGTATTCTATCTAAACGTAAACTCAAACCAATAGTTTATTATTTGCTTAATTAAATATAGGAGGAAATTGCTTTAGTTTTTTGCGTATTTACGGTCTGACAGTAGATGATTTTGGGTTTTCATTTAAAGTTACTAATGTCAAGAGTAAGGGGGATTATGGGGGATCTTAAAGAGATGAGGATAATTATGCTACAGAAACCAATGCAAAATCCTTTTTAACTGCATGAGTGAAAGTTGATGTAAAGGTAAATGTTCAGTATGTGGATTGCTTTAAATTCTTAGCAATTTTATTTTGCAATGGTATAATTTTAATATGAAATCGAATATCTAACAGACAAAATTCTGAAAGAATCCTAATATTTGCAATAAATATACATACTACAAAAAAATTAAACTTCAGAAAAATCATACGGGCTTGGTCGTTCACGAAAATTGGGGAATTCATAGCTAAATCGTAAGTACATTAATAAAAATTTGAAGTGGAATTGGAAGCCTTCGTACAAAGCACTTTCTCCAGAGACAAATAATGACCGAAAGGCTAAGAGTACGTATTGTTAGTAACATTAAAGATGATAGTAACGATCCAGAGACAATTAATCTTTTATATTCACAACGCATGCGGAGGGAAAGAAATTCTCTTCTCAAAATTTCCAGTTTTCATTTTAACCGAAAATTAAGACACCAAAGAAAGAACTAAACAAGTACAGAGGCTCGGTGTTGTCATGAAAATCTCGATTTTTTTCATAATGTCCGGGAATTCCCGAAATCACAAGCCTATTTTTGTTTTGAAGGAATAAAAAGTAAGTTTTTCCCTTTAAAAAAGCGTGGAATCGACAAAAGAGTTCGTAATTTCTCATCGCCACGCATTCATTCCTTGTCACCAAGCGATAGAGCGAAATTAATGGCGACTAGAATATTTATACGATGTTATGGTTTTTGGGAAGAATTAAATCTCTATTTAGTCGGACTCAAAAAGAAATAATAGAAATAATATCAGCAATTCATTAATCTGTTAAATGCCAGTTACCCATATAAACTAGAAAGGTTTTAAAACAATAAAATATTTTCTTCCAAAATATTTAGATTAGTAATCCTAACTGTGAAATAGAGAGGATTTTTATTTTATTTTTACATGTTTCTGTGCTATTTATGAATAATATTGTATGGGATGACTTTTCTGGTTTTTAATTCCTGTTTACAAATTATTTCAAAAAACTTTTTAACATTTACAAGAAAATTTATTGAAACCAGTGTTGAGCGCTAAACATTGGGGCACAAAAAACATGTGTGTTGGTAATGGGCGGTTTGCAGTGTCAATAAAGCTGACTTTTTTTTTTATGCGCAGTTGAGTTTTAACGTCAATATGAACTCAGGACTTTCTCTAAAACATTCAGAACGAAACCTCAAAAATCGAACATAAGGCCACGGTAAGACTTCTCCCGTCCACTTCAAAGCACCATTTTTATGAAATAGGTTTTTATGAAAAAACACATTAAGTCGATTCTTCGTTCCTTAAATACACGTTTCAATGGTTCTACATTAAAGGCTCCACATGTGCTCCAAAAACAGTCAAAAAATGAAAATGATGTCCTGAAATTTTTAAATTTAACTCTGACCCCTGCAAGTAGTATATAAATGAGCTTATGTGTGCATCACATGACTTCCTTTTACCCAATTTAATGTCATTTCCCCATTATTGGCAATTTTAATGTGGTTTAATGGTCTACTCTCTAAATATCACGAACAGTGGCCAAATTAAAACATTTATTTAAAAAAAGAAACGCCAAATTTGTCGCCAAAATGGCGAAAAAATTTGAAGACCAAAGGACTGGCGATATATCGCCAACTGTCCGCAAAATTATAACACCACTTGAGTTTACATCGAAATTAACGATGATTTCCCCACAAAAAGGGGCAAACGACCCCTTTAGAAACACCGGAATGCAACCAAAAGGATAGGTGCACAACTAGACCCCACTTGGAGTCTACGTACCAAATTTCAACTTTCTAGGACATACCGTTCTTGAGTTAAGCGATATGCATCCGCACGTCACTAGAAAATTCGTAATTAACTCGAGAATCGTCATTATGGATATTCCGCATGTCTATACGTTCTTAGGCACTTATCCACGTGTGGTCGAGTCGAAAAAAAAAAATCAATATTCATTCGGGGGAGAGCAAAATGGAAATCAAGGTCGATTTTTGAGTGAAATTTTTTCGCGAATACGATACTTCCTTTTTTTGTAAAAGGAAGTAAAAAGTTAAGTGAATTTCTACAAAGGTCAGCTTTGCAACACGTGTGGAAAACGTACTTATATTGCTGCAAAAACTGGAGATATATTTTAATAAAAGCGATGTTTAACAATGACCGTGATCAACAATCAATTTCTAATTGAAGGTTTGCATGCATTTTAACACGAAATTAGTTACAAATTATTATCCATGTTCTAATTACCTTGGAACATTGGAAAAAAATGATGCAGAAAACCCATGTGTTTCTATAAATGTCTTGTTCTAATTTTTGCGAGCATTTTTCCTCCTCGTAGTCGAGGATTTATGCAAAAATTTTGAACAAAATTGGAATAAACTAATAATGAATAATTTAATAAAAATATATAATTTTCATCGGGTATGAGGTCCCCCGCATTCCAAATTTCAGAAAACTCACCACAGGAAGTGGATGAAAAATGAGTTGCAAGACTTGAACATTATCTGTATATATGTATGCAGATAGTAAGCTAATAGTTAGAATTGAAAAAGGAAGAAAAAAAAGCTTGAAAGAATGTTTTGCGTTTTTCTTTGCCCCTTAACCATGCTTTTTCATAGAATCATGGCTTTCTCAAAACTCATACGACTTCTAACATTGATAGCCATTATCTTAACCAAGATCAACCTATCATGAATCTTGATGGCCATATGGATTGAAAAAAATTCGTTTATTCTTAGAAGAATCTCAAGGGAATCATTTAAAATTAAAAAAAGAAGGAAATTTCAACTTTTTTCCAAAGCTCGATTACTGGAAGTAAGGAAAAACTAAACAGCTAAGAACTGATGCCGCAGTTCTAGCAGCCCTATTTTTTATTCAAAATTATGTACACGACTAATACATTTTCAAAAGAAACTCCTTTGCAGTCCTCTGCTGGAATGACTAAGCTGGCAGTGCATTTCATGTATTTCTGCCTTATCCCTGGCTATAGGGTGGTAACTTAATGAAATTCTCTTTTGAGTGTATTTCAGTTTCATTTCATTGAAGATTAAATCGGAAAGAAGATATTAAGAGAGGCAGGCATGATCTTTTAAGAACGTTGAGTGTCCGTAACATCAGCTTTAGTTGAAAGGTGTAATCTATTTCTTAAATTCTTTTCCATAGAATAATTTGCAAACCACAAATTTGAAATGAGATCCATAGTCTAGTTATGTAAAATAAAGTTCAACCTTTCATATTTTTACGAGCTATTTCGGAAACTTGTTTTATTATTATAGAAAATTCAGAAGTTCTTCAGCTGATTCCGAAGTGAATCTACTGCTGTAAGTGAATATAACAGCTTTAAGACAAAGCATGGTCCACGAGCCCATCATTTCAATATTTTCCGGGGGTGTGCAAAGTGTTTGTGTCCAGTACATTTTGCAGAGGAAAACAATACGTACAAAAATTACTAATTTCAGTTTGCTTCTCAAATCCAGGCGGGGTCAATCGATCCCCCCTCCCCTCCCCTCTCCCCTAGACTCAGTCGACTAGCGAAATAACAGGGCTCATGTTCCCCTGCGACTTAACAGCTAATATTCAAACCTATGACTCGCTACATTAGAAACGCTAGTAATAATCCGAACATTATTTGAGTCGGTAAAAATGTCTTTATGTTCCGAATATTTGCTTTTAATGTCATGAAAAATTTGTTGGTAAACTGTATTGGAGGTAGTTTCTTTGTGGAATAACTCGAGGTCTTTTATTGCAGGAGCAGTTACATCACACCATGGTTCAATTGGTTTTACTGTGTTGACATTATCAATGTAAAACAGTCTAACGCCCCTTTCACAGGTACGTTAGTAAAGAGTTATTTGACGTCGAAGGAGACCAGTATGTGATTTTCTAACTGGAATTTACAAAGTTCCGACAACAAACTCTTCGAGTTTCTGACAATAAAATAATTGCTGGCAAGAAGAGGTGAAAAAACAGACAAAAAATTTAACTAGATAGTAAGAAGCAGTATCAATGTTGGACGCAAAAGGACGGAGAGAAATCTAGTTAGTGAACTTTAAGTACTGCGTAGAATCGAGCACATCGTGCGATAGACGATATTAAACGTTTTCTTGTGAGTAGCAGGAATTAACATGGAGGACTTGACAGTATTGCAGATGGCTTTTAATTTTTTAGCACTTCGATCATTTTTTATTTGTTAATATGGACAGTTTGGAATTAAATCCTGGCATTTATTAACTTTATGGTTAAAAACCACCATTATCAGCGTTAGTAATTATTAAGTCCGGATTCGAACCCAAAACTTTTATATGACTAAGACTTTTACTACATGACTTTTACATGATTAAGTTCAAATTTAGTTGGTTGATTTGATTTTTATGGCGCAAGAGCCCTTGAGGGCTATACTGCGCCAAACGATATTTTATTATGTGCTTTTTATTTTTTATTAAAGAATATAGTCTGTAAAAGCATATTTTGAAGAAGAAAGCATAAAACTCCAAGTGCCAGTATTAATAAAGTGCAGCCGATAAAAACATTTAAACAATTTGATGATAAAGACAAGATGGACGAAAAAATATCTTGAAAAACAAAGGAAGGACGAAATCACATAATGACGAGACAAACACTAAATTAAAAAGGAGAATCCAATCTCCTGGAGGAAGGAGTACAAATTGCGATGGGGTAAGTTCGAATTTAAGTTAATACTGTTGGAAATATGATGTCGAATAGAATTTTTCTGTGTAGAAGTTAGAGTACTGAATTTCATGGCCTTTTTGATAGGAGCAATTAAAAGAGGGAACGACGGTTTAGATGGAACTGCAAAATTACTTTTAAATTTCAATTCATTGAGTTGAGCAGAATTTAAGGGAACATCCGAGAGATTGAGAAGAAACTTTTCGTGAACTTTTGGTAAATCATGAACAGGAAAATTATGCACCCTAGACTTCTAAGAATCAAGTTTTTTTTTAATTAGGACAGATTTGTTTTTCGAAAGAGTGCAATGCTCTGCTCTAAAATTTCTTGTCTAAATAATTGAAATGTCGAATGAATTAGAAAGACGTAGACGTAAGTGAAAAAGCTTACGTTCTATCAATGGAGCTTTTTTCGAGTACCTTAAATAATTGCTCTAAACAGAGCCAGTTTGAAGTCAAAAAGTTAAATTTTTTCAACTCTCATCAGTTGCAATTTAAAGAAATGAAGTTTGAGATCACCAGTCTTCTTTTGCATTTACATAAAAAGGATAAATGGTCTAAATATTTAAATTTCTTAATGCGAAGATTACGAAACCTGTTAAAGTCAATCACCCACTACACCTTCATTATTTTTAATCCATCTAATGTTCTGTTATTCCTACACCGTCCTTCGATGATCTCAACATTTGGGATCCGAATGCGTCGGGTGCTCTCAGACCTGCAGCTATTCGATTTCAAAACCCTCGGAACTTTACTTTTCGTGTTTTGAGATTGATGAATTGTACAATGTAACTCGTTCTTGCTTAGAACAAAACACTTATTTTCAACAACATTTTTTTCCGTATGACTAAGGATCTCTCGATAGGCAACCCTTTGAGTCCAATTCTAAGCGATATATTTACATGAACTCCTTCGAACTTAAATTCAGCATTTTACAATTTGATTTTATGTCTGGTGCGTTGATGATATTTCTGTTCTTTTAGACTCGTCTCTCCGTGACCTGGATCATCTGTTATCTGTTCTTAACTCTATATAACTACACATCCAATTTACTGTGGAAGTGGAATCTTGCAACCATCTGTCTTGGATGTTTCTATCACTCGTCTTGACAATATTTTTATTACTACTGTTTTCTGCAAAAACTGAGGTCGCTCTTCCCCCTCATAAGTTATCTGGTTATCCTCCACAACAAAATTAGCCTCTTTTAAAACTTATTTTCTGGACGTTAGCCATTTGTTCCAATTCCGTTTTACTTTCCTCAGAATGGAATTTTTAAAAAAGCATAGCGTTGGATCGGGGGGTTTTCAATTGATATCATAGATACCATTTACAAGAAACTAATTCAAATAATAAACACGTACTTCAGACAATTATTTTAACTGTCGTTTTACTCTGTTTTCCAAGAATCAGTCATCAGAATGCTAAAATCTCGAAAAAGTTCAATTTTTCTGTCATTTTCCCAGATTAATAAACTGAAATTTTCACAACTTAACACCCTGTTCAGGAATCCGACAGATGAGGGATTTATAGTATTTCTTATCAGTGTGGATTGGCATACATAGGACAGACTAGACGTGCTCTCAAATTCCGTGTAAAAGAACATGGAAATTATGTCTAAAAAACAGGATTTCAAACGTTCCTCCATTGCCCAACATTGTTGGTTCTGCGACCATAACTTCGATTTTTCTTCTGCCAAAATTATCCATGGTTGTTCTTCCACTTACGATTTAGATATTTTGAGTCTTACTCCATCCACAAAAATTCCACTTTGTCAGTAAATGATTTGTCAAGCACGTCCTTTTTCCCTACTGTTTAAAAATCTTTCATTTTATCAAAAAAATTTCAGTGTATGACGCTGTTCCTAGGTACAGATGCCCTCGCTGTTTTCTGCTAACGCCACGTTTCCGGTTCCAACCACTTTAAGTATATTTATTCATCCATGTCTGATTTTTTCTCGTTCACTTGTCCATTTTCGGACTTTGTGTTCCTGCATTCTTTTATGCACTAAAGAAGGGGTTTGATTTTAAACTCTGCAAACAGCGGTTTCGGGGTTATAGCTATTTATATATGTTTTTTTTTTTTTTTGTACATGTATACAAATATTTTCACTTAAGGAACACAAATACGAACAGGTAGGAAATCAGTTTCTGTACGTGTGGAACACAAGACAGCAAGACGAGCTTTCTCCAAAAAACAAACACCATAAGATAATAGATTGGAATTCAAGTTACGATGCAGTTCTCGAACTATTCAACATATTTTACAAAAAGAGAAAAAGTTTCATGATGTGAAACTGTCACGGCTGACTCAAAAAAAGTTCATGAGAGACAAAGGGTTGAGCTTGCGGAAAATGCGTTGTTATATGCGAAACATCGTAATCTTTTCTGATGAGTGAAAGTTTAATTCGGAGGCACTAGATGTTTTTTGAATGAATTCTAAGTGCAATGCTGGTGTACTAAGCAATATTATTTTAACCAAAAAACACCGTTAATTACGAATTCAATTAATTTCTTCCAGCAGGATATAATGCCTAATTACATGATTCTCAAACTCATTGCTTGATGCTTATTTCGAATCCTGTGTACAATTTTAGTGACTCTGAGATACTTCATTGCACTGGTAGATTCTTTATGTTTCGCTTTTTAAAATGACCAGCATGAATTATATCAATGGAATCAACATTCATTGCAATCAGCATGACTTTGCAACGAATACCAAAATTAAATCTAACAAGTAAAATTCAAAAATTCCAACCGTTTCTGAAACTAAGAACAAAATGCTACCAGAACCGTCGATTTAAAGATTCTCAAATAAAATCAGGAAAAAATGCACCACGTGCGGGGGGTGGGGGGGCTTTGGCCCTTTTCAAAATTCTTTGGGGGGCTGCAAAGGGTATTCATTGCATTTTATTGAAAATAATGCATGCAATGTGCATAACTACTTTTTTTTTGTTTTCTAGACAAAGGATCATTTAAATCCAGGATCCCCTGATCACTCAAAGGACTGGTTTGGACAAAGGGTCATCAGGTTCTGCACTATAGCATGGACATAAAATAAATTAGTGGATTTTTTTTTTTTTACTTTATTGAAAAAGTTTAGTCAAATTTCAAATCGAGGGCAAAAATGCCTACCAAAATGTCCGGTTTTTTGTTGTTACGACCAGGGAAAGAGATGTCCGAAGAGATGGAAACAATAAATTAAATTCATAAACTATTGAAATCAGGAATAAAATTATACATTGAAAAATGTTCTAACTATAGATAGTACATTCAATTTTTTACCTGATATCGTAACTCAATAGTCATTTTAAGTGATTTAGTCTCAAATGTTAAAGCACGTGAAAAAACATTGAGATGTTAAGTGGTTAGCTTTTGTTGTCGAACCTAACACATCAAGTTCAAAACTTTTTCTTCTAAATTATGAAATTTTAATGGTGAGGCACTATAGGTTCAATCTTATTTACGCCATTACACTGCATGTGTGTAAATTTCGTGCGCGTTGTGGCAAAAAGAGCATAAAATTTAGATTTGGAATCAATAGAACGTTTTCCCAAATTTGAGCTGCATCACTTTCCTTGCCAAGATGCGATCTGAGTACTTAGTATTCAATATTTGGAAGCGAAACAGCTACTGAAACAAGTGTATATTGCACAAAAGTAAAATTTTTATTTCAACAAAATTGAAATTTTATTTCGTCTGCAAATTCCTAAACATAAAAATCTCTATTAAACTCGTACAATTTATGGCCATTGCCCAAAATCAAGCTCAAATACCCGCGGGTATTGTTTATTTTTCTCTTTTGAGTATTGTTTACTTGAATATTTAAATATTTTTTAACCTTGCCGATTTTCCATCCAAAAATAGTTTTGGAATGAAAGAGCAAGTTTTACTCCGTACGTGACCGATAACGATACATATCAGTCATGCCCTCCAATCGATATTAACAAATTCAGGGCTAATTCTAACGCGATGAATTTGTCGATTTATCGACAACATTAACACACCAAACTTTTATCGAGATTGAATTTATAACAAAATAAGCTATTGTTCGGAAGAAATGCATTAAAGGAAAATGCTTATCGAATCCAAATTTCCAAAACCCATTAGAATATAGTAAATGACTATTTGCGATTCATTTCCACTTCTCTGGGCCAAAGAGTGGGAAAATTCTCTAGTTTTAATGAAAATGCATTTCACTTCGCATAAAATGGCTCTTAGTGGGACGTGGTTATATTTTCTCTTATACGTGAAGGAAATTCGCACTTAAAAGTAAATTTAACTGCGTGCTACAATTGAAATTGCAAATGAAGGTTAACTAATTTATTCATTGTTTTCGTTCATTCAGTCTTGTAACCATATATACCATGTAAAGCATTTTTTAAATTTTATTTAGTCCTACGCAGTTGGGAATATTTATGCTGCTGAAATACTATGCATAGAAATGCATGATTATGCAAGTAAAATCGATCAAAAAAGCATCTACCAAGAAAACAAATGAATCCAAATAATATAGTGGTTGTTTTCGTATTTTACAAGGCTTTTTAAGTTCTATTTTAATAGAAAAATTGGGACATTGTCACGTGGTTCCATTGAATGCGTAATATAACTACAAGAAATCAGGTGCACAACCTGATAAAATTGGATGACAGATGTATAATTAGTTTCTATTATAGTATATATTACTAGTTTCTATATTAGTTTCTATTTATAATCTAGTTTCTATTACCAGCAGCATTGAAATGACAATGTATTTATTATATGAAGTTAATAGTTTAGATCAAGTTCTTTCATCAATTTGCATGTGCAGTCTGATCTTCAGCTGTGCATGTACAGTCTGAAAGCACGGCTGATAAATTAACAGTCTGTATACAGGTAACACTACATTGCTTGAAAAACTTTCCGTTACATAAAAAATATGGTTCTTGAATTTTTGGCAGAAAAGAGCGACCCTAATATGTATAACATATGTATAACGTATATTTTACTAGATGTGGTGTAAAATTTTAATGTGATTTCTGCTGTATGACATACTTTGTATCCTGCCTAGTTTTTGGAATTACATGCAGGAATTTTAACTTAAATGGTTAAGACTTAGAATTCTTTTGAATACCATTCTCTTTCAACTTCTGCAGCCTGCTTGGTCTTATCACGGTTTAAATGTCATTCTTTTCATTCTATACCTCCGCTTGGTAAATTAATTCCAAACCAATTTTTATTCAGAGACTGCGACAATTAGAATTACGACTGAACAAGTATTTAGTAGAGAGATTTAAATCAAAGATAGTTATTTTTTCCGACTCCCATTCGGCCATTCAAGCAATTGCAGCCCATAACATAGCCGATTCGAAAAGTATTGAATCATGTAGTAAAAATCTTCGACTCTTAAGTTTAAAGGGAATGAATGTCATCTTACAATGAATTCCATCGCATGTTGAAATCTCTGCAAATGAATGCGCCGATAAATTAGCAAACAAAAGGAAAAATTTTCCAGTCAAATAACCACGAAGTCCCATTCACATCAATGAAAAGAATAGTTAAAGACACTACAAAGAAAAATTACAACACCAAATTTCAAGAAGAATTTTTAAAGAAATGGAGGGAGAATATTTTCAAAATTCGATTCTCCCAGATCTGTTGCAACATTTCGTTTGGAAACGGGTCACGATTGCCTTGCTTAACACCTGCATCGCATTGGCATATATAATAGTCCCAACTGCACTTAATGCAATGAAAAGGTAGAGATGGACACAGAACATCTACTCAATTGCTCTTCTTTGAACAAAGAAAATATTTGCGACCGATGTTGGCGAACCAGGGAGATTATTCTGACATTTAGTGACTAAATTTTGTGTTCCATGTATTTATACGTAAATTTCCCTTTTGAATCTTTGTACATTTCCTTATTGTTTCGTTAATAATTTCTGTTTTATACATTTTAAAATTTGTTATCAAAAATTTAATTCAAGAAACTATAACTCCAATCTCATGTATCGGAGTTACATGAAGGCCCATGATGTAAAATCAAGTGATTTTGCAATAAAAACAAAATCACGGTTCAGGTCAGTCTGGGGGGGGGGGGGAGAGAGTTCATGTGATAAAATCGGTTTGACCCCACAATGTTGTCTCAAGCCAACATGGCCTGCCAATTTGTGAACCCCGAGATTTGCATGCAGTAAAATTTTAGATTTAATCGTAGTTTTAAGTATATTGACTTTTCATGGTAACCATGAAAACGGCATATATATATTTTTTGCTAAATATGCAGCGTCCATGAAACTGACTTTCAGAGGAAATTCTCTTCTGCAAAAATATATCACATGATCCACACAACATGTCTTTTAACCACCATTGCACATGCACATAAATCATTAAACTGTTCATGAAAATATTTGCAAAAGTCCTGGACCGAAAAAGAGTATCTTCCTTACTCAGGAACGCAATCAAAGAACTAAAGTGAGTAAAGATAAAATAAAGTCCACAAACTAAAGCATTCTTTCATAATGAACAATCTCAAGAGAAAAAGAAGTCTTACTGGCATTCAATTCACCGTTTAGTACTGATATAAGTGAATAAATGACAAAACATACATGCACTATTTTTGGGTTGATGTATCAATCAAACAATTTGTATTTATGGATAAACTTATTTAAGCACAGAAAAAACGAAAAGTCTAAACAAAAAGGACTATAGCTTGTGTTTCATGAGTTGCCAAGCTATTGCGTATTTTGAAAAAGTGATACTACCTGAAATAATTCACTTTTTTTTTTTTTTTTTTTTTTAACCAAATTGTTCTTTCGTAACAAATTTTTAAAAGTAAGTCCTCTCGTGTAATCTAAAAATTTCGAAGTTAGCTTTCAACAACTGATATCAAATTTTATTTTATCAAGTGTTTAAGAAAAGGGGATGACAAGTTTAATTTTAAGCCGTAGTAAATGTTGTGCAGTAACTAAGTAATTTCGACTTGAAATTTGTTTAGTCCTAAATTGCAAAGTATTCAAATTATTTACTGTCCAATTATCAGGATAAATTAATCTCAATCTGAAATACTAGTGTTTACTATTGCACTGCTACTAGAATCTTAACTATAAGTAAAACTATAGGAGTAATAACTGTAAGTGGATTGAAGGGAATCCTTCCCGAGGGTTATTAGATATTACATTAAAGCCTTTCCATATAATTCAGTTACTCAGGTGTTAGAATGTTAACTTTCCAATCCAATGACAAGGATAATAATTAAATATGTCACCTCCAAACTGTGAGAATTCATCTGTTGCAGAAGAAAATGAAGTTTATTTTCCATTTATTTACTGTGTTTCAAAAGCAGATTTCTAATTTTCCAAAAAAGAAAATATTGATAGAGATATGTTCTCATGTGGTCCAACTACTGTTCTAGTAAATAGTATTCAAATATAACACAAAATCTTCAAAATAAAATTGTCAATCCTTTCTGCAGCAAAGGTCTCCTCGATGTAGGAGATCCAAACAGAATACAGATCTTCAATGTATTGTATTTGTGAAATGCTCAGTGAAATTATTTTACTGTATAGATAAGAAGTTTTTATAGAAGTAGTTGCATGCATACCAAGTTCATATCATTTCATCAAGAAATGCGTTTAGTTTACTTTGGGCAACTGCCAACATCTAATCATTTTCTTAAAAGATTATCAATTCAACTTTTAATGGCATTATTCAATGAACTTTTAATGGCATTAAGATTAAGTTATTGAGATTGATATAACTTAAACTTCGACGTGTGATGTGATTCGGGGTAATAACCAGAGCTGTGCTTTTTGGATCATCGTGTATGGAAATAACCAAGTTTTTTTTTCTTGAAGTACTGACATAATGATTATTTAAAATGTTACTAAAGCTACCAGAAATAGTGTTTTAACCGGCTATAAGTAATCAAAAATCCACCTTTTTATGTCCTCGTGCCTTAACTACTGATCTCAAAGTTTTGAAGACAACAGCAAACAATCAAAAATTCACCTCAAGAGTTCTTCGTACCATAAAACTACTAATTCCAAAGTAATTTAGACAAGTAACAAACAATCAAAAACTCACAGGATTCAAAACTATCCACAATCCACTGCAAACACCAATTCGATCCACAAACGATTCGAAATCCCACAGCAAACAATCAAAAACCATCTGAAGAATTATTCGTACCGTAATCGCTACAGATACCAAAGCTATTTGGACAAAGCAAACAAATCTGAATCCGTCTGTTATGTTATTTTTCCTAAAATCTTAATGTCTACCTTCGACAAAGTGATGTATACAACAACAAAGAATCTAAAATAAGAGATAAAAATCCAAAGACTAAAAATTCCACTCCATATTTTTGTAACTGGAATACGGAAAGTAAAAGATTGAGGTCATTGCAGCGACCACTGGTAATGCAGAGATATTGCTAAAAATACACCATATAAATACCAACATTCGCGCAAGTGCTTTAGCGCTGGAGACAGCTAGAAAAGTGAAGAAGTATAACTGAGCACATCTAATGTATATGCATGAATTCACTGAGAAAAAAACTGGTAAATAAAGCTGCGTTTGGAAACAATCTACCAGTTACATCGTGTGATCAATCAGGTTGCGGTTATGACGTCACTGATTTTTTTTTTTTTTTTTTGATGATATCGGTAAACTTGTTGTATTTACGAACACTCGTTGTTACAGCACGGTAGCTCTAGTTCAGCAGTAGATGACACTCCAATAAAGCGTAACCATCGTGATGGGAGAGTCAAATGGGATACGATAAAATAGAGTAAAACTTGCAACACGACCGGATTGGCCAAAAAATACCATGTGATTTCACTACCCACGTCGAGATGCCAGCGGTTGCAACCGGGTTGACCTCCAAAGAACGGTTACAGCGTTTTTGAACGCTTGCGGTGCCACTGGTGCAACCGTTCCTTATTTCCGAACGTACCCTAAATATTTTTTTAAATACTGAAAAACTAATATTAAAAAGAGGCACATCAAAATGGCAAACAAGTACATTTTCATAAGTGTACAAGTGTTTTTTTTTAATAAGCGAAACTAATGCAAATTTCAGGATAAAAAATGCTTTTAGGTTAAATTATAAAACCGATTCAGGAAATCACCACCACTGTCTCTTTGGGTAAGTTCGGAAACAGGGAATGGTCGCACCGGTACAACTCGGAAACGGCAAAAAGATGTTCTTTGACGTCATCTATTAGCGCTCGGGATTGTTTGCGGTCACTCTCTGGTGGTGGGTCCGATTGCAGCTGTTCTCAGACATCTCTCACAGCAGGCTTGACGTATATAGTGGGATCACATGGTATTTTTTGGCCAATCCGGTTGTGTTTCAAGTTTTATACTCTTTTTGATTGGAGCATCGTCTGCTGCTGATCTAGAACTAACCGCGAATAAGAAATAAATAAAAACCTTTCTGCGGAGAAGTAAAAGGAAATTACCGATGTTTTGTAGCATAAAATTAAGGATAACTGCAGACACGTGTTTCAAGGAACCCCCTTTTCAACGCAAAATAATGAGCTTATGGATGTAAAGATGTCTTTTACTTCTATCAGCTCACTGCTTAATGCTCAAGCTTTACCTTCAATTTACTAGTTGAACCGCACCATGACTCGCAGGTGAGCTAAATTTACTTTAGCTACCAGTTTGTTGGCCCTATCAGCTTCAATCAGATGACTCCAGATTATTCTATCCCTATTTCAGACTGAACAAGGTCAGAAATGCACTCTGGGCGTAATAACCGGGCTGTCGGTATACTGTGAGTAGTTCTGGCTTTAGGGCGATAACTTACTGTTGATAGCCCAATGAGTTTTTTGTTTTAAGTTTGTGAAACTGGCGTAGGCAACAGACATGTAATTACAGCCGATAATGGACAGTTCGAAGACATTTCAGTGTAATTTCATTCATTAAAAATTTCAAAATATTGCGATGAAATTTTTACAATTATTTTTCATTGATTTACGGTCTCGCGACCTGCAGCGCCATCTATTAGAAAAACTTTAAACTACTATCTGGAATTCTGTGAGGGAAAATGCAGGCCCTGTCACATGAGTTTCCTACCAGTATTTTTTGTTTAACTTGAACCATTTTCTTGTTTTGAACATTTTAAAACCGTTAGTCCATTTCAGGATACCCTGTAATTTTCTCCAACTGGCTGATTAATCTTTAAAATATATACGGGAAGCGAAATGCCGTAAAACGGTACAACTTTGTGCCAAGGGGGAAACAATGGGCCACTGTTGCCAAGGCGATGATTTTGCTCTCTAGTGGCCTATTTTTCGAACTTACGAGCTCCAAAAAAAAAAAAAAAAAAAAACACCAGGTAGTGTAACGATGTAGGTAGTTAAAGACGCTTTATCAGAGATTGCCATTGTTTTTGTATGCCTCAGATAATTTAGCCGTTCTTAGTGCGTGATTCAACTCACTAGTGAAAGAGCCAAAAGTCTCCTTTGGGCAGACCACTAAAACTGTTTTCCAAGATCTGGTAAGTTCAGATTTGCTTTACTAATTTGTCAGTTATGAATTAAGCCGCTTGTTGACTTAAAATGTTTCGTAGTTTTCACAAGTTCTCAACATTTATCGAAAATGGAAATCTTGCGGTACAACAATGGGTCACCTATTTTTCACGGTTTTTAGTGGCTTAGAGCTTCATTTTATTCTCTGTAGGGATGCTTTCGTCATATTTTGTGTTATTTATTGAAAATAATGGCAAGAAAAGAAAGAAGAAGGCTTGGTGGTCGCCCTAACGCCCGTACTCATCATTAGCCCGTACTAGGAGTTTTTGAAGAAGGTGCTGACTGAACGCCGGACTAAATACAAACTGAGATAATTTTTTAAATTATTTATTTTGATGAGATTTGAAAAAAGAAATGTAATTTCACATTTTAGTTTTCATTTTTTTTTTTTTTTTTTTTTTTTTGATCTCGTTTAAAATTTGTCAGACCTACGTATTTTCTGAGACCTATGTATAGGTACCTAGCCTTTAGTTCTATTTTTCTAGTTTTCAAACGTTTCTATGTCAAAACCTAGGCAGATAATAAAGAACATTACCTACGTTTACCATGATGAACTTTATCTTCACTTGTCGTTTTGAGTAATTAATAAAGTCTTTAAAAAATGGAAAAAAAAAGGTAAATAATGGATTTAAAAAAATCTTTATACAGTTTCAAGCAGAGGACAACATGTAGTCTCAGACAACAATATGCCAGATCAAGTTTTCATTGTGTTTTCTAGGTTAAAATGAGGTGGCCCATAGTTGTACCCAGTAGGGGTACAACTATGGGCCACGGGGGAAAAAATTTTCTTCCTTTTCTTTCCAACTTAAATTTTTTTTAAAACATTTCATTCGAAAGACGAGATGTGTAGCTACTATTGCCAAAGGTATCAAGTTTCTAAATCAAAGATGTACACGAATTTTCATTGAAAACATCGAAAAGTGACCCATAGTAGGACCATTTTACGGTAATTTGCTAATGAATGCAGTGCATATTTCTAATACAAAACAATGTATCTGTGAGCAATATCCAGGCAAAATTGTTGCACTTACGGTACTCAAATTTGGTACGTAATAAGTAATCCGAAAGGTGAGACGTTAGTTTTCAATATTCGGGGGAGGTACTTTATTTGATACTAGCGAAAATACTCGGCGTTGCCTGGGTCAGTAATAATTGTGAGAAACAATCGGTACTTTCTTTCGTTTTCTGTTTTAACTGAAAGAACTTAAAACACACCGCTTTGACGTGATTAGAAATCGAGCTTCTACCTTACCCATAAAAGTAAATGACTTTAAACTCATGTTTGCTCCGGAGAGACCTTGATTCAAAATTTTCATTATGATTACTTTTAATATTGCTCTTGTTAGCAACGAATTTTTGTAACAATGGGGTTGTATATTTAATTATTTAATAGGGAAATTACATGACATTTACTGTTTTCGATCACGACGTTTTTAAACTAAGTTTTTTAGGAATACATTATAGCCTAAGTTGTTCCCTGATAATGTAGCTATCTTTGGCGAAAAAATGGTTAAAATCCGTCCAGTAGTTTTGAAGTTTATTCCGGACATCCGACAGAAGTAGCCCTTTATGTATAGATTGTATCCTTTTTCGCCTTGATATTCGTCTTAAAATGCGCACCTTCTAACCGAATTTTGAGAAAGTGTTCAAAGAAATATCACATCTTTCGGAAAACATTAAAAAATATTGCTCAAACTCGTGCATTCGAGATTGTAGTTCCATTGTGTTTTTGAAATGTTTGAAACTATTTGCTCTCATTTAAAATAAGAACAGTCTTTTTTTTGTGACTTATATATATATATATATATATATATATATATATATATTGTGAGCTCAAAACTGCTATTCTCAGACCAACTAAATCTTTGATTTGTTTGTTCTTCTTATGTGGTCTTATTTCCTTTTTCCGTGTATTAAGTCTCATTTTTCCTCCCTTACGTTTTGTTTTTGATAAATAATAATTTACTGTTATCTGGTTAATGTTTCATGCATTTTTGTTCGTTTTCTTAATGTTTGAGCATGCTTTCACTTGAGCCTATTTTTAAGCAATGGCAAAATCGTTTTTTTTTTCTTTCTTTGTACTGTTTGATTTTTGTGACGTTAGTTCATTTACGATTTTTTTAAGCAATATCTATTGATTTTTTTTTTCGTTTTTTTGTGTAATCTTTATGTTAATCAACCTTATTGAACAGCTAAAACTGTTTTTTATTTGAGCGTAACTTTTCACCAACTGATTTCTTTCCTTATTCCTTAAAACATCATTTTCAGCTCATTTTTTTGATATAAATGAAGAAAAAATATTTATCATAACAATTTGTTGATTTGCTATCTTGATGTAACTAATCGAGATTTTTTTTTTTATCAAACACGAATTACATACTATCCTGACTTGACCAAAGGTAATGTTGCGCAAATTTTTCAGATTACCATGACGAGACTAAGTCTACCTTGTTGTTTTAATATTCATTCAGAGGACAAGTTTTCGTAACCATGATTACGAATCGTTTGCCTTCATTTAAGGCTTAACAACATTTTACTTAAAAAGAGGGGGGAGGAAAAGAGGGAGGGAGGATACGGTCTCCGCGATTGGCACCACTCCTGGGCGGTGGCGTCTGTGCCCTACACACACACACACACACACGTCTACTCACACACACACATATCTACAGACACACACACGCAAACACGTCTGCACACACACGCGCACACTTGTGATTGCGAAAACCATTTAAATTCAAGAAGTCAAAAAAAAATCTTTAAAATTTAATCTTTTATTTATTAAAATTATGGAAAAAATTGTTCTTAGAATCAGCTTTGATTACTTTAGTTATTTCTTCAATGGTATAAGTTTTAGACAGTTAACTTCAAAATAGTACCGTCAACCCGAACATCTTGACCAGTTTTTGAAAATGATAACTACTAAGTTCTACTAAGTTCCAAAACAGGTTAATATATACGGCGGCAGAGTCTTATTGCAATGAAACAGCTACCGCACCTATTAACTGGTTTTGGAACGCCAAACATCATGGATTTCAAAAACCGGCAATGATTCCCACTTGGTAAATATTTCTTTGGTAAAACTGTCCCCATTAGCCGTACACTAAACAAGTAGAAAATTATCTCTACAAAATTCATACCGATCATTTTTTTTTAATCAAACTTATCCATTGAATTGCAACTTTATTTTAATGATGTGACAACTATATTTTATCACATCTGAAAGTGCATCAAAATCATGGCTGAGCTTTTGCTTTGTCAGAAAAAATACACTTCTGAATTTATTATGAAGTTTTATAAAATTTCATAACTTTAACTTATTAAGGGGGGCTGCTCATAAATGATGCTTCGCTAATGTGGGGGAGGGGGGGAGCTTGAAATTGTGACAGTTTGTGGCAAGGGACAGGGCCGCATAGAGTCAAGTCGGGCACCTTATCAGTTTTGTTGCCGCATCCCCCCTCCCTTTCAACAAATGAAAAGAAGAGAAAAAGGGGAAAAAAGAAAAAAAAAATCAAAACTGTTTACTAGTAAATAATGAGCTCTGTTATTCTAATAAATAATTAACTTAATTATTGTTATGCCACTAACAGTAAATACCAAAAAGAGTAAATTGTACTTTATCTTTACGTTTCCGTTCTGCTTATTCGGAGTTTTTCCCCATTTTCTTTCTTTCTTTCTTTTTTTTTTCTTCCTTTCTTACCGATTAGGCTGACATAGTCTCTTGTTGTGCCTTGCAAGTGGGAAGGGGGGTAAAAAGAAGTGATATCACTCAATTTTTATAAGAATATGTTAATGAGAAATAGCGTGACATGTAACTAAGGGGTAAGGGGGTAAGGTGGCTCGTGACAAATGGGGGGAGGGGTAAAAAATGTTGAAAATAGGTGTGACATTATCTTTGGACAACCCCTTATTTATATTATGCATGCACAGGGGGGAGCAGAGGGACACGTGTTGGCCCGAGCCTGAAGGGATCCAAATATTTTAAAAACTAGGCTTGAAATATGGGGTAAACGATGTGGAGGGGGGCCCCAAAATTTCTTTCGCACGAACCTGTATATTATACGTACTTTCAATTTAAGTGTTTCATTCATTTTTAAATTCGAAAATGTATTTTAATGTTCCACGTGCAAATGGCGATCAAGTTCACAAACAAAACGTTTCCTCGCGGGAATTTTTCCTTTTGAATTTCCGACAGTTGTCAAATGTGCCTTCTGAAAAATGTAAAAAAAGAAGATTTACATGCAAGCTAAAGATTCCCCCATTACCGTTTGCATCGCCCCAGAATATATTCTAAAACTTCTTTTGCACGACCAATTCCAATGGAAATGTCATTTTGTGCATTTAATACACTTGAGCAAACTTCTCGACGCATTTCAAAACAAATTTGAATTTCAAATGGCACACCGGGTGGAACTTCTGCGACTTCAGGATAATACTTCGTTTTACAATGCGAGAATCTGACATAAGATTTTGGAGTTTTAGTTATTTTAAAGCATTCAATACAATGTATAAGATTGCATTCGAAAAAAAGAACAGCTTTCCAGATGATATTTTACCCAGATTTATAATATTGTTATCTGTTAAAATATTCAAAAACATTGAAACTTTTTTGGCATGGAAATAATGTTATGTTTCTTTTTTTCTTTTTTTCAACTTATCTCATTTTTACGCATCATTGAAGAATAGATTTTTCAAAATTTAAAATTCTTTTTTACAACGAACCTCATTAAAAAGAGCCTTTCCCGCCTTTTTCTTTCGTTAAAAAAAAAAAAAAAAACTTTTGACATTCTAAACGTTTTGAAATGGCGAGGATTTATTTTCCCCCGTATTGCGTCCTTGCGTACTAAACCAATCATAATCCTCTGCGAAAAAGTATTTTTTAATGAAGGAAGAAAAAAACAGCGTATGAGTGAGCTTGGGTATGTCAATTAAAATTTTGTGCACTTGTACAATTGTCACAAATGACATTGTGCTGCTTTTAGTAAACATATTGCTAATATTGATTGAGTCAGTTTAATTACTGAGGGTAAACTATGGAGGTTTGACCCATAGAGAGACTTGAACCATGCGGATTTTTTCCCTGAAAAGGATATTTAAGGAAAATTTTAGTCATATTATTGGCTGATCAATTTCACAATAGTATTTTGAAGGTGATTTTCACGAAATTCAGTGTTAAATGATATTGAATCTTTCAAGTAAAAGTTTGAAGGTTTTGAAATTTGTGAAGTTTAACTTCCAGTTGCGAGGGAAAAGAATTTTAAAAGTATGAATTTTTAGTCACTTTTCTAGCTACATATTGATATGCAGCAGTTTTATATAAATTTACCCTACGTTGCTGAAAATTTAAGATAAACAAGATAAACAAAAGAAAGCTTTGACCCAAGCTAACTAGGGAAACTTGACCCAAAGACTAATTTGATGTATTTGTCTTATTTGATATGAATTTTTATTTATGAATTGCTAGAATATTGTTATTTAGGCCAAATTTTTTTTTTAATTCAAGCAATAACCTAAATGTTATGAATATGAAGACCTGATTTTTTTTTTACTTAATGAATAACTAAATTATATAATATTTTGATTTAGATAATAAACAGTTTTTATTTGACAATTAACTAAATTTCTAATAATCTGTAAGCCCAATGATTCATTACTTAATAAAATAGCATAAGTAATATTTAGGTCTGCTGATAAAGTTTTGAATGCGACATCTGGTTTTCTGCTGATGTGGAAAAAAATTATTAAAAAATTTATATATATGGTAACACTTCACCTAGAGAGTGAACATCTTAAACATTCAAGTATCTCACTTAAAACAAAAAACACCATCAAACCTGCATTTTCGATTTCAATATCTCTGGGTCTTCTTACATTCATGAAGGCTGAAGGGGGGTCATGACTTCCTAACTGTTGGGGTATCCCTAGATCTAGGGACACTTGACCCACATGTAGACTTGAGGAACATAATTTTTTTCCACCATTTCTACTTACACTGGTAAAGTTACTGGTTGCATTTGGCACCTTTCAGGGGTTAAACGCTTGTTCACCAGCGGCACCCGATAGAGAGCCGAAACTGCACCCTTAGCAAGGGTGTAAAAACTGGCTCCCTTCACCCAACGTGCATCGGAGTTGAAAGATGGTACCCTAGATGAGAAAAATGGCCCCTTTATTGCTTCCTATAGCGATCCCCCCCCCCGTGTTGTGTGCGTTTTTCAATACTATTGTGTTTTTATTTGTTTTGATTTATATATACGAAGGCATTTGATCACATTTTAACTTTCGAACATAGTTTAGAAGTGTTCATGACTTTAATTTGTCTGTTCGTGCACTAACTTTTTTATATACACACTTGGATTGCTCAGTAAATAATATGTTGTTGATATCTACTACAGCATGATCCGTACCGAAAATGAACAGGGAAGGTATTTATCTATCATTTGCCAGAACAACCAGAAATATTAAGTAACATTAGATTAGAATCTTGGGAAAATAAAAGCGTTTCATAAATGATTAAAATTTTTATTGAGCGTAACATATCAATACTTCTTATAAGATTTGACATTTGAGTATCCTTATGCGTACAAGATAAATAATCTAAAAGCCCGTCTTTTCAATGTCAAGTTTTTCGTCAGATTAAAAAAAAATAAAAAATAAAAAAAATAAATAAAAAAAAATAAAAAAAAAACAGATACTACATTTGCTTCATGCAATAACGCCAAACAAGGATATTTTAACCAAAATACGATGTGAAAGTCATGAGTCAAACACTGAGAGATTCCCCCCCCCCCCCCCCCCCGCTTTTGCTTCTCTGTATGTTTTCTCTACGTAGTTACTTCATTGAGAAGAAATAGACATTTGGTATATCTACTCACGTCGATGCGTTTTTATTCAAGAATTAGCTATTCAATTATCAGCTGATTCAAACGTTTTTATTTTTAATATTGTTGTTGTTCAAGATAATACTGATAGATAGTTTTAGGTAACAGTTTTGCAGGATGTAAATAGCAAGACATTAAATTTTTAATAAAGTAAACGGAACAATAAGAAGTTGTCAACAAACTTTAAACACATTTAAATATGTTCGAAAGCTCTAAGAGCTATAATATGATCAAATGCCTTTACTTACTCGAGATTTCGAAGATTAATCCACGAAATTTTCAGTTTTCTACTTCATTCAATGTGAAAGTAAATTTCGTTGCAACTTCTTTCGTCCGCCATTGAAATTGAAGTTGTCGTTGGACGATAAGGCAGAGCGCATGCGCAACAAGTCGCCCTCCTATTGAATGGTCTTTTAGCATTTTTGTTGACGTCGTTAACCCACTGAGGAACCAAAGGCACCTTTACGGCACTTCCTACCGTCTGTTTCACCCTGAGGCACCGTTTTTTCACCCTAGGGTGAAATTCTTTACCCCTGAGGCACTCCTGGTTTTAACAGTGAATGCTATTATTTTTATCCATAAAAATGTGGAAAATAACGAACTTTTTATGTATATACTAACTGCGTCGCCCGGCTGTTCACGGTCCATCTCAAAAATAAAAGTTATGTCAAGTGACGCGTGTTCAACTATCATGCTTCCATTAGAGAAAAAAAAATACAGCAAAATTTCTCGTCAAAATAATCATTCTTAAAGAAAGAAAACGGCAAATTGAAAATTCTCGAATAAATTACGCAACCCTCCATAAAATACACCTAAAATCCTAAAAAAAGAAAGAAGATAAATCGCCAAATAATAATCAAAAGAGGAAATTTTTACCTCGAAACAGAAGCAAAATTTTATTTAGTCACAGTCGAGAAAAAAGAAGTGGCAACTTTCTGAATTGTTTTCACGCTAATTTAAAATGAGATCGCGCAAACGATACATTTCCCGACATAAAATTTCTGTTACATTAGGCTTAAAAATGCTTTTAAATTTTTTCCCGGTGATTTTACAGCCTTGATTTTTTTTTTTTTATTCAAAGAAATTAATTCTATTCTAGAGGAATTTTTCGCGACTGATCGGATAACTATTTCGGTTAGAAAAAGCCATTTAATTTCCATTTTCGGGCCCAAAAATTAAAATTCGAACGGTTGGGTGGTACTCTTTTGGCGTTCGAAATCACTCCTACGTTCCTTCTCGCGTGTCCAAGTACCTCCCTGCCAAATTTGGTCGAGATCTGGTGAAAATTGGATTTGTATAGGGAGTATACACACATACACATAAATATATATACATAAATATATATATACATATATATTTATGTATATATATTTATGTATATATATTTATGTATATATGCATGCATATTTTCATGAAAAAATATTTCAAGGCATGATGATGAGGCATGAGAAATGATGTTTGAAAAATAAGTCATTGGATTTCCAGCTGTGTGTCACGACTCACGGACAGTTCTTTAGCTACCTTTTTTTTTTTCCAGAACTTGAAAAATGTTTATCTATAAGCAGGCTCCGATCGAGCCAAAGTGGTTCACTCACAATAAAACCTTTACTTTATCAAAGTACAAGTTTCAAGAAAAGGGTAGAAATAAATAAATTTACCCTCTTTTGGTGCCCAGGCATTGGTGAGTCCAGGCCCACGGACCCACAGGAAAGTGCATTAATCGGTCCCTGACAACAAATTGATGGCTTATGTGAGTCGGTATTTATTCTTTAACTCACAAATTAGAAATTTTTCGTGCATATTAAAGACTGTTTTCGGCATTTTAGCAGAAGGAAGCAAAAGAACACGATGTTATATAACAGCGGTTCCCAACTCATGGGCCGCGGCCCATGTGTGGGCCCCTTCTTACTGGGCCGTGAACAATGGTCGAAAATGAACCAAAATAAATCTCGGGGTCTTAAATTCCTTTTTTTGCGAAAATTCACTTATTAGATGTACCGTCTCTCAAAAGCTCTCCCTGTCTCATACCCAATAAGGAACTTTAGGATAAAACTCTTCATATTTCTTGGGAACTTCCGCCTGTAATTGAAGATAAAATTTAATAAAACAGAAATTCCTTTAAAGAAAATGGGGTTGTTTCCTTCAGTCAAAAGTAGTACTTTTAGTCACTGAAATTGATAGAATAAGCAAAAAAAAATACATTGACCCAGAAAAGACTTCCCCCTTATTTTCCCTACAGTTATTTTTTAATTAATTTTTTAAAATGTCTAATTTTTCAAACCAGGCTTGTTCTTGATGGCGTCACAAATGATGCTATTTGGCGCATCTTCTTTCGCGTTTCCACGTTATGATAATCAAGAAGCCAATCAAAATTGCGCTCTACGATTGCTATCAACCATATCGTTGCCAATACAAGTGAGTAAAGATTCGAATTTAATATTTTGCACTGTGAATGGCATTTCATCATTTGTGATGTCACTGGCGGAAGCGTAAAATACAAAGGCGCACCGATTGAAGTAATTTTTTTAAAATATTAAACTCAAACAAATTATTTAAAAAATGGTCAGATCCTATGTTTTTAAGCATGCTCTTTCAGCAAAAAATACTTTTAAAATTTTGGAAACGACCCCATTGCCAAATCATCTAGTGACTTTCAAGTTAAAAATGCTCCTTCTCTGTTGAACAAGCATGACTAATCAGTAAATTGAACACTTGAGGGGCTTTTCGACAACCTACGTATTTGCAAGAGACTTTTCATTTCAGTTTTTTAAAAAAATAATATGGAAATGCATTGATATTGCGAGTTATTTGAGACTAAAACTATCCAGTTTCAATCCAGATATGAACTCCCTCATAGAGGAAAAACAGCGTTGAAAAAAACTCATGGAGCTTTAACTTCGATTTTCTCACTGCTATGCTAGCTAAGTAATTATTTACACTTAAGAAGGACAGTTATGAGTAGATGCCCCCCCCCCACCCACCCCGAAAGTAAATTTTGGCTGTGCAAGTAATATATAGTTAGTGGGTCTCAATGGTATTTTCTGAAAAATTGGTGGGCCGCACAACCAAAAAGGTTGGAAACCGCTGTTATGGAATGTTGATACAAACTTGTTTGTTGAAGTCTGCACACAGTGTCCAATTACGGGTTAAGCCTCAGCACCCTCCCCCGCTGATTGGAACAGAAAAGGGGGTAAAGGATGAATGCATTCGTAGCTGAGTAGTGAAATGTCAAAATGAAACGGTTGAAAAAGTGGGGGAGCAGTTCTTTCTCCAGTTAAAGTTCGTGATGTTGGGAACAATGCTCCTTGGCGACTGAGTGTGGCAGGGGACGGATTAAACAGAAAACGAGATAAGAGAGCTGGACAATTTTGTAGTCGCTAGGGCTAAGGTGCATTTGTATGGTGCATTAGTGGTAGGTAGGTCCATTTGTATGGGGCATTAATGGCAGGTAGGTGCATTTGTATGGAGCATTAGAGGCAGGTAGGTGCATTTGTTTGGGGCATTAGTGGCAGGTAGGTGCATTTGTATGGGACATTAGTGGCAGGTATGGTGCGACATTCATGATTTCCATTTGTGGCTCCTCGTAGACATTAACTGTCCTAAATGGCTTACCGCCGAGTTTGAATTGCTTGACATGGTCTTTCAAGATGATGGTTTAAACAGCAATATTATCATACCAAGTACGCATTTTCCCTAGAAAATCAGTGGCGGGGTGGCGGTTTAAGGAGGGAATTTGTATTGCATTCCTATACTGAACGTTTTTTCATCACATTTCTTGGCGAACTAAGAGGATGGCGGTTTTTCGGGAGGGGGGGGGTTTAACAAGGTTCGACTAGCCCAACTGTCCAAAAAAAATTAATTAATTAATTTGAATTTTGACATCTTGAATTCAAATTACGTTTTTCGCAATCACGTGTGCAGTCATGAATATGTGGGTATGTGTGTGTAGGTGTATGTATGTGTGTGTAGATGTGTGTAGGTGTGTATGTGTGTGTAGATGTGTGTAGGTGTGCATGTATGCGTGTGTGTGTAGAATATGAACGCAACTTGGAGATGGTTTTCGCTAGAGGAGCAGCATCGTGAGGCCAGTCGACGGTGGTGCTGCAGAGGAAAACGGGGGGGAAATAAAATCATAGGACGCCAAAAACAGTCAAATAAGAACAATAAGCAATGTGATTGCTCAAAAAAAAAAATCAGCTTTGAGGAGCCGCTCCCAACCCCCCTCACTTCTTTTGACGCCCCTGTTTTTGACGCAAAATGACACCTATGGTTACTGCAAACTATTTTTATTGATATGAAGTTTCCACATTCTTTTGGGGAACTAATATCTGATTATTTGACCTCAGAATAGCAAATGCCGGAGGAAGCGAATGGGGTCGTTTCCAAAATTTTAAAAAGTATTATTTTCTAAAAAACATGCTTAAAAACATAAGATCTGACCATTTTTTAAATAATTTAACTAAGTTCAATATTTTTAAATAAATATTTTAATCGGTGCTCTTTTATTGCTTACGCTTCTGCCAATGACATCACAAATGATGAAATGCCATTCAGAGAAAATAACATTGAATTCGCATCTTTTCTCACGTGTACTGGCAAAGAAATGGTTGATAGCAAGCGTACAGCGCAAAATTTAATTCGCTTCTTAATTATCATAAAGTAGATGTAGTAGAAACGCGGTAGAAAGATGTGCCAATGTACATCATTTGTGACGTCATGATGACCGCGTCCTATTTTCAAAATTGGACATTTGAAATAAAAACAAGCGTTGGGAAAATAAAAGTTTTTTTCCCTCGCGCTCCATGTTTTTTTTTTTTTTTTTTTTTTTTTTTTTTTTTTTTTTTATAAATCAATTTTATTGACCACAAATAGTACTTTAGACTGAAAGGAAACAACCCCATTAGTTGTTTCAGAAGGTTACAAAATATAGTTCTTTTTCGAAACATTAAACATAACAGCGGGCCACATTAATCATCTTCACGGGCCTAAAATGGCACTCGGGCCGCAGTTTAGGCCCCGCTGCTCTATATGCAGGGGAAATAAGCTCAAAGCGATTTTTTACATTAAAACCAAGTATTTGCCTGAATTTGTTTGTTTAAATGTAAACAATGATAACTAGAAAAAATTATGAATATCAAAAAAGTGCTTAATACAAACATGTCTTTTTTTGAGCAATCACGATTGCTTATTGTTCTCATTTGACTGTTTTTGGCGTTACGCTGATTTTTCTCACCGCCACCCTCCGCACCATCACCGTGGACCGGCTGGCTATTCACGATGCTGCTCCTATAGCGAAAGCCGTCTCCAGGTTGCATCCATGTCCTACACACACGCGCATACATACACACCTACACACACACACACACGCGCACATACACACACACACAAACACACATACACACACACTCATGCCTGCACACAGACACAAATACACACACTTACACACACGCATACATACAGACACCCACACATACACACACACACATACACAACTACCCACACATTCATGCATGCACACAGACACAAACACATATGCCTACACACACATACACATACCCCCCCACACACATTCATACACACACATACACATACCCCCCACACACATTCATACACACACATACACATACCCCCCCACACACATTCATACACTCACATACACATAACCCGTACACACAAACACACACGCCTACATACACACACTCGTGATTGCGAAAAACATAATTTGAATTCAAGATGTCAAAATTCAAATTAGTTAATTTTTTTTCTTTTTTTTTTTTTAAACTCTTAAAGTTATGAACTCACTTTGGGCTTACCTCCACTCCTACGACCACGATAGGTTATACCAGTGATTAAGTAATGTTTAACTAATCAATGTGATTAAAATTAGACCTTAATTGATGATGTGATTTTTTTTGTACCGCAGGTGGACTCTTAAAACTAGTCATTTACTCTATATAGTGCACTAGCAATACCCGCACAGCGATGTCTGTGCTAAAAATTTAAAGAAAATCCGTTGAATTAAAGAAAAACAATTTACATCAAAATTACATTTGCAGTAGCTTTCAAACGTAAAAAACTCCATAATTCATCGCCAAATTCGCCAAGCGACTTTCTAATTAAAAATAAAATCAATTAACAAACGAAGAATGAATTTAAAATTCGCAACTCCAACGAACTATAGGGGGCACTGAAGTCACTGTCTAATGGCGGAATTGAAAACTAAAACAAACGCACATGGTAACGAAGAAAATGCTAAAAGTGTTGTGATTTTTGTTCGTACGTATGATTTTTTCGCTTTATTCTTTTTAAATTAATTTTCAAAGTCTTGTTGATATTCTGACCCACGTAGAAAGAAATGAGAATTCAAGAAGCATTACTAAACGTCAAACATTAATGCAAAGTACGTAGTTCGTAGTTCTAAGCAGCCATTTTCACGATGTTGAATTCGATATTTATCAATTCTTGATAAAACTAAATAATAATTGTGGCCTGACAAGAATAACAATTAATGCTAGAAAATTTAATATGACATTACAAATTATTACCAAAAGAAGATGATACTTCTTTGCTTTGCTTTGGCTAGCACTTGTTTTCCATTTGTAGCTGAGTTATTTCTCTTGAATTCCCGAATCGGTTAATTTAAAAATTTTCTGTTTCGATTTTTCTAATTTCTGAGTTACGATTTAATTGTGTCATGTTATGCAAATCATCAACAAAATTCTCACGGATATATGGTGGTAGTTTTCTTTTCATTTGATTCACAATTATTTCTTTTTACTTATCGAATTCTGTAATCTTACTACCATTTTATTCCACTCATGATAAAAATTGAAAATGGTTTAACTAAAAACGCGAAATCTCGCCAAGGCTACTTTGCTCGCACTATACCAAGACTATAACCCTAAACAAATTTGGCGATAACTTTCAGCTGAGAATAAAAGGAATAAAGTAAATTCTTTCTCGGTTAAACATTTTTCATTTTGTTCTATGATAATATATTCAAGAAAATATTTTGCATACTGTTCATTCCAACTAAATGCTGCTGTAAAATATGGTAAGTTTAATTAATTTAAGATTAAAAAAAACCCCATATTCTTACAAATTCATACAAAACAATAAAATTTTTTACCTTGTATAACGTTATCCAAGTTTGTTAATCCAGTATTTTCGCTTTTACCAATTATTAAGGAAATAAGGAAAACTAACATTATTTTGAGAAGCTCGAGAATACTCTTAGGGGACGAATTAATTTCTGTAGCTGAAAGCAAACTAAGACACATCGATTGCGTTAATAAATACTCAGAACAAACTGCCTGTGTTTACGTCAACAGACACACGTGGAACGCTTCATTTGCAGTTTTGTAAATCACCGCAAGGTAGCGTATTCGAGCGCTGGAGTTCCGAATAAAGTAATAACAGTAAAATATTCATAAGGAACAAAGGCAACTTCCTTCAAAATGTTTAAAAAGAAAGTAACTGAAAAATGTCTGGAAAATGGACCTAGTGTTATAGTTGAAAATTGTCTGGAAAGTGGACCTAGTGTTATAGCAATTTCTCGAAAGAGAAGCCTTGAAAACTGGCTCAATTAGAATCGCTTATATCTCCTGCTCTAATTAATTGAGCAAAATGGAACAAACATCATCTTGTTTGGGAAGGAAAACCCTTTCCAACGATTTATAATGATTGGGGTGTGGGGATATTGTACCCCCTAATTAGCCGATATTTAGCTTAATTAGTTAATTATAAAACAATGTAGTTCGAAATTTAGATTTTCGGCTTCGAGGAGCACGGGCCCGGGGTACGTTCGAATTTTTGTGTCAAGTTTCAGGGCTGTAGGTGTTATGGGGTCTTCTGGCTATCGGGTACAAACAAAGAAACACCGTCACCTTTATATATATATAGATTTCACTATTCGCAATTCCAGAGCTCGAGTACGCTACCTTGCGGTGATCAATAATACTAAAGAAAAAGGTAAAACATTCCATTCCACTTGTTTTCTTTGGGGTAAATTACAGCCTTCAGACAATTTGTGGTGTAATGTAATTTCAGAAGAATAGAAAAGAAAGCTTTCCCCAAACACGATAAAAAATTACTGTCAGTCACTAAGCGTCAAAGCAAGTTATAAGTTACGGCGTGTGTTTGTTTTACCTTTTTCATCCGCCATTAGTCAGTGGCTGCAGCGCCCCCTGCAGTTTATTGGAGTTGCAAATTACAATTTACTATTTGACTGGAGTAATTTAATGCCTCAGCAACGATATTGTATCATGACCACAACAGAATCCATGTCACCGTTTTCATTATTATATTATCCGTTAGGAGGCGTTGAGTACCTTTCCATTAAATTTCCACCATAAAGTAATGTGATGATGTGATAGACTTTCCGAATCACTTAGTTGAAGGGTTACATGCTACTAAATTTGCATGAAACGGGCTTTGAATGGACTCGGTAATTAGATGGATCTGTAAATGTAACAGACGCTCGGCAGATTTGAATTGAATGCACTTTCGTCTGTTCTATGCTGTCTTGACTCGTGAATTTAACGCTTTTAGAATATGCGAGAAAGATTGAGTTACTTGTGCTTAACCTAATAGCAATTTTAAGGCCTTTTTTTAATATATGAATTATGGCTGTGATTCAATCCTAAATTAAATTTCATCTATTGCATGAAAGGTAATAGAGTTACAGTTAACTCTAGATAGAGAGATCTCCTTTTAGAGTTACAGTTCGAACAAGACTCATGGATTTAATTCCAAAAGAATGCACAATGTATTGAATGCATTTGTTTTCAGCAAATTACATCAATTTGGCGACAAAATGACTGCCTGCCTTGGCGAAAACACGAAGACTCGTTTTATAATATGAAAATATTATTTTCTGTCCAGGTGGAATAGGGTAAAAATAAATTTAAAAAACAAAATTTAAAGAAATTAACATAACTTGAAAGGTTTTTTTGAAAGTACAGTGCGGATTTTCCCTTATTAACCGACTTCAAAAAGGAGGCGGTTATCAATTCATACCGTATGTATGTTTTTTTTTTTTTTGTTTGTCCACTCATAGCGTCTCACCTAGTGAACCGATTTTGATGATTCTTTCTTTAATGGATAGGGGATGGCTCAACTTAGGTCCCATTACTTTGTTTGACCATATTTGTTCTTTAGAAAAAAAGTTATGAGCAAAAAACAGTAAATTTTATGCAATTTCCCTATTAAATGATTCTGTAGCGAAGTTCGCACTTTTCATCTGTGGATAACGGTGGCTCAGTGGTAGAATTCTCGCCTCCCACACGAGCGACCCGGGTTCAAATCCTGACTAGGACAAAGTGAATTTTACTAAAATTTCGTTTCTATTGTTTCCCGTATTTTCTCGAATCTTCTATTAATTTCTGTATCTTTCCAAGTCTGGAAAGTTCCAGCACTTTCTCAAGTTGTATATAAGTAGATGTAACGTTCATTCGTGGTTCTGAATAAAGATCTCGAGTTGAGACTAACGAGCAATCGCTTCATTTGGCTTTCACATTGTCTTCGCTATCTTCATCTACGCGACAATAGGAAACTCATTGTTATAAAACTTTGGTGCCCTATAACAGTAACATTAATAGTAATTGTAATGATAGTTTTTAATGAAGGCTTCTCTGAAGCAAGCATCAAATTTCTTCAAGGGATATTTCGATAATGGGGAATCTGGCGCTGTCGTCTCATTTTTGGCGTAAATAATTTTGTTTTAGTAACCCTGCTGATTTATAGTAACCCTATGTGAATTATCAAAATCTTCCTTTCTTCAGTGCTATTGCTCCATAGTAGGGGTAAACCTAACCTGGAAGCGAGGTGATGCAGTGATTAGGATCTGCTTAGCCTTCACAATGCTACCATTAGGTTTGACTCAACTACTCTGTAGTATTTTTATCGTTATCATCTATGCCGATAACAGATGATCGGGGCTAAGTAAGAAAATACAGGATTGCATCATGAGCAACTTAGATGCTGTGGAATGTAAATTAGTTAGGAAAAACGTAATACTTAAATGGTTATAATTAAATTAACTACGCATGATTTCCAGAGAGGAACAAATATAAGTTTTTAGTGCCAATCGCTTAAAATTTAACGCGTGTCAATAGTTTTTTTTTTAGTATTTAGCATTTTTAAGAAAAAAATGTGAAGTTTCGTGATGGTAACTTCTTATTATTTCTGAAATACTTACATTTACACTAAAAAGAATGAAATAAAAAAATTTTGAACAAAAAAATAGAACCGACTTCAAAATTGCTCTAAAAAGTGAAAAATAATTTTATTCTTTAAACACCATCGATAATGCTTTTAAACATAATTTTTGAAGTTGGCGCAAAAACGATAGATAAAATCATTCACAGTCATAACTCAAATACAACTATAAATTTAACCAGGACCAGTTTCTTCACTATCACATACATTATGCATTGATGACAGCATATTTGAATAGCGATATAAATGTTTCTTCGTAACTTAGGATGCTTTTTCTGAAAAAAAAAATATGAACGAAGCATGGTTACACTGGATTTTAAGTTTTGTTTTTGCGCCAACTTCAAAAATTATGTTTAAAAGCATTATCGATGGTGTTTAAAGAATAAAATTATTTTTCACTTTTTAGAGCAATTTTGAAGTCGGTTCTATTTTTTTGTTCAAAATTTTTTTTTTTTACTTCCTTTTACAAAAAAGGAAGTATTGTATTCGCGAAAAAAAATTTCACTCAAAAGTCAATCTTAATTTAAATTTTACTCACCCCCGAATGAATGTTGAGGGCTTTTTTTTTTTTTTTTCGACTCGACCACACGTGGATAAGCGCCTAAAAACGTATAGACCCCGAAATACCCATTTTGACGATTCCCGAGTTAATTACAACGAGTTTTCTCGTGACGTCTGTATGTACGCATGTGCGTATGTATGTCGCATAACTCAAGAAAGGTATGTCCTAGAAAGTTGAAATTCGGTACGTAGACTCCTAGTGGGGTTTCGTTGTGCACATTCCCTTTTGGTTGCATTCGGGTGTTTTTAAAGGGGTCTTTTGCCCCTTTTTGGGGGGAAATCATTGTTAATTTCGATGTAAACTCAAGTGGTGTTATAATTCGCCGGACACTTGATGATCTATCGCCAGTATTTTGGTCGCCAAGTTTTGTCGCCGACTTAGCGACAAATTTTGCGTTTTTTTTTTTTTTTTGTTTTTTTTTTAATCAGGTTTCAAATTGCTCACTGTTGGTGATATTTAGAAAGTAAACTGCTGAATCGCATTAAAAATGCCAATAATGGGGAAATGACATTAAATTGGAGTAAAAGGAAGTCATGTGATGCACACATCAGCTCGTTGAAAAAAAATGTTTCGTAACTCTGAATATTTTTCTGTAATTTATTGATCCGCTGTAACAAGTAAAATGTTTTCGTTGCCAGTGGCGGCGCTAGGCGTCGGCGACTGCCGACGGCCTCGCGCAGATAGGGCCTCGCAAAATTCTCAGAAGTAAATTCTCAAAAGTTTTAAGAAATTTCCATGTTTTCAATTGAAGCTCTTATTAAATGCAACAGACACAAAAGTAATCAAAATAGTGCGTGCAGCGGAGACTGCACAGAGCCAGCTTTAGCAAATGCGGGGCCCAATTCTGTAGGAACCTGAATTTAAAATATTCACTAGCTACAGCTTATTAATCAGCTAACTCTATTCCCCCCCCCCACCCCGTTCTTTTTCTTTTCTTTTTCTCTTGTTGAAAAATTAGAAAATATTCAAAATGCTGCTCCTCCGAACACACACCCCTCCATACACGCGCGCACCGATAGCATTATGGAACATCTGAAATTTCGTTTCGAGATCTTAAATTTCGCGATATTTCCAGCTTAAAGCTAAAGCCCCCAAATACTAAACAACATCGAAAATCGCTTAAAATTGTGTTTTTGTAGCTTGAATTAAAAAAATTACCGAACCTAATATTACAAAATATGGCCTTAGAATCGCATTTTTAAGGCTCGAATATCAGAAAATATTCGGGCAAGGGTCCCCATACCGCCTTTCTTTTATATCATTAGCAATTAGGTTTTTTAAACTACATCAACAAAAAGTTTTGGTGGACTGGCTCCTGAATATAAAATATTGCTAAAGTTTTTAGAAGCATAATTTTCAAAATTTTTCGAGGGAAGAGCTCCCTCCCTTTCCGTAAAATCATCAAAGTTTGTCTAAAATTCTGTTTTTGAAACTTCAATTTCGAGAATTTGCAGGGGATTGATTTTGACCTTTTTTTTAAACAAAAGAATCGATCTGGGACACTCTCTGACCCTTTAAGTCAATAAAAATGGCCTATAATTGCGTTTTTAAGGCTTCAATTTCTAGAAATTTCCACCGAGACCTCTGTAAATTTTTTCCCCTAACATCAGCAAAGAAAGCCTAAAATGGCGTTTTTAAACTAAAAATTTTAAAAAATTTCCGGGGGAGAACCCCCGGACCCACCTTTCTATCAGGTCATTTTTCCTCTTTCAATGTGCCGCCCCCTCCCCCCACCACCAAAAAAAACTTTTTGATTGCGCTACTAGTCACGAAACGTTTTTGTCCTAGCAATTAAGTGAATTGGAAACTATAAGTGCCAATAGTTAGTACAAAAATTAATTCCGTGAATTCAATGATTTGTCTGAAAATATTTTATGATTAAAAGGGCCTCGCAAAACTGCATCGCCGACGTCTACTTTTGCTCTCGCGCCGCCACTGTTCGTTGCGGCTCACTAACGAACATTACAAAAACTTTAAAATTACACATATAACAGTAACAATTACAGACAAGTGATTCGGGGTAAGATGTTTTTCATTTGCATAGAAAATGAAGTTCCTTGTAACCGCGAAGCGGACTCGGGCAATTGTTATTGCTTTTTGGGAAATATTAACGTAGTTATAAAGTTTTTGAAATTTTACACATTAAATCATACAGATGTTTTTACTGATTTTTCATAGATGTTTTCGTTACTGAGATGAATTATAAGCTCCTTTCCTCACGTAAATGCATTTTGGAAAAATAATAGCAAAATTAGTTAAAAATTCACTTGTTTTAAAACGTCCTTGCTGTTTTACCAAAATGAACTAGTATGTAGTGGCCATTACGAAACTTTCTTCTATATCTTTCCTTTTTCTGGTCCCTCCCCATGCTTGACGAGGAAGCAATATTCCTAACAAAAACAAAATGACACATGCAAAAACTTAACGACCATCCCAATGTCTGAATTATTGTAAAAGCAAAGCAAAGAGCGAAAATTGAAAGTTACTTTAAAAGCCTTACTTGAATTAATTACAAATATTTTATTTATTAAAAAACATAAGATGGCAACAGTTAAAAATCATTTCCATACAATTAAAATCACGAGAAATACGCAGACGACAATGTATTACGATTTATCTTTCTTATTGTTGCATTAATAAAACTATTTTTATTCGCAAAAAAAAAAAATCAACACCTCTTGGAGCGATTGGAGTCAAAATTGAACCAAAGCCTGTTCACGTATGGATTCACATATATTCCAAATTTCAAACAGAACGTAGCATTACTTCTTGAGATAGGGCACTCACAATGGAAAAAAAGAACGGGCGATTGCGCTACCCCCCTTTTTAGCTGTTGACACCAAAATAAAATCAGCTCTTATACCCACTAAGGGCTACTTGTCAAAAAATTTTTGTTTGATTCCGTTCGTTATTTCTTGCGATACAGCAGTCACAATTCACGACAAAAAACGTTCTATAACTCAACCCCCGTTTGAGCTATTGACACCAAAATTGAATCAGCACCTGCTCCAGTTAGGGGCAACATATGGACCAAATTTTGTTTGATTCCGCCAGTTACTTCCTGAGGAATAGCAATCACGCATAACTCAAAAAAGTCCCATTGCTCCACCCCCCTTGGAGGAATTCGCGCCAAAAACCAATGGGCACAAGTTCACATAGGGTCACATATGTGTATCAAATTTCGTTCAATTTCATGCGATAGTTTTTGCTGTAGAGTGGCCACAAAAAACTGGTCATACACAGGCGTGACACACACACACACATACATACACACACATACATACACACACATACATACATACACACACATACATACATACACACACACAGACAGACAGACATTTTCCAAAAATAGTCGAAATGGACTCAGCACACCTCAAAACGTTCGAATCCGTCAAAATTCGAAATTCGAAAATTTGCACGAATCCAATACTTTCTTCTATATATTAGATATAGAAGAAAGTAAAAATGTAAAAACTTTAAAGGAAAATGCTTAAAATATTTTAAAAGCTTTCTTAAAACACAAAATTTCAAAATTACATTGCAATTCGAGCAAGTAACAGGCAAACATGCTTTAAATTTCAAAAAGTTTCGCCGAATAAAAACTCCAAAACGAAAAAACTTTAAAACATAAAAAATTGATTTTTAAATCTAAAAAATATTTCTATAAGCTAGGTTTGCACTAAAAAGTATGAAATAAAGTAAGTACAATGATTTCTTGATTAAAACACCAAAAAAATTGCAGTTGATCTTAATATCTTTGTGTTTATGGTAATTCTAAATCAGCCAGTAAAATTTGAAGATTAAAATTGAGAGAGAAAGAAATACAGCTTTGTGCGATTAGCTTTTGCTATATAGCTTTTGTTTCTTCTTTTCTGTTTTTAATTTAAATTTCATTGACTGCTGTAGAATTACCCTAAACATAAGATGTTAAGATCAAATGCAATTTTTGAGTGTTGTAACGTTGCCGTCGCAACACAAAAATTATTAAAAAATAATTAAAATTGTTATTGCTTTTAATTGTTATTTTTTCTCTTTTGCAACTGTAACGGTTGTAATCAAGAAATCATATGCTTATTTTATTTCATACTTTTTAGAGCAAACCAAGCGTGTAGAAACACAGTCTTTAAATTTAAAAATCATTTTGTACCTTATTTCTTCTTCTTTTTCTCTCTAAATAAATTATTGCTACTGTAGTATTTACAGTGGAGAACTTGGCGAACAATTTTAGGAGAAAATTAAACGTAAAATGTTTCATTCAATTCTGCATAAACTTTTTCAGCACTCAAATGTGTATTTTTCATAATTTTTTTAACTCTAAACTTCCGATCACGCTTTATTAACTTTGATAGTTGACCTTTTCTTACCTTGTTTTCGATCCGATTCTTATCTTTAAAGCATTTTATCAAGCACTTCACTATAGAATGGTATAAATTACTTAATTAAGAGACATTTCAAACCAATTTATGGGCTAATGTGAGGGGAAAAAATCAAATTTCGAATCGTGTTTGTTGTCTTCTACGCATACCTGCCATTTAAAAATAATAAGCAGAATATTAGGGAATAAATAGACAAAAAATTAACGGCAAATGACTCTGCAGTGCCATTACAATGCAAAAATAATACAAAAAAACTACATATGAAATATGAAAAAAAAAATCAAATTTCGAATCGTGTTTGTTGTCTTCTCCGCATACCTGCAATTTCAAAATAATAAGCTGAATATTAGGGAATAAATAGACAAAAAAATAACGGCAAATGACTCTACAGTGCCATTACAATGCAAAAATAATACAAAAAAAACTACATATGATAATTTTAATCATGAATTTATTTGAAAATATTTCAGTGTACGATGACTTTTGTGGCGTTTTTTTTTCTCTTTCTCTTCGTTTTTTGACAAATTTCAAAAATAAAATCTGGCAATATTTTGAAAAAACTACTGGGTTTTATTCAGTAGCATAGGAATGGTGTGAAAAAAAATTGGACTTTTTATTCGAATTCAGTTTTGCTTTTTTTTTTTTTTTTTTTGTTTTACTACAAAATTTCAAGGTGTACGAACACTTTTGGGAGTCACTGTACAGATTTGATGTAAATAAGACTTTTGTTGTTTTCTTCACATAATGAACAACGGGAAACTATTACACATAAATGTCACTCAATAATTTAAAACAATTTCTTTTCATTTCAAAACATTTATTTGGTAGTATTTTTTATTGAATAGCATAAGCGCATTACTAAATTTCTGAAACTCCTAACGTTTAGCGCTCAAAATTAAATGCTTAGAGCTTTCAAAACTTCGAATGAAATTTGCCCGATTCTGGACGTGATGACATTTTTTTTTTTTCCGTCAAAAAGGAGACTTCAATTTCTTATGATGAAATTGCATTAGATAGAAAGAAAAACTTTTTCGAAAATCTATTTTGTTCTTTTAAATTCCACTTATCTTAAAAAGCCTATTACTTTAACTTGGCATAAATATACTTACAATTATCTTAACTCTAATATTTTTTCCTTACTACAGCTTTTTATGAGCGCAGAAAAAAAGTTCAAATTCCTTGTCTTGAGGTCTTTTTTTTTTTACTTTTTATTTATTATGTGGCCAATGTTGGCTAACAATTTGAGTTTTTTGTCGCAAAGAAGTAAGATTTTTTTTTTAACTTGAATTCCAGTAATTGTGTATTTAGTTAGAGTGTTGTCCTTTCTTTAAAAAAATAAAATAAAATAAATTAAAAAAAACTTTTTTACATTTTTGTTCCTAAAAGCATTTTATTTATAGTGCTATTTAAAGTAAACACTTAATCATACATTTCCGTGCAATCCTAATAAAGTAGATTTTTTTTTTTTTTTCGAAATTAACAAATAATTTTGATTAGAACTTTTTATGCCAAACTCACAATCATAACAACTATTGAACAAGATCATCATCATCTCAAAAGCGGGGGGGGGGGGGGGAGTGGGGTGACGAGTGCACATTTTATACCAAATGTAATGCGAATTTTCATTATTTTTTTTTCTAAGGAAGTGGTCTTTTTTCATTTTATCTTAGTTGCTAAACGTATTTTCATTGAACTCCTTTTTCAGAAGGGGAGGGAGGGGGAGACACAGGGGGCTTCGTTCTGATTGTAACCCGTACTTTAATTAAATTCTTTGCGAAGGAGAGGGGAGCGAATTTTCATTTGGTCCTAATTATAACGCATATTTTAATTAATTTTTTTTTCCATGTGTGTGAGGGGGGTGCGTAGTTCTTTTTTTTTTCTAATCTTTACGAATAATAAAGCTCAAAGTCTGTCTGGATATCGGGATCTCTGTTTAGATGTCTGTTTTGCGCACATCGCCTAAACCATTCGGCCAATTTTCATGAAATTTGACACAAAATTAGTTTGTAGCATGAGGGTCTGTGCTCCTCGAAGCGATTTTTCGAAAGTTCGATTTTATTCTTTTTCTATTACAATTTTAAGAACATTTTACCCAGCAAATTATTATAACGTGTGCAGAGAAAATTATAAAATTATCATAACGTGGAACCGTAACATGGGCGAGCTATTTAACATAGCAAATTGGCTAAAAATTCATCATCTATTATTTGTAAATATACAGGCAAACTAAATGGCCTTTTCATTTTCTACTACGGGCAAAGCCGTGCGGGGTACCATCAGTTGTAAATAAATGTGCACCTTACAATATTTACAATTATGACTCCCAATTTCCTCCCAGAGGATCGGTACCTGGACTCTCACAATGCGAAATTGAACCAGGAATTTAATTTCGATAAGAGTGCCTGCGTTATGTGATTTTGATGTAGATATCATATATTCAATAGATGATTTTAATGCTTTTACCCCGGAGGTCATCAGGACATCCTTGATGTCACATGTCATGCTCCTCAAGATTTAGAGAAGTGAGTCAGGGCGGAATGGCTTCCTCTGGACGTCCTGTATCGAACGGTACCAGTATTGACCTGGTACACATTGACAGTACAGATACGTCTGTGTGTGTCTGTAACCCTATATGGGTTACAGACACACACAGACGTGAGCAGGTTTTAATAGCACAGATTAACTTTAAAAAAATATATTAATGAAATACTTTTAAAAAAACGGGTTTTCTTTTAAAATTTATTACTTAACGGTTTTTTCCTGATGGAATTATATAATAAATTTTGTCTCCATGTGTCATTTTATCTTTTTTGTTTTGTTTAATTTCTATTTTTTGATATTTATACTACCTCCTGTTCCACCGTGTTGCTTTTCTCGGATGACTTTTCATCCAAAAGCTCACACTTCTTTGCATTGAAAAAGGTGTTCCTTGTAACACCGAAACACGTGTCTGCAATCAATTGCAAGTTTTGTGCTTAATAACGTTGGATTACTGACATTTTAATTTTTTAAATACCTATTCATTTTAAACAAGAAAAATTTAATTAACTTTAAGCTAAGTACGAGACAAAAATTTTGCGATTAGAGAAGTAAAATACATAAACTAAATAATTTTAACAAAAATAAAAAGACAGCTCAGAATCCGTTTTAAAATAAATTAATATTTTTTTTAAATGGATAGATTTTTTAAAAAAAATTTAAAAACTAGTAAAACAAATTTTAAAAAATAAAAACGAAAAAATGAATAAAAAACCTATAGTAGTGGCAAACGGCAAACCTAACCTGGCAACTTCGTTATGCTGTAATTAGGATCCGCGTAGCCTTTACAAAACTGACAAGTTAGGTTTGCCCCAACAATACGTTTAAAAATATGTGATTTACATGCGGGTGCACCTTCTGCGCGTAACTCTGCGAACGCTATGTAGGTCAGTAATGGATGTTTTCATTGGAAAAGTTCAATTTAATTTTGTGCAAAGGAGATACTTATTACTGGGACGGATTGTATGGAAAGACAAACTTCCGTTTTACAGCCGGAAATGGACAAATCTATTATTTTTTACCGAGTCTCATTCAAATGAGTGGAATACGTGCTTCAAATTTTTACTTTTCCCCCTTATTCACATAGATTCGTCTTATCCGGACGTTTGAAAATTCCATTCAATCCATGGTTGGACAGTACTTTTTAGAAATAAATACGGTTTTAAAAACAAAATGCAGTGGGGGAGGAAAACTTCATTTAAATGTAAATTCATTACAAAGTTAAAAATTCAGTAGTAAGATAAACTTTTTTTTTTTTTTTTGATCAATCACGAATTGCTTAGTGTTTTCACTTGACTGTTGAATGATGTCTTTTGATTTTTCCTCTGCATTCCTCTGCAGCACCACCGTTGACTGACTCCTCCCGATACTGCTCCTTAAGCTAGGTTAGTGTCCAGGTTGAGTCCATATCCTACACACACACGCATACATACGCCTACATACACACACACACGCGCGCGCGCGAGCGCCTACACGCATGAACTCTTCCAAACGCGCGTACATACACACACACGCACGCCTATGCATGAACGCTTACAAACACCCGAGCACTTACACACACACGAACACCTACAGAGACATGAACGCTTACGTGCGCGCATACATACATACATACAAACGCTCACGTAAATACTCACACACACCGCCTCACACGCTCGTGATTGCGAAAAACATAATTTGAATTCAAGATGCCAAAAATTCAAATTTCCTTTTGTCGTTTTTTTTTGGTTAATGCATCAGCAAAAAAAAAAAAAATAATAATAATAATTCATTGAATAGACTTTATAATTGATCATGAAGAAAATTTTTAGTAAAATGCATAAAAGGTTCCGAAACATCTAGTGTTACATCTAGTGTTATGGAGAAAAATAACTTTTTCCTCTACTAGTGCGTTAAAAAAAAAAAAAAACATTTTTATTATAATTTTTTTTAATATGATGCTTTTTTTCTAATTTTTTATTTGTCTACCCAATCAATTATCTTCAAGTACTTTAGTTGCTCATGCAGGGAAAAGTTGTTCAACTGACTTGCGGCAAAATCGCTCTCTGATGCAATTCGATAAGAAAGAAAAGAAAAACTGTAAAAATTTACATCTCAATTGAGGCGAAAACAAAGCCATTATCAGCCGAAAACTGCGTCTTTGTGGAAAATTTCCATTATTTCAAAATTTAAAACTTAATCTAAGAAAGTCGAAATTTTTGGGAGTAGGAAAGTTTTTGAGCGTGAATTACTTATAAGCAGCTTTTTCACGGAACCAATAAATGACAAAAGAAAAAAAAAAAGCATTTAAAATTCCTTCAAACTTTTGTTTGTTAATTCTGTTAGGACTTAATATAGTCGGGGAAAAAAGAGAACTAAATGTATTAGTTGACTTTAAAATTTTTGCCATAGAAGAAAACTAGATTAAAAACAAAAAAAAATGAAAAAACGCATAGAAATAGTAAGTTTTTATCTCTCCACTTTAATTACACAAAAAAAAAGCAAGATTTCTTTTTTTAAACTGTTAGATTTTTTAAATTACATACAGTCTAGCGTTGATATGGAATTGGCAAATGTCCATTTAAAACGAGTCCATCTAAATGAGGGGAAAAAGCAAAATAAATTTTGATGAGCGTATTCTGCTCATTTGAATGTGAATCCGCTTAATTTAGAGGCTAACCATACATCTAATCTAAAAAAGCTGACATCCCTGAAAATTAATAAATGCGTCCATTTCCGCCTGTACACCGGATGTTTGCTTTTCCATCTAATCGATGGTCAGACTATACGGTATAGGAGTACATAATACATTAGAGAAGCAAAACAAAGGCAAAAAAAAGAAAAAAGGCATAATATATTTTTTTTTTTTTTGCTTGAATATTGGGTATAATTTTCAAAACAAAGTGTATCTAATATTTTTCTTAAAGTTTTGCTTACGTAAGATTATTGTATTAATGTATAGTAATTACAATAATTAGCTATCTATTATTTAAACATTTAAATGTATTGTAACAGTTCTTCCATATCAATTAAATTTTTATTTATTTATATATTTATTTCATTAATTAATACTTTTTTATTTTGTTTATTTAATTCAATTACATATATTTATTTTGTTAAAAAGAAACCAACCCACACCGGTTCACTTCTTCCACAACGGTAGGTGAGTCGAAAGTTTTTTTTCTTTTTAATTATTTTTATTTATTTATTTATTTTAAAGGAGAAGAAGACGGAAAAAGGGGCGACTCTTCTCCGGACCGATTTTTTTCGTAAACGATCTTTTTTTTTTTTTTTTTTGCAAACAAAAAAAAAAGATAAAAACCGGAAATTTTTTCCAAAATCTTTTGCCGGTCCGCGGGTCGAAGCAGGTTGAGAAATGCTAGATTAGGGGCTCGTTAACAAATTACTGCGTTTCATCATATTTTTTGTTCATTATATAAAGCGTTTAGTGTCAAAACTAGCTCAGTCCTTGAACTTTCAAAAGTGCTTTTTTTTAAAGTTGATACCTTCTTGCCTGTAAACGCCACAAAGCGATTAACAGATTTTTATGCTGATATTCACCAGTACACTACTTATCATAAAGATTATTTACAGCGTATAAAGTTATGTATTTTTATTTCTCGTTTCTCTTAAATGCTGGGAACAAGTAATCTAGAAGTTTTATATACAGGTGAAGTTTTGCTATTTCAGTTCATCTATATGTTTTCTTGAAAAAAACGTGACTTTACAAAAAAAAAGAAAAGTTTTTAAACCTAAAATCTGCTTAAGTTAAGCTTTGAAAAAGGAAATGAAACCGCAGACGATTTGAAACCACGAGGACGAAAACTGGTCTCTAAAAATAAATATTAAAAACAACGAGTTGAACTTATTATCGTCGTCATGGTAATCTGAAAAAACAAAGGAACTTCAGCGGTGGTAAAGTGAAAGGCAGGCAGTAATTGTGATTGCTCAACAAAAATGAAGTCGCACACAAAATGTTTTTCAAACGAAAAAACAAAATATTTTTGGAAAATTAAATGGCCAGAATGTGATGTGTTTTTTGTCTCTTGTAAAACATGGTAAATACGGTTCGGTCGATTTTGCTATAAACGCTTCAGATTTAATTTGCTTTTTCTACTACAGTTCGCGAAATAGCCCAATACACTGTATAGTTTGACCGATACAAGATGAATTCCGTTTTATTGAGAATTAAGATTCTATTTGATAAAAAACATATTTTAAAAAAAAAGCTGTAAGTTAGCTGTTAGCCCAAAGCCAGAGCTAAGGCAGAACGACAAGCATATACCTACAGTCCGGTTACGACGAAGCCGTGGTGGCCTTATCGGTAAGGCATCGTACTTGGGATTGGAAGGTCGCGGGTTCGATCCTTGGCGTTCGAAAATCCACCGCCTTCATTTATGGTGATGGAGAGGATATTAAATACGCTAGTGCATGCTCACAAAGTCCTCCCAAGTGAAACGATACCTCTGGGGGTGCCGGACCAGGGATTGTTCGGCTTCTATCTGGATCAAAAAATCAGAGCTGTTTTCAGGGTCCCATCCAACAGTTTAAACCAAAAATAGTGGTAGGTACGAGAGACCCTGGAGTGAAAAGTCCGGTTACGAAGTCCAAAGACTACGCCTTTGTTTCACCCTTGTTTTTGGAACATCAGTCTGGATATCCACGACTGAGTTGCAGACACATGCCTCCTCATTGAAGCTGAGATTATCTCCATACTGGTAGCTGTCGACATATGATTGAATTTCTAGCTAGCCAAACTTGCGGAGGTAACTTACAATTCATTACCTAAGTTTTTACCTTCATTTTACAAGCTGAGCCACGCTTTACCTTACCCCCTGCCTCCCATTGTCACGTGTCACGCAGTTTTTCATCAGCATAGATTTAAAAAAAAAGTGTGATGTCACACTATTTGATTTACCCTCCTTCCAACTTACTCCAAACTCACAATATCAGGAACCACCAAACATTTGTGGACGACCCCTGATCCCTTTTAAGCATCAACCTGATGAACATTGAATCCAACGTATAACAGCTTTATTTTAATCACTGCTTTGAAACATGAGAAGAGTCATCTCTCGAATTATGTTTCCATGGTAATCGCCGAAATCATTTAAATAATTTGAGCGATACGTATGCAGTAAATAAATTCAGAGTGTTAATCGCCGAGACTCGATGCGCTTAGTGAGTTGGCAATGGGTAAAATATTATAATTTATTCTCACCTGAGCGAATTAACTGACGCAGAGACAGCTTGGTGAGAAATTTATCGCAACAGTTCCAAAATATTAAATCACAGATTTATTCGAATAACCAAAATGTGGTCGGCACAATTTAGACAGCTCCTGCGTCTTAAGAGACTACTTGTTGAATAAATTCCTAATTGTGCTTGAAAAGTAAAATGAGAAAAAACAACGTATAAATGCATAAAAATTGCAGATTATTGCAAATACGTGTTTCGGGGTTGAAAGGAGCCCCTTTTTCATTGCAAAATAAGTCTGCTTAAGCAAAGAGGTCCCTCTTTGCTTTTGTCGGATGTCTTTTCATCCATGATCTCACTTATTGTGAATCCAAAAATGGATCCTTTTATTTACGCTATTTAATAGCAACGTTTTATAGTATTTTATTTTATAGATTACTAGCGGTACCCGCACGGCTTTGCTCGTAGTAGAAAATCAAAAGGTCATTTGGTTCGCCTGTATATTTACAAATAATGGATGATGAATTTCTCGCCAATTGGCTATGTTCATTCGTTCTTCCCATGTTATGGTTCCACGTCATGATAATTTCGTAATTTACTCATCCATCTTATAATAATTTTGCTACGGAAAATGTTCTTAAAATTGAAATAGAAAGAGAACAAAATCGAATTTTTGAAAAATCGCTTCGAGGTGCACACCCCCATGATACAAACTAACTTTATACCAAATTTCATGAAAATCGGCTGAACGGTCTAGGCGTTATGCGCGTCACGGAGATCCGGACAAAAATCCAGACAGATTTTCAGCTTTATTATTAGTAGAGATTAGAAAAAGTACACAAGAAGAGAAAGAAGAGAAGAAGTGTTTAGAAGAGAAAGTACACAAAGTAAAGGAATAAAATTCTGAAAATTTTACCGAAGAACATAATATTTCCAGAAGATGGGTTATATAGAGCTATAAATTTTTCATTGCAGAATATTGAAAATATGGTTGAAATATTTATATTTTACATAAAAATAGAATTATTTATATTTCAAAGAAGCATTTATGTTTTAAACATTGGATTTCCTAGGCTTTATGGAGAGGAGTTGTTAAGGTGTATATTTTCTTAATTTGTTGGTTTATTTCGATATAACATTTTGGATGTTGCACAACTAAAGTTCTTTACCCTTTTAGTACAATTGAACTTATTTCAAAACTTTTAAGAATTTTGAAAATAAATCACGAAAGTTGAAGACATCGACTACTAAAGCATCCAGCTTTTAAAAAAAGGCACATAATACCACCACCAACACCAATTTAATATCCTCTTTCCAACTGTCGTTATCTTTGTCATGGCGCTTATTACATTAAAAAAAAATAAAGATTAAATTGGGAATTAACTTTTGATTCTTATTACTGTTTTCTTGATCGTAACATCAATGTATCCTTCAAACTTGAATACTAAGCTGTTAAGGTTGAACATTTTAGCCAACGGCAATTTTCTCTGCGAATAGAAATCATAAATACTCATAAAAGATTCTCATAAAGCACCAGTTTGCATTCTAATGTGCTCCATTATTTCCAAAAGCCCTTTCGAAACATTTGCACTGGTCATTATATCTGTCCAAGGAAACGAGACAATTTTCTCTTCCCAGAAAATTGCGTTTGGAAGAATGCTCACAAAGCTATTATCCTATGTTTGAAAGTTGATATTTTTTGAAAAATGTCTTCCAAAGACAATCAAAAAACAGATTGTTGCTTAAATTAAATTTTAAAAATATGTTTATTTCAAAGAAACGAATTCAATTAAGGTTTGGAATATGTGTCAGAAGAAAGAATAGTTTGCAATCTTGTAAAGATTTTATTCTTTTCAATGTCTTGAACTGCAAAACAATAAAGTAATATTTGTGTATTGAAGAAACTATAAAACAGTAGTTCATTTGAAAGTGTTATTCGGGAATTATGAATGTTTCATTTCAATACCAATTGGTTTTTTGAAAGTGAAAGTTGTTTTCTTTACTTTAAAAAGATACAAGTAATATTTTTCTAAAATTCACTGTCTCTGAAATAAGACTTTGGGCGAATTTTTCTTTAATTATCTTTCAGTTACTTCAAAACATTTTATTTTAACAATTCTTTGAATTTTCCAACTGTTTTATGAAAATAATTAGGGTGGACTGAGCAGTAAATGAACACTAAAAAGAAAGTTATATTTTCAAAAATTAATAACCTTGATAAAAACTATTGAATTTGGCATAGGATAGTTATTAAATTTTAGTTAATATAGTAAAAGCACCAGTAGTCTGCGTCGTTTATTACCGAACGGGTCTAAAAGAACGAATCCTTATGAACGGGTCAGAACGATCTCTTAAAAAATGAACGACTGCTCTTTTGACCGGTGAATAGTTTGGAACATTGTGTTGATGAATTTATGATAAAATCACTTTTTTTTTAAAAATTACAATAAGAACAATCTTCAAAATTTTTAACTCTCAATCAATTGCAAATTTCCGTTTTTTTATTACAATATAATATATTCATTTCGAACCGTTTTTACTTTCTGCTTTATTCATAATTTTTTTAACCGTTGTAGTAGTTCATTTATATTTTTTCGATGTTTATATTTAGTCATATTTTGTGTAACTTGTTTAGGCTACTAACAAAATACATGAAATACACCGCCAGCTCAGTCATTCAGGCTGCTGACTGAGCTGGCGGTGTACTTCGTTTATTTCTACTTTAGCTCTGGCTATAGGGTGGTAACTTACTGAAAATACTAACGAAATATTTGAAATTTCCGCTACCTATCCCACGAACATTTTAAAATCTTTCTCACGCTCTTTGTCGCCAAAACTATTTCTAAAAATTCCTTTTATTTCTTTTTTGGCGATCTTTTTGTCTGCAATCCACATCTATAGCATCCCTATTAACTACCACCATATTAACTTGGCTTTTTTTGTTTTTTAACTAGTTTGACGACTTCTACACTGTAAAACATTTTGTAAAACCTTACTCCATAAAACCGCTAGCAGCTTAGCTGCCTTCACTGTTCTGGATTAACTTAAATGATACAACTGGTGTAAAGTTAACCATCGCTTGTGGAAGGTTACACAATGGAAATTTAACTATAGCGCAACGTCTCATTCATTTCTGCGTAAGGTTACAATGGAATGTTCTGCATGCTTACACAGAAATTGCTTAAAAGGTTACACATTAGCAAAAAGTTAAGCTTTCATCTGACTTTCTTGAACGGTTTATTAAGTTCATGCTTTTTAAAAACCAATCTACACCATTTTTTTTTTAATATACAAACAAGACATTTTTATTGCACTAAGAGAGGAAATGACCTGAGTGGTGTTCGAACTTAGAATGCGAACCTGACAGATTCGCAAAAAAATAGCTTTTACCTCTCGGTCATCAAGGACGATTTCCGTTCCGCTAATAAGAGTTACCTGCTCTTCGCCGATTCTGATCTTTACGCATGCGCTTTGAATTCTATAGAAACCATAGTTCAAGCTTCCTCCAACAATTTGAGTTTTTAAAACAATGATGTTACACACTTCAAAATTCGTGTAACGTTACACTCATTAATACTGGTAACCTTACACATTTTTTTAGTCTACTTTCCCAGTAAAAGTTTTTAAAAAAGCATGATAGGGCTTAATGCATCTTTAAAATACCGTGAAAAAAAAACCCAAAAATAAATACAATAATTAAATAAATGTTGAAAAATTAAAAAATGGAAAGTAGGGTATTGAGATGGGAAAATTGTTTTGTGGGTCCGTCGGTCTTCCATTTTGTCTCCCCCCCCCCCCCAACAACTTTTGAGTGAATAGTCCGATTGGAACTTTTTTTTTTGTTCGAAAGATATCGGCGAGGACATCTCATTCCCATACTTCACTTTTTGATTTGAACAATTTTTCGTTCTATTTTGAACATTGGTACCTACGGGGAAATTCAAAGAAAATATAAATCCTGCACTTTTTGAGGTGAATTTGCTTCCAACAAACTTTGTAGGACAAAGTCTTGGAAGAGCATGTATAGAAAATATCTTTTTGATTTGAACGATCTTCCGTTCAATTTTGAACAGTTCAAATCCTTTAACATTTGTGCCTACAGCGAAACTAAAAGTCAATGTAGATTACAAACTTAAAGGCGGATTTACTTCAAACAAATTTTGTTGGAAATAGCTCTTGATGACAAACTTCTGACTACGACTCCTAGAATGTTGGTGCAGTTGACTCCGATTTCAATTCCTGTACCCGAAAATTAGCTGGCCTCCAACTCGACGACTCTGATTCTGACTCCGTAGCTTTGGTAGAAATGTAGATACGGAGTGGAAATGACCGACTCCGACTCTTTGAAATTTAAAGTCTTCGACTCTTATGTCCCAAAATGAGATCGACTCCAACTCCGCAGCCATGGTCTTAACTGTGAAATAATTAATGTTGAAATGATTTGTGTTTACTCTAAAGCTTTAATCTATGTATTCAGTTTGTGACGGAGAAATTCGGAGTCCTTTATGTTTTAACAAAGATAAGCGCAGACGATTTTTTTTTTTTTTAATACTGAAAATTGACATTTTATTGTTAAATTTTTTAAAGTACATTTATTCTTTTTTAAAAATTATTCTTTTGCAACAGGAGAAATCAAACGATTTTTTTTTTTTTTTTTTTGATATTATGTGTTTAGTTTAATCAACGCCTCCTAGATACTAAATGCCTATCACATTTGCTTCTAAAAGTGATCCTCTGCCGGTACTCTAACAACGCTACCGGGCGACAAGACATGGATGGCATTGCTATGACGATGGATCCAAACAATTCAAATCAAACTGTTAAATTTTGTAATTGGTCAATTACAAAATTTAAATTTAGAGATTAACCAATTGTATTCTCTGCTATTAATTTCTAATACTTTCGTCCTTCGGTAGATGACGTCGCGAGAATACCGAAACTATTCTTACTGGGATCATTTTGCTCTATGCTAATGGTAGCGAGAAAGCGATAGGCATTTAGTATTTAGGAGGCGTTGGTTTAATGAGCTTATTATTATTAATTATTTTTGAAAGCGATTAGAGATTTATTTTTAAACAGAAAATAATTTATTAGTTGCTTTGTGTCAAAGGTGCTGCTAGTTTATTTGTTCGTTTATTTATTTTTTACGCATGTAATAATTTGCAGTTTTAGCTAATTTTGAGAAAATTGATCAGATATTAGAAAGTCGATATTGGTATACGGGAAAGTAGGCTCGTTTAGTTCTGGACGGAACTTCTTGTTTACAGTGTAAGACTCAATTTTACATCCCTAAGCATTTTAATAGGGATTATATTACTGTTTATTTTTTTCCCTTATTTTAATACTGCCCGCTTTTCTTTCTTCTTTTTGAGCAATCACGATTGCTTATTGTTCTCATTTGACCGTCTTTGGTGTCCGTGCCTTTTTCCCCCCACCGTCACCTGCAGGCGCGACTCGGTCCTCCGGTAGCTGCTCCTGGTCTGTAACGTCCATGTCCCACACACATGCACGCTCATACACATACCCACTCACACACATACACACATGCGCCTTTGCACACATACACACGCCAACGTTCATACACACAGGTCTACGCACACACAAAAGCCTACACATACACAACTAGTGCACACGTCTCCGTTCAAGAGTAGAGGTAGGCTTGGAGGGACAGGAGCCGTGTTCTAGAAACAAGTGAGTAGAGAAGTAACCAATGAGTAGGGTCCTGTCGCAACTTGTGATTGCGAAAAACATAATTTGAATTCAAAATTTCAGAATTCAAATTAATTTTTCTTTCTTTCTTTCTTTCTTTTTTTTTTTTTTGGTCTTATCCCATGTACAGTTAGGGATAGATTCGAAGCTCCCTAATATTCAGGTGAGCCTTGTTTTTGAAATTAAATTATTCGGGACCTCGGCTGAGCTACTGATTTTATTTATGTTACTTTTTACGTTATACATAATGATCTATCGCTATATATACATCTGAACCTTCTATACGTCTGAACCTAAACAAAATATTTTTTAATTAATTTTATAGTCATATTTTCTTACTTTTATCTAATTTTAGTTGTTTCTCCTCAAAGAAAAAAAATCTGTTCTATTGAACCATTTCGAATGTACGTGAGTATGTCTTGCAGAGAGATCACCTGCGTCATTTTTAAATGATCGAAGTCGTTCAAAAAACGAGTTCAGTGAACGGGCCAAAACAATGAACGATCCTCTGATGAACGATCATTAAAAAGAAGCGACATTGCTCACCTCTAAAGAACTGTGGATTTTATTTTCGTTAAAGGTGCATCGATTGTCTTGGCGACTTGTTCGCTTTCTACCATGGCGAAAATTGAAAAAGTATGTTTAAACCTCCTCTCTCTCTCTCTCTCTTTTGTCATTTTAATAGACCTTTTAATGGTTGACTCGGTACACTTATTTAGTTAATTACTATACACGTTAATGGGTTGTTTAAAGATGATTTGGCGATTTTTTAATGGGATTTTTCGCTCTATTTCAAAGCTTATTTGGGGACTATTTTACATTTAATGGTCTAAATTAATTATCTAGAGGATTGATCTTTATTTCACTTGAACTTTAAGTCTTGTTTCAATGCTCTTTTTGTTTAAAAAGACCGTTAAAAAGACAAAAAAAAAATGTCTGGCATCGCAAAAATAAGTACCTTTATCTAACACGGCGAGAAAATAACTGAAATGAAAAATTATCACTAAGATTAAAAATACGCCATGGTGCACTTATAATGGAAAAGTATAAAAATTTCTCTATGTATATTTAAAAAAAGTAAGATCAAAGAAATTGTAAAAGGATGTCTGTGGCGGGCCTGCGTCCAGGGGAGCCCATAGCACCTACAGCCTTGAAATTTTGAGTGAAATTACTTCGAGCCCGGGGATTTGCACATGGGGTTTTATTTTTTTAATTTCGAATTCATTTTCCTGTAATCTTTAAGCTCAAATTTCAGGGAAATTGCCTTTTAAAGGGATGAAAGATTTTCCACACCCCTTAATATTCTATTTCGTTCGAAAGAGAATTTTGTTTCTGGATCAAAAAAAAGCTTGTTCCAGTTTTATCAATTAATTAGAACAGCTTACATAAGGGTTTCTATTTTAGCTAAAAGTCCCAGGCTGAGCTCAATTCAAGCCCGGAGATAAACAGCAAAATAAATTACTACTAGAGGACCCGACAGACGTTGTTCTGTTCAAACTTTGTAAATTGAAAAGTTAAAAAATTTCAATAAACTATCCAGTGGTTGAACCATTTTGTTGAAAAAAATAAGTAAAAAGAAAATGTTTTAAGCTGCTTTGTGTCAGAATGCGTATATTTATTACAACTTGATTTATCTAACGCCCACTGAGTAGTTGTTTTATTAACTATTTTTTCTCCCGTATTTGATGGTTTGTTCCTTCAGCCATACCCAAAGGATAAAAAGCGTCCTCAGATATTAAGTGTAAAAAACTAACTACCCATCTAGAACAAATGGGAAATCCCGCTGCAACATCCCCCATATGAAAAAGGATAAAACAATCTAAAGGATATCGTTCAGAAAAATGATAAAGGTAAAAACAGTTCTCTGAATAAGTGAAAATCACTCATCCCCCCCCCTCCCGATGTAAAATAAACATTCTTCAAATAAAATGACTAAAAACTCTTTAAAAAAGAAAAACAATTCTTTGCAATTTGAAATATTTCGCCAAATAAACAAAAAATACAATAAATTACATTAACAGTAGCTTTAAAATGTAAACAAATGCTCACGCAGCTCTATTGTTTACAGCCAAAGTCGCCAAGCCACCACGTTACTGTAATCCAGTTGATCAGTGAGCGAAGCCGACTCCGACCGATTAATGGTCCGATCTTTTGAACGAAAACTTTTTAAACTTCATATACTGCACAGTTTGCTCTTTTCACTAAAGATAAAGATCTTCCACTACACTGATCTTTAGTGAACAGAACTACCCTGTAGTAATTTATCTGGACGAAAATAAAATTTGTTACGTCTTTATATTCCATCATCTTTTCCTTTAATAATGTACTGATTAGTTAGATAATCCTTAAAGTATTCTTGACATTGGTGCCAAAACTCAGATGGATTTCAGCCGAGAAACAAATGTTGCTAGGTACGGTACTTTCTAATCATTTGGTTAGGAAAACCTAAAGCACCGATCCGGTCACATGGTTCAACTACGACGACAGCACACACGTTTTGCGTGAACCTTCCAGTACTTTACTTTAAAATATATCACGGGATCTAAAATCGTTACTTTCAAGAGAGAGAAATGAAGACTTCTCTCTCTCTCTCTCTCTCTCTCTCTCTCTACGTTTTATCTAATTTCAATTGACATATCATCGTAGAAATTTCATTACAAAAAGCAGAGCTGGCTTTCTTATTGTCCTTTGGCAACGGGTTAAATATTTATTTCAGTTCTCGCTCAACAATAGATTAAAATAAATATAAATCATTTGGAAGATATAACCATCCAATGTTTAAAGTAATTAATTAATCAACAAAAACGTTTCCGATTCGATCCATCGCGCTTCAAAACCATGCTTGCCACAACTTAATTACATACAAAAAATTTGATCAAAATCGGTCCAGCCGTTTAAAAGCCTTATGGTGACAAACGTCCGCACAGAAGATTTTTATATATTAAGATAGATCACGAATTTTAAAGCGAATTTTCAAACATCCAAAACGGCCGTTTTGTTATGTTCAGGAAGCCCAAAAGCTGTGAAATTTGGTACAAGTTAGTTTAGACCGTGGAGGAGGGGTGCTCTTCGAAGAGTTTCTTTAAAAACAATTTTGTCATGCATATTTTTATTAAGTTCTTTTTGTCTTCAGATTGGAGTGGGATTTTAATATTTTCTATGTTTAATGAATATTTTACTAAAACTGTATTTTCTACGCGAAGGAGAGCGTAATTTTTATTTTGTTCTAATCGTAACGCGTACTGTAACTGATTCTTCTTAACATACACTTTAAATCTTCGCCTACCAAATAAGAAGGCGAAGCAATCTTCGGGGGTTGGTGAGTGCCAGCGAGCAGGGAGCGGACCCCTCTAGTCATTAGAAAAAAAACTTGCGGAAATATTTTCTTTTCGATTCATTAATTAAATTTATTGGTTGAAGAAAATTGGAAAATCTGCAGCCTCTTGCTGTATTAACGAAAGCAATTTCATCTCTCGAAGCTATTTCTCGTGCAGTCATCTTCACGCATCCGAGAATTCATTGAAGAAATATTCACTCCGTCTTCCCTCTTGTTTTGCAAACAAAGCAAACAATGAAGTAAGAAACGAAAACGAAAGAAACCCAATTACTTTTATTTCCGCGGAGAAGTCATTGGAGCTTGATATTTTTTACTGTTGCTGATATTTCAAGACAAGGAATTTTTATGTCTCCAGCAAAAGTGTAGCATAAAATGTTTGCCGAACTGACATTTTGAGTTTATGTCATGAAAATTTCCGCAGCTCATCCAAAGTAAAAAGATAAAGATATAAACTTTTGCGAAGAAAGATTTAAAGGTTTGAGCGATGCATAAGTTAAGTTTCAAAACTAGTTGTAAGGTAATTACGCCAAATAAGGCCAATCTAAGGATCATTGCCTAGTACCTCGCTCATCAAATGACGCATAAAGAAATAATAAAATAATCATTCCGTGAAATAAATCAAAGTTTGAATTTGTTTTTGTCAGCAGTTTAACAAAAACGGTGAATTTCCCTTAGTATGAACAGGGATCCCTAATAAGGCCAACTCTGAAAAAACTCCAAAAAGGATTAGCAAGCTTTAATAAAAAAAGAAAGAAAGAAAAGAAACATTATTCATGGTCAACGTAAAAGCATTTTAAACCATATTTGAAAAAAATCAGTTATATTGGTTTTTTTAATCACTTCTGCGCACAGTTCCTGCACCTATAAATCTTAGCTATTCGTTCTAAAAATAAAATCAACTCTAGCACCTTTTGAGGTCTACCTATGGACCAATTTGTGTTTTAATTCTTGCGTTACTTCTTGAGATATAGCAATTAAAAATAACGAGAAATAACTTTCGATTACTCATCCACACTTTGAGCTTTTGCCGCCAAAATCGAATCAGTGCCTGTACCTTCTGAGCTGAACTTATGGTCCAAATTTTCTCTGAATCCGCCCGCTGCTTCACGGATAAAGCAGTTCAGCATAACAAAGAAAACATTCGATTTGCTCCATACCCTTAGAAGGAATTAGGGTCAAAAAAACAGGGTTGGTATAGAAAACATTTTTTTAAACCAAAAAACCGTTTTTTTTTTTTTTTTTTTTGTTTAAGCCAGGTTTTTTGGTTTAAACCGGATTTATTTGGTTTTTATTACTATTTGTAAGAAAAGCAATTTTATTTTAGGGAAATCATGAAGATTTTATGAATTAATTGTTAAGGAATGTTTAGTATTCATATTTGTGCCAATTTCTTTGTAATTAATGAAATAATTAAGAGTAAATTCTTGTAATTTTATTTCCTCATACTTAGAAATTTCTGTAGGCGAATTTTATTTGAAAATCTGTAACTATTATTAAAAAAAATACAATCTATAAAGCTTTTCTAGTTACTTTGCATCAATTAGATTTTATTCTTTGCAATAGTATGTAAAACTTATGAAAACATTTGGGAGAAAACAATGCACTTTTACAAAAAAGAAACATTTTTGAAAAAAACCACATGGTTTTTTTTAAACCACTTGGTTTAAACCCTGGTTTTAATCAAACAAGCTTGCAAAAAACTAATAGCCACCAAATTCACAAAAGGGTACAGATTTACACCAAACATCGTTCGGTTTCATGCAGTAGTTTTTGGGTTAAAGTGACTACGAAAACCGATCAAGTCCGTACGCGCAGACAGTTTCCAAAAATGATCCAAATCGATTCAGCACACCTCAACACGAGCAAATCCGTCGACGTGCGAAAATTTTCACGAATCCAATACTTTCTACTATGATTTTGAAGAAAGTAAAATAATCATCGTTATTTTAGGTTAATTATTAATTACAAGAATGGACTTCAGCAATCATAGCTTTGTGGATTTTCGGTTCATGAAACGTTTACTGTTATTAACTAATTTGATTGTACTTTAGTTTTTCTTTCCTTATTTGAAAATTATTTTTTCCTTTTTTTACGATTTTTTTAACCCGAAAACAGTTTTTAAAGATTGCCCTTTCTGAGATCGTAATTTTAGTTCATATATGCCAGTAAATTGAAACAATGAGCCAATCTTGCTTTTTAAACTGCCAATAAAATATTTTTTGTGTATCTTTTTTTTTCATTTCTTTAAAACACCGTGAAAAATTTTCTTGGTAAAACAACGTGAAAGGTAGCGAACGGAAAATTCGCTAAACCATACTCCCGCCTAATGTTAAGTTCCTGTGATGGCCCCAGAGGAATACTTACTGGACTCTTTCTTTCGATATTTACCTCTGTTCATGGGGAATGTAACCAATTTCATACGAATCGTAAATAAAAGTGGGCGATTTGTGTCTTTTTCCCATTTAAAATCGGCATCAGTAGAACGCTGCTTCTACGAAATGGATACTTAAGTAGAAAAAAGAAATCACAGAGTTTCAGTTAGAAAAAATGCTCGTGTTTTTTTTCTCTTTTTCATTTTTGTAACGTAAAAATATTTTACCGTATTTTGGACTTGAAGTACAAAAAACAAAAAAATTAAAAGTGAAAAACTAAAAAGATATCAAATAAGAAACGAAAATCACTTCTAATGTACAAAATAATATAATATTTCATGTTGTTAGAAAAAACGGAGTAACAAGACAGAAAATCCGTGGAGGAAAAAATGAATTTTATGCGACTAAAATAATAAAACTAAATAAATTTACAAAAATAAATATTAAATCAAAATTTAACAAGAAGTTTCGTCTAGAACTAAACGAGCCTACCTTCCTGTAAACCCTTACTACTTTCTAGTACATGATCAATGTCTCAAAAAAAGCTAAAATCGAAAATTCTTTCAAACATAATTTTTTAATATTTTAAGCTGAATTCTAGGAATAAAATATGCCTCACTTATCTAAAAATTAAATGCATAAAAAATAAATTAATAAATAAACGAACAAATAAAATAGCAGCACCTTTTAAATAAAGCAGCTAATACACATTTTTCCATTCACAACTCCAGCGCTCGAATACGCTACCTTGCGGTGATTTACAAAATTAAAGAAAAAGGTAAAACATTGCGTTCCACGTGTGTCTGTTGGTAAACATAGGCAGTTTGTTTATGAGTATTTATTCGATGTGTCTTAGATTGCTTTCAGCAACAGAAATTGTTTCCTCACGTAATGGTATTTTCGAGCTTCTTAAAAGAATGTTAGTTTTCATTATTTTTCTCTAAAATGTGAGTTGACTGCAGTAAACGGCGAAATCCTAAACGCAAGAAAACTCTGGATTAACACACATTTGCATGAAATTAAAAACAAATATGCTGTTCGAAGCTTTTTTTTTTTTTTTTTTTTGAAAGAGGATAACGTTATAACAGGTAAAATATTTTATTGTTTTGTGTGAATTTGTAAGAATGTTTTTTTGTTTCCTTAAGCTCGAACGAAGGATTTAATAACATTAGCGGAAGAATTCGGGCTTTCATCTCCGCCTAGTTTAAAAATAATTTAACTAACCTTATTTTTCTGCAGCATTTGGTTGGAATGGACAGTATGCAAAATATTTTCTTGAATATATTATCGTAGAACGAAATGAAAAATGTTTAATCGAGAAAGAAATTTGAAGCAAAAACAAAAGCCGAGAATTTTCATCTCCAAAATAGTGTGCCACCTTTACTTTATTGCTTACATTATCAGCTGAAGAGTTTCATCAAAAATTTGTTTAGTAGTTAGTAAAATTTGTTTGTTTTAGTATTGTGCGAGCAAAGAACCTTTGGCGAGATTTCGCTATGTCAGTTAAACCATTTTAATTTTTTATCATGAGTGGAATAAAATGGTAGAAAGATTACAGAATTCTATAAGTTAAAGGAAATAATGGTAGATCAATTAAAAAGAAAACTACCATCATATATTCGTGAGAATTTTGTAGATGATATGCATAGCATGACAGAATTAAATCATAATTCAGAAATTAGAAATATACGAAACAGAAAAATTTTTAATTAACCGATTCAGCAATTTGAGAAAAATAACTCGGCTACAAATGCAAAACAATTAGCGCTGGCTAAGCAAGGCAAAGAAGTATCATCTTCTTTTAAAAATTCGTAACTCCAGAGTTCGGATACGCTACCTTGCGGTGATTAACAATACTAAAGAAAAAGATAAAACATTCCATTCCACGTGTTTTCTTTGTGGTAAATTACAGGCTTCAGACCGTTTATGGTGTAATGTAATTTCGGAAAAATAAGAAAAGAAAGCTTCCCACAAACACGATGAAAAATTACTGTCATTCACTAAGCGTCAAAGCAAGTTATAAGTTACGGCATTTGTTTGTTTTACCTTTTTCATCCGCCATTAGACAGTGGTTGCTGCGCTCCCTATAGTTCATTGGAGTTGCGAATAACTCCTAATGTCATATAATTAAATTATCTAGCATTAATTGTTACTCTGGCCAGTCTTATGGCCACACGAAAATGTAGTTCCATCAATAACTGATAAATATAGAATTCAACGTAGTGAAAATGGCTACTTAGAACTACAAACTACGTAATTTGCATTAATTTCTGACGTTTAGTAATGCTTCTTGGATTCTCATTTCTTTCTACGTGGACCAGGATATCCACAAGACTTTAGAAATTAATTTAAAAAGAATGAAGCAAAAAAAAAAAAAACATGCATACAATCAAAAATTACTAGGCTTATTAGCATTTTCTACGATACGGCATGTGTTTGTTTTTCCTTTTTCATCCACCATTAGACGGTGGCTGCAGTGCCCCCTATAGTTTGTTGGAGTTTCGAATTAAAAAAAGAAATTGTTTAACCGCTTTCAGAACGAAAAAATAATAACTAAAATTAATATGCTCATTTAATCAAATACATCATATCAAAAAAAAAACTGACTGAGAAAAATATAATTTGAATTCAAGATGTCAAAACTTCACATTTTACGAGTATTTTTTCCACATAATTTGTATAGATGTTTCAAGTTCTTTTGCATTAGCTTTTATTCCCTTTAAATAACTTAATTTCGACTGTTAACAATTAGTTAAAATTATTATCATCTTCTTTTTGACGGATCAAAAATTTTCTTGATTAAATTGATTACTGTGAATTTAGTTGCAGCATTAAAACTTTTTTTAGAGTTGTGCTGGATTATACATTAAAAAGGTTCGATGTTTCAGAACATCGATCATAAACATCGATGTTTTTGGGCCGATGATATCGATATCATTGATTTTTACATATATTTTTCGAACATCGATTTTTGTATGTATTTTTTACATTGATGTCACCCAACTAGTTAAAGGTAAAACGAATGATTTCTGTAAAACGTTTTTTTCTGCCAGCACACTTTCAATGCGCGGAAAACTCGAAATAGGAAGATTGAGCGCCTCAGATTGGGCGTCGAGCATAGGGAAGTATTCGATTTTCTAATTTTATTTTTATATGATAGAGTAACATACATGAATATCATCTGCGAAAAAAATTTTACGATACGACTAATACTTTTTTTAAAAAATAATTTTTTAAAGTTCACGCGCGAGTGACGTCATTTGCTTGTTAACGAAATCAGTCCTTTGACTGACGTCACTGCCGCGCTGCGAGGCGGCGGCGTTGGCTAGGACAAAGAAGTGCTTGGCGATCTTTGGGGGAAAGCGCGGAAAACAAGAGCCTTCTAACAGCAGCGCGCTAAAAGGCTAGTGAAAATCCTTTGATGTCTGTAGGGTTTAATGCATTCTGCGATTGTTTTTAATTTGATTTTCTTTGTCATGGCTAGTAGAATCAATTACAAGTATTGCTTCGTTCCTGGATGCGTATCTACATCTAAAAAAACTCCTCACAAGCGATTTGTTATTGTTCCGTCCCAGCAGGATCTTCGAAAGAAGTGTTTTCAAGTGTGTTTATTAATTAAAATTTGAAAATGAAAATTTGCACTGCATTTTAATTAAAAACTATGTCAAGTGAGAAATACAGTTTGAAATATATGTTCACAACTGTTCATAAATAAATGTTTAATAAGCATATGAGATATTTTTAAAAAAAATGCAAGTAAACAAAGGAATTTAAACCCTGCACAATAAACTTAAATAGAAAGTAATAGATGCATTACTATTACCATTTTAATAACAATGCAAAAACTATTAATACTTTCTTTTTAACATTCAAACTATCTTCAAATTTTAACTATTACAAATTGATAATTTAAAAATACATTTTCAGTTTATCACCAGAAGCGTTTCTATATATACAAGACCTTTCTCACATGCAAAAAGGTACTTATTTTATGAAATGAACACCATTTTCAAATTTATTATTTTTATCAAAAGAGCAAAAAAATATATTTTTCCTTTTTTTTGCTAAGTTGCACAAAAACTCAAGGATAATAAACATGTATTAATGGATTTAAAACAATTTTCCACAAAAAAAAAAAAAGCAGATCAACTTTTATCGCCAACAAAGCGAAAAATTTTCATGCAAAAGCTGCTCTAAAATTTAGTACTGGAATCACTTGCAGTAGGGTTGTTACAAAATGCGCGCCTCATTAAAAGCCGCCAAGTAAGAACTGGAATAGCGCTCTTACATTGTAATTTATATATTCAGATAAAAAAAACCATCGACACACAAATAGAAATGATCAATCTTGAAAAGGGAAACTAATGCGAATAATATGAACTGCAAACATAGACGGATATGTACGTACAATTTTAAAGAATAACAATGGTGAAACTTTGTTGTTTCACTCCCCGTACTTCTAGGACATTAAATCTCTCGTCCTTTCGAGAAAAGTCAAACACCATGAATGACTTTACTTGAGGAAGGTTATTGGATTGACCTTTCGTGAATCCTAGCTCCATGATGGAAAAAATGCTGGTTAAAGGCTTTAAAAAGGCTGAAAAAGACAGTACTACAGTCGACGCTCATTATAACGACCACACGTTATAAAGACCGTCCCATTATAACGACCAGTGGTAGAAGTCCCAACTTTGTTCTTATGAACTCTATGTTAATTTGCTTTCGTTATAACGACCGTTCTGTATCGTCTAATCCAATACAGCGACCGAATCAGCGGACGCTACTTCTTGTGTTCTTTCCAATAAAACAAATTTGTAGCTTAAAATGACATTGATTATTGTTTACGGACATCTGCCTGAAGTTTTCAATGTCAAATCCAACTTTAAGAGGGGGTGGGGGGGGGGGGATTACCATTCATCACAGCTAGCACAGAAAAAATAATGGAAGGAAAAATCGAGAAAATTCCAGATTCCTAAGAAAAGGGAGTTGACAGATGTATTGGTAGTTTGGAATTTGAATCTACTATTTTTAAAGATTTGGGGTTCTCGGGTGACTTTTAAATGTTTCTTTGGAAAGCAAGAGAAACACAATTTATCACCTATATCTGAAACAGAAAATAATGATTTGCAAAAATCACGTCTGTTAAAACGGCAGACCTCTGTTTCTGGTTTTATCTTCAGAAATTGTTGTGGTAGTAGTAGTAGTAGCAGATCTGAAAGTGTGTAACATTTTCCTCCCTATATTTTATACTTTAAAACTTGTTTAATATTCTGTCATAATATTTTGCACACTACTTTTCTAAAAATTCCTATGATAAAAAACATTTGGGCATTTACTTGGGCATGCATGATGACGGTGTACATTTTTTAAATTTATACCTCTTATAACGACCACTCGTTATAAAGACCTTTTTCTCTGGGATGGAGATGGTCGTTATATCGAGCGTCGACTGTATTCACCTCCTGGTAGGCGCAACACGGCATGGAAATGGAGCTCTGATCGGAACAGGGAAATGACGTCAGCTGCTGACGTTTTAGGCCACACCTCTTTTTTGCACATCGCTCTTTAAAAAATTCATAAAAAATCAATCGTTGGTTTTAAAAATCCGGCCATGGTGAGTTTTTGTGTTTTGTAAGCCTGTCAACAATGTGCAATAGTTAAAATTGGAATATTTGATAGGTTGATACTTCCCTATTTTGAGCGCCGGAAAGCATTTAAACAACCCTTACTCTGTCAGGGGACCATGTTAAAGTTTTGAGGCCCCTGATTGGCCAAAGCGAATGACTAGCGCGCACATACGGCGGCCATGTTTTTTCGTTCGTTCAACGCATATGAAAAAATTTCGTTTTAATTCAGTTCATGCTTGAATGTATCTATTTTCCTTTTCCATTTCGAACAATGACTACCTGTTTATTCTTTCAACTGTGCAATTTCTTTCTGCATTCATTGAATACTACTCATTAAAAAATGTTTCTATCAATCGTACTTTGCTGATTTTTTGAATTGAAAAAAAGGGGAAGAATTTTATGTGCTGCCATCTATATATACATTGTAGTATTTTATACTTGCATAAACTCATTTTTGGTATATATTTAAAACACTTGGAAAATTTTACTGTGTAGACTGTTTTAAATTTTAATTTGTTTCATCTATAAAAGATTTTCTTCCACAAAATAATTTCGAACTAGTTTTTGTATTGTTTGGTAATAATGTTTAATGGTTTTAATAAGATTAGAAAACACAATATATAAAATGCATGTGTTTTTTAAGCTAAAATTTTAAAAAGAGTAGTTCTAAATTTAATTTCGTGATTTTACATTTTGATTTTTTTTTTTTAAATCAATAAGGAAATTCAACATCAAAAATAAGTACAGTGGACCCTCGTTTCACGCGGGTTTATTTTACACGGTTTCGATTATAGGCGGTTTAAGATTTGACACCTTTATTTTATTTTACGTGGATGAGTTTCGGTTTTACGTGGATGCGGCAATGCAAACAGATAAAATTTTTCCCTCTTTCAAAATCCAAACTCCTAAAGATTGCAGATTATGCGTAATCAACTGCATTTAGGCATGGCGTGCTAATAATCGAGCTTGGACCACTGGAGACATTTTATAAGATTTGTTCCAGAGCTTTTTCCAGAAGTAAAGTTATTAAACTCACACAGTTCAGAACTCACTGGAAGAAGAGCTTTTAGGAGTGACACAGGAGGCCAAAACCAACGAGGATACCGACGTCGGTGATGCACAACCAAAAACGTTCACATTGAAAATTTTGAGCCATTCCTAGACAATAGAAATGATCTTTCTGATTTGTTAGTGAAGGAAGATTCTATCATGGAAATGACGCAAGTGATCATGGATGCGTTAATGCTCTTTCTGATTTGTTAGTGAAGGGAGATTCTATCATGGAAATGACGCAAGTGATCATGGATGCGTTAATGCTCTGCAAAGAATTAGAGAAAAATTCTTAATGACTGCCAAAAGACTATCATTGCCAGCTTAACTTTATAAACAGAACACGAAATTAATTTATGTTTTCTTTATGCATGTTGTACATAAAAGTCGATATAAGTACACATTAAGCTTATCATAGAATTAGTCATCACTAGCATGAAGTATTTTGTTATCTGCCGAACCAAACCCCTATTTTAACACTATTCTTAGGTCTCACTTTACGCGGTATTTCTGTGGAACGTAACCCCCGCGTAAAACGAGGATCTACTGTATTCTAATGCATTTTAGGGATTTTAGTCATTACTTTTTTCTTGTAAGGAAAATAAACGTACGAGATATAAAAATAAGAAACAACATTAATTTTTAAATTTAGTGGAAGTTTTTGTCTTTAAGCAGCATTTAGCGTAAATTAAACTGAAAACTTTTTACAGAAAAAAATTCTTGCTCTGTTTTAAAAATTTATCTTTAAATGTGATATTTCAAATTGATTGCGTGTCGTGTAGCATGTTTTGATTAGCTTAAGAAAATGAATCAGCTCAAGAAATGAATGCTCTTGAAATGAAAAAATAAATGAAAGAATGACTTCAAAGCAACTTTTATTTTAGTTGCATTACAAATTTATAATTAGCAGAATGTGTTTCCGATTTTATTTTAATGCATTTCTAAAATTTTCACATATCAGATACATATAGATGGCAGCACTGTAGAATGAATAAATGAATTCGTAATTTTATCAGAGTTTACGTAAAAAATATTTATTAGAATACAAACACAAAGAAAAAATTAGTACTAACGAACACATAATTCTCTTTCCCTGAGGAACTGAAGACCTTTAATTCCATTTCGTATTTGTCTGAAGTCCAATTCTTTCACAAATTTATCGCACTGCTTCACATTTTTTATGTCGCTGTGTATAGTTTAATAATATTACACTTCCTATTTGTAATACAGTTACTAAAAGAAGGGGAAGTGTTATTTCCAAACAAAATTCCGTAGCCATTATTCGAAACTGAAAAAGAAAATATCCATTCAAGCGTGAATTAAATGAAACCGAAATTCGTTCATACGCATTGGACGAAAGAAAAAACATGGCCGCCGTATGTGCGCGCTAGTCATTCGTTTCGGCCAATCAGGGGCCTCAAAACTTTAACATGGTTCCCTGACAGAGTAAGGGTTGTTTAAATGCCGCCGGGAACATTGGGCTCCAAACATTTTGTGTGCCGAGCATTTTGGGCGTCAGGAACTTTGTGGCGCTGCGCATATTTAGTGCTGGGAACATTGTGTTCAATGTGCTCGGCGCCCAATGTTCCCGGCGCCCAAAATACTCGGCGCCCAAAGTTCCCGGCACCCAAAATACTCGGCGCCCAAAGTTCCCGGCGCCAATCTTCCTAGACCGCGGAGAGCTAAATGTTCTATTTGCAACACACTGTGTCTTCAGTATATTAGGGAATACATATTATTTCTACCAAGCGTAACAGCTTAAGTCCGTCCCGCACGTCATATAGTTTATATATTTCAAAAATAAATAATTTAAACGTGTAATGAACGGAATTTTGTTGCTTAAGATATCACAAATGTATGTAAGATTTTTTAAGCAGAAAACTTTTTCATTACCTCTTAAAGTTACTACTTATTAATTAAATACATGCAGGGATTATATGAAATGCGGGATGATAAAAATAAAAACAGTGTTGAATTTCATTCATGCATACATCTTACTACTATTATATATGCGAAAGTTTGTCTGCATGGATGTATGGATGTTTGTTACTTTTTCACGCAAAAACTACTGAACGGATTTTGATGAAACTTTACAATAATATAGCTTATGCATCAGAATAACACATAGGGTAGTTTTTGTCCCGTTATGGGGCGCAAAACCCCCTTAGGGGAGCAATAAAATACAATTTTCGTATAAATTCTCTAATATAGGGATGAAAAAATACTTGCACATATTTACATTATATGTCCATCGAAAGCTCTGGTTTTTCTGCTGAAGATGGCACCTATTCGAAATTTTTAAGTAGAATAAAAAACGAGTTATGAGCTTTTTAGTTAAATGTTCGAAGGCTTTCCTAAACTCAATACAGTATTTAGTGTATCATCTCAACTCCCTGTCGATAGCGACAATTGTTGTATTGTTGAATATCTTTGCGTTTCGTGACTGTTCAAGGCTTTTCTCAAGTCAAATCTTGAAGTAAGATTTTTGCACATTATTGGCAAATAATATATGATTTGGCTGATCATTTTCCATTTAAACGGAACTTTAATGTAATTAACGATTTTTATTATTATTTATGCTGATTGAACACTCACTCATTATTCATTCAACCAGCAGATCGCCAAAATTTTTGCAGAAAGATTTCCGTAGCTGATGCATTTGGCAGTTTTTTTCAACGTCGCTGTTTTTGAAGCCGAAGACTACGTCATAATGTTTCTCAGCTTTCACCATGTAAACAAAATATCGCCAATCAAAGAATCTTTAAAAAACTTTCTTTACTGTGTTAAATAATCCAGCAACTAAATTAGGCAAATCCATAAACAGCACAAAAACTTCCATTAATTTTCCTTTTTGCACAATTTCAAACAATCGCCAAATTTTACTACTTATTTTGGAAACATTTCGAATGAAACTCTTTAGCACCATTTTATGGTGACCAAAAGTATCTCAGCACCTGGCGATAATATCTTTGTAACGAAAATTAATATCATATCGTTTTACAAAGTAAGGAAAGAAGGAGGGAGCATCATCGAAGGTATCCCAAAACGAATCCCGCAAATTCAGTAAAATCGCACCAAGGGCCCACAATGATTGAAATTTCCCAAAATAACTAAAGCAAGTATAAGGGGATTACGAGCAACTTCAATAGCAATACAGAAAAGGTTTTAGACTCCATGTAAAAAAAAAAGTATCAACAGATTAATCTTTTTAAACATGAGAAGAATAATTTCATGTTTTGGAAATTTGTATATGCTTAAATATAGTGCTTTCGTTTCAAAATCAATACTATTTTGTTCTTTATACTTATTGCTATTTTACTTTTATGGGTAAGGAAGAAACTCGATTTTTAATCACGTCAAAAAGATGTGTTTTAAATTCTTTCACTTAAACCAGAAAACAAAAGCAAGTAACGATTTTTTCTCATAATTATTACTGACCCAGGCAACGGCGGGTATTTTTACTAGTACATACATATTTATACAGGGTGTTCCGTTTTAACCTGCAAGACCTTTTTTTTTTTTTGCAATCGTTAGTCCTAGATGTATAATTCCAATTGCAAGAATGTTTAAAATCAGGTGCAGAGTTAAGATATTGAACGTTTGAAGCAAAAATATAAATGAGGCAAAAAGTACGAAATTGAACTTTTTATACGGGCCCTAACTAATATTTAGAGAAATAATCTCCATTGAAAATTATTACTCACACAAAAAACTTGACATTTGTGCGACCAAAACTCAAGGAGATATTCCATTTCGAAGTTTTAAGGGACCATACAGAAGATGAGATTCAAAATTATCGCTCTTTCAGAAGAATGACAGATCGTCATAGTAAGAAAAAGAAAGCATTTTTATTTTTCATTGCTGTTCAAGAATAAATGCAAATGTTACGCCGTGATACGCAAAAACACACCACAAAACTTCGAACAATTTGAAAAACCACACTCTATGTGCACATATACTTTTAAACACTTGTTAACTGCTGTATTTTTCCTCAAACGGTGTCGTTGACTGCACCGTTGACGGTGTCGTTGATTGGTCGTATCAATTTCGAATTTTTTATGTTGGAATTATTTTTCAATGTAGATTACATCCCTAAATATAAGTTAGAAAAACTGGGGCCCGTATAAAAATTTAAATTTTGTATTTTTTTACTCTTTTTTTTTTTTTTTTTTGCTTCAAACTGTCAATATCTTAGCTTTGCATCTGATTATGAACATTTTTCCAATTGGAAGTATACTATACATCTAGGACTAACGGTTGCAAAAATAAAGGTCTTGCAGGTCAAAACGGGACACCCTGTATATATCGCTCGAGTGGAAGAAGAGTACTACAATACGAAGTTTTTAATTTTCTTTTTGAGCAATCACGATTGCTTATTGTTCTCACTTGACTGTTCTTGATGTTGTGGTTCCTTTTTCAGCTTGGACCAGGGGCCTCTGCAGCACCACCGCCCACCGGCGCGGCTCCTCTGGTCCTGAGCACTGTCCCATATCGCCCCAGAATCCACTTATGCTGAGCGATGGCGTCCATGTCCTACACACTCATGCTCACATAGACATACACACTCACACACGCATGCGCCTTTACACAAATACACGCACACACGCCTACGTGCACACACATAAACCTACACACACACACTCAACTATACACACGTAACCACCCAGGAGGAGGGATATGCTTTGAGATGAAATTTCAGAATTCAAATTAGAGTTGATTGGGGGAAGCGGTTCACAGTTTTTTTTTTCTTCGCTTAAAGGCCTTCAAGTGACGTTATCTTATTTGGAAAATAATAACAGATTTTTTGTTATAATATTTACCACTGGAGAGCCCAGCAAACTTACTTTTCTTAATGCAAATTGCCTGAAGAGTTCAACTTCATATGAGGCAGTGAGAAGCAAAGGGATGCAAGTGGATTTTTTCAAGTTCTGAGTAAAACGCGTATAAAGATAACATCCTAGGTAGGCTTTCATCGAGGTTTTTTTTTTTTCTAAATCATGGTGTATAGCAGCAACTACCAGGGCTACTAGTACCCTCTCTTGCCCCAAGGCGGAGGAGAGGTTCACCTACCATGTGTACTGGTTATCTCCAAATTTTTAATGTTGCCACTTCGCTTTTAATTGTGTATTCAATTGTAAAATAAAGACAACATTTAAAATAATGCTTGAATCTTTTTTATTTCCGGATATTAAAATTTTCAAAGGACAATCGTTTAAGAAGAGTGAAGAAAACTTCATGCGAACATTGGAATGTCTCCTCCGCTTGCACGAGAAGTTTGTACGCCATTTTACTGATAATGAACTCTATTGTAGCCTAAAGAAAAATTCAAATAAAATATAACATTGTATAATGATTTCACATGTTTACGAGTACAATCATTTTAATGTAACTTGAAACATGGCTTCACTAAATTTCGCTTACGCTTACAGACCGTGACAACCGCTGAAACTCATGGAAACAAAAATAGCGCTACCGGGAGCCCCTGTTTCCATTACGTTGCCATTAATTGGTGGATGCAGGGGTTCCGTTCAGAACCTCTTGCGGTCGAAATGGGTGACATCCAATCAAAAATAAGCAAACTTTGAAACGTTGACAATTATTGGTGGATGCATAAGTGGATTATAATTTCATCGGTTTAACACAAGAAAGTCACAAATTGTCAAGGCCCGTTGAGCGTCAGCACCATTTAGTGAGGACATTTTTTGAGTGATGGCGGTTAACTTTGTGTCACTTCAAATTTTTAAGTATATTTCTCTTTCAAAAAATTAGGAAGCTCAGTGCTTCACTCCACTGACAATGTTATAAAATAGCCTTTCCACTTTTATTTTAGCAAAACGAAAAGACAAAACCATTGTGCACAGCTAGTTGTATCGATCAATAATGTTGAAGTTACTGTTTGTAAGCAGTTTTTGAGTTTTTAATTTTTCTACCTACAATGTAATAACTCCAGCTATCTCAAAATATTGTCAGGAAGGGGAAGCACTGGACCTTCTCATTTTTTAAAGTGAAATATGCTTTAAAATTTTAAGTTGCACAAAGTTAACTGTCATCACTCAAAGTTACAAATATTCTACGCAAATATTACAAATAATAGAAATCTTATGATGTTATGAAGTACAAAGGGTTGGTTTTTAAATCCTCAGAAATGTGTTTAATGCTTTCAGTTGCGCTTCTTTTATTGCAACACATTTATTTTGCACCCCTTTTCTGACGTGGTTCAAAGGGAACCAAAGTGACAGGGTCACTTTGAAATAGGCTAATAATTCGTTTAAGAGAATTTAATGATCATTATTTCTTAAGTTTTGGTCAACTATGCAATACTTTAAGAGTTTTCTTCAGTTTTTACCAACAAAACTACAAAAACATGAATGGAGCAGTTTAAAAATTAGAAATTGCTGCTAAAAGTTACCCTGAATTACTTTACATTTCATATGATCGTCTAAAAAAGAGAAAACTACAATGCAATGTAAGTATTCATGAGCTAAAATCGTGAATAGTTTCTGAAAAACTAGAGTAACGACATCAGTTACAGACTTACAGACAAGGGTCCATTAACAGACAGTCGTAAGTTAGGATTTCAGTAATAAGAATTTTAGGCGGGTGAAACTGTTGTTGCTGCTACGCCATGCAGTACAGGCCATCTAGTGTTATCAGACTAAATTTTATGAGCTCGTTGGAATTTAAAAGGCAGTGGTGGAAGGTTATGAAAAGCTATCACGAGGTCTGCCTGTGTTTCTGGTTCATTTGAACTTAATAAGGTTTTAGATCTAAAAATAAAGGACTTTTGCACATTTTGAAGAGAAAATGGGAATTCTGTCCATTAGTCATCCTCTCCTCATCCTATCTGTAACTGGGTATCATCAGAATTGTCGGTGTCGGCGTCGGTTACTTGGGATCGGACCTTTTTTTCGAAATTGAGCAAATAAAAATAGAATTATCTAATTCAGAGGATCCAGAAGTAGCCAAACGTTAGATGAGATGTGAATATGAATATAAGACATGAAAGAAAAATAATTTTAGATGTTTAAATACATTAAAAGGCTCAGAAAATTGAGTTAGCCTGAGAACAATGTCTTAAGCATGTCTGTTACTGGTGCCGTTACCCTAAGTGATATTAACTCAAATATGAGAAAATACATCAAAATGAAGGTGAAATAAATAGGCTTTAAGCTCCTACTTCCAAAGTACTTTTATTATTACAGAGCAGATTTAAAATGTCCAAATTTTAGAAGATATGTTTCTCGTTCCAACAAACTATGTTTACCCTGTTCAAAACATTTTAAAATTTTTATATTATTGGAAAACTATTTTAATCCGAGGCATTTGGAAGCAAAACTGAAACTAATTATTCAAATCTAGATTAGTGGTGCCCAACGTACGGTCACACCCAGTGAAGCTGATCTGTGTAGCCCGTTGTTTTGTTTAATGTTACAAATCGAAAGCACGATTGATGACAATGTGGCAAATTTGGAGTCACATATTCAGAAATTGGTATCTGAAAACCAGATGCATAAAAATAGATAACAACAATTGTTGATTTTTAAAATTTATTTCCTTTCCCATATATTCCCATGCTATTTAAAAAAAAATTTCGTATATTTAAAATTTTTATATCTGTTTTGGCCCGCGAGAACCAATATAATATGAGATGCGGCCCTAAAGTAGACAAAGGCTGGGCAGCACTGATCTAGATAAACCAAAGTACGGTTATAAAACGGTTCGTTTGAAGAAGTGGGAACAAATGTAACTATTCTGAAACAAAGGAAACAAAGTTTAGTAATAGAAAAGTTAGAGGTACAAAATCAATTATCCTGACAAAATTTAAATAACTCCAAGTAAACAAATTCAGGAGCGTCAGTTCATACTGGGTCAAAGAACAAGCCATTGCAGAGTTGGTCACCAATAGTTGGGGCAAACCTAACATGGCAGCATTGTGAAGGCTACACAGATTATAATCACAGCTTTACAATGTTGCCAGGTTAGGTTTTCCCCCACTACAGATTCTCAGATCTTACCTCTTGTGAATTTTTTCTGTTAGATTTTGCTAAAGACCATGTATTTTCCCCTTTTCTCTAGGACTTTTTCCTGTACACTCTGGAGAAATGGAGGGAATACCCTGAACCAAAATAAGTCAATAACTGAAGTGCTCAAATCATCAGCAACGTATACTCTATGAAGTCTCTGGAGCAATGCATACATATTTGTCACATCACCGGAAGTCATACATAGAAAATATATAGAAACTTGGGATAGCTATAGTTTCGTTGTAAGTTAATTTATCACACGTAACTACAACGTTCATCGGTGTGCTTTCTCTTTGTCGTATTCAAAATGAAACATCAGTCATGTCCCCGTTTAATTTGGGATACCATTATTTTTGCTACTGTTAGTCCCAGATGCATACTTCCAATTGCAAAAGTGGTGAGTATAAGGTGCAGAGTTAAGCTAATGGAAGTTAGAAGGAAAACGAAAATCAGTAAAAATACTAAATCTAACTTTTTACATGGTCCCCAAGTCTCCTAGGATGAATTTAGGGAAATAATCTCCAGTGAAGAATTCTACCAACACAAATTATTTGAAACATTTGCGAACAAACTTCAAGGACATATTCGAGTTCTAAATTTGTAGGGACCGTGCATAAGATGAGATTGAAACATATTGCCCATGCAGAAGAATGACATGTTACCGATATATAGGGGAGAGTGTTGTACATTGGGACCCTTTCCATATTTTAGTTTTTAACGTTCATTATTTGAATCAAATTTAAAATCTAAAAGAACATTAAAATACCCCAACATACTTCCATGCAATATATTTTTTTTTAATTCAGACAGTTTGAAAATAAAATTTTGCCAGCCATTTAAAGTAAAAGTTCCAAGCTGTCCCAAGGTACATACAATTGTACCTTGGGACACATCCTGTTGTATTATGGGAAAGTCTTCATGTTTCAGGAAACAGCCATATACTTGAACCAATTCTGCACCAGAAAACAAAAAAAAAATTCCATGGTAGTGAATTAAATCATGAATAATTAATCATAAATAATGAATTATGAATTATTATCCAACATTAAATGTGTTTAAAAGACTACATAAGATTAGGACTTTGTTCCATGTTTCTTATCTTAATTATTAAGAACCATGCATATGTTTTGCCTTGGAACGTGTCCTAAGGTACAAATGTTTGGCTGTCCCAAGGTACAATCACCACGTTGTTTATGAAAAATCAAAATAATGGTCAATCAGGATGCACTATCATTATTTTCTTATAAGCAAAATATCTAAAGTACTATTCTTTTATAACAAAATAAAATGCAGTTGATTAAATTTACAAATGCAAAGAAAGAAAATGAATTAGAAATGAAGAAAATATTTACTTTGGAGTCATAAAATTTTCTTTTTCTCACAAAATCGTCAATTTTACTCACTTGATGCTGATTTTTACTATGGCACCATTTAGTGGTGAAGGTTACTATTATAGATTACAAAAATATGGCAGCTAAAAATATGTTCTTAGAAATTAGCAGTGTCCAACACTCTCCCCTATATATATATATATATATTTCATTGTTATTGAAAAATAAATGCATATGTTATGCAAACATATAATTTAAAACCCTTATTAATCTCTATATTCCCTCCGAAAAAGTGTAATAGACTGCGAGTGTTAAGTGACAAAACGCTGCGTTTCATATCTCGATGAATATTCGTCTTACTAACGTCAAATGTTTTTGATCAAATTGCTTTACATACTTGTGATTTCTCTAAATGCAAGGTAGGGGACTTGGGAACCATATAAAAAGTTACTTTTTTTCCCCCTAAATATTTTTTTCGCTTCAAACTTTTTATATCTTAACTCTGCATCTTATTTGAAACATTTCTGCAATTGAAAGTGTGCATCTAGGACTGATGGTTGCGAAAATAAAAGTATTCCAGATTATACGAGTACACGTTTATATTCCATACAGCCACACCGATTTAAGTTTCTGGTCGAACTTACCCCTGGTAAAGAACAGATTGTTATAACAAGGTCGAGCGCAGTAGGGCTTTCCTTCTTTCTGAAAACATACAAATTATTATGGCATAAAATATAATAATTACATTTAATAAAAATGCCTTACACTACAAAATACGTGGGTTACTATGTGCCATGAGGCAGGATGTCAGAGGTATGAGAAATTTGTGAAAACATGAGGGACGGATTTACGTACACGCAGATCACGCAGCTGCTTATGGCAACCCATTTGGCATCGATCATGTCAACCATCTTTACTAATAATAAAGCTGAAAGTCTGGCCGGAGGATGTCTAGATCTCTGTGACGCGCATAGCGCCTAGACGTTCGGCCGATTTTCATGAAATTTGGCACAAAGTTAGTTTGTAGCATTGGGGTGTGCACCTCGAAGCGATTTTTCAAAAATTCGATGTGGTTCTTTTTCTATTCCAATTTTAAGAACAAAAATATCATAAGAAGGTCGAGTAAATTACGAAATTATCACAACGTGGAACCGTAACATGGACACAAGCCAATTGGCGAGATACGAAATTATTATAACGTGGAACCGTAACATGGGTACAAGCCAATTGGCGAGAAAATTCACCATGCATTATTTGTAAATATATAGGCGAACCAAAAGACCTTTTAATTTTTCTATTACGGGCAAAGCCGTGCAGGTACCACTAGTTTTTAATAAAACTTCTTTTATATATTTTGTGCAACACTGTAACAGCACTCATTTTCGCGAGCCCATCGTAATCACGAAACATTTCTTATCAAATTCGCGAAATTCAACTCGCAAAATACCCGATATTTTCATTTTCGCCAAAATAACTGCTTCTAACATAGCATAAAATGAAGTCTAAAAAAAGCGTCTGTTAGTTTGAACAAGCAAAACTCGAGAACTAACCGGTCGATTTCGCTGAAATTTTCACAGTATTTTTCAGCACCGGAAAGGTTTGCAAACCGATTCGAAAAAAAATCCGAATAATAGTTCTTTCTTTATTCCAATTTAGACCCAATTTTCACATGAATTCCCGAATACGGGGATGAAAAAATACTTGCACATATTAATATTTTATATCGTTGAAAAGGGTAGAATTTTTCGTGTTTTATGCAATTTGTTTCAAAGCTCTATTAACTTAATTACGGCGGGAGTTATTTGCGTTTATAGCTCGAATTTTTTAGACTTAGCTGAAATTATATATATATATATATATATATATATATATATATATATATATATATATATATATATATATATATATATATATATATATATATAAGCACTACTTTCTTCATTAAATCTAGTCTAGTAGAGGAGCTATGGTAGAAAATATAGCCGAAAACTGCATTTTGTGATAAAATCATGAAACTTGGCATGCATGTAGACAATGTACTAACAAACATTTTTAGAAGGAGAGGCAATTCAAAATCCCCCCCCAAACCCCCTCAGCAGCTATTTTTGGTCAAAAATCCAAAACTTCTTTTCTTTTTTATTTTTTGAAAAATACCCACTGTATCTTCTTTTGGGATTTCTATTATGCTTACTAAAGCGAAAAAGTCATCAAAATATCTCTAAACCTCCGAATTTTAAAATTAATTTTAAAAACTTGATTTTTTTAAACAAAACTTTAACTAATCAAAGTCTTTAACATTTCTTGAGAGGTCGTTTGAGAAATGTTTTTTATGCATTTTAAAGCACTGTGTTAAGGAAAATCAATTCGTTTACAGCAGAACCCAATGCTCCAAACCCCAGAAATCCGAAACATCAGAAAATCCGAACCTATGTTTTAAAGTTTACTATTAAAAATCGATTACAAAAACTAAGAATAAAACTAGAAATTAAAAACCATAAACAAAGCTAGTAATTTTACAGAACTTGAAACAAACATTTGAATTGTTGTTTAAGAATAAACTAGGGGGCTATCGCCCCCTGCTCGCTATCGCTCGCCAACCCCCGGAACTGCTTACGCAGTTCCCTGTGGATCGCTTCGCGATCCATGCTCGCTTCGCTCGCTTGCTGTATGCCAATACATTAGCCTAGCTAAAATTTTCCGTAAAAATTAAAGTTGGTAATTGCATTTAGGTCACCATCCATTTAACCAATATGAAAATTACGTTCATAATGTTAATTTGTCTGCTTTAGCCAGATTTTCGACAGTTTAACTTTGCTGTATGTAAGATGACTGCCTTGGCAATGTGCACAACTTTACCATTATAGATACAAAAGTGTCTGTCATTGCTTTGGAGAGATTGCACTTCTACCTGTTGGTCCGCGGAAGGTATTTTATTTCCCTTCTACCACCCATTGGAAAACCAATGAAGGCATTCCCCTATCCGCCACCTGGGGACGCGCCCTCTAGGGGTTACAGGCTCCCCCGAGGGATGTATTTACATTATTTACACTCTTATATATTTACATATTTACACTCTTATATATTCTAATCTGAGAAAACTTCCTCATATACACAATTAAAAATGTCCCGTTTGGGAGCCACAACTGACACTGCTTCAAAAGATCTTGTTCTTGATAATGCCACATAGAGCTGGCCATGACTAAAAACAGGCTCAGAGAGCACCAAACATATTTTCTCAAACGTTTGTCCTTCTTGTTGTTATTCTGAATCCTTGCCACGTCACGAACAAAAAATGGTTTAACTAAAAACGCGAAAACTCGCCAAGGCTACTTTGCTTGCACAATACTAAAACTACTATAACCCTAAACAAATTTGGCGAAACCTTTCAGCTGAGAATAAAAGGAATAAAGTAAATTCTTTCTCGGTTATTCATTTTGAACTGAACTGTCGTACTGAAGCAGAGAATAGACGACGCTCAAAGCGCCTACGCGTTCAAAACAACATTGCCGATGAACATGATTGTGGAGCAATGTGTGAAGAATGCGAATTTTGTGGTGCTCTTTATTGGCAGAAAGAGCGTAATACTGCAAATAAATATACTAAATGTTGCCATGACGGAAAGGTGCGGTTACCGGCATTGTGTGACGCACCTGATCTGTTGAAGGAACTGCTGACTGAAAATTCCCCAGCCGCTAAAAATTATCGGCAGCGAATCAGAGAATACAACTCTGGAAATGGCTCGTCTTAAATTGGATTCAAGAACGGTTTCCTGCCTTCTTTGAGCTTTTCTTTGCTGATTAAGGTTGAAATGGGCCACAGCCCGACTCAAACTCATCTCAAAAAAAAAAAAAGTTCGTTGAGTATTCTGTGATTCAAGATTTCAAAACAACGTAGAAGTTTGTTTACATGATTTATCGGCGAAGTGTTGCCAACAGAGGTTTAGAAATTCACCCCTTCATTTGCCGGCACGTAAGAGAATTATATATATAGATACAGCACTTTGATTAGTTAAAACGAAATCAATTGTCATTATCGGTGGAAAAAAAAAACCTTCAAACACTTAAAAATGAAATACGCAATTTTTTGGAAGTTTCACTCACATTCTGCAGTTTTATCAGTCATATGTGCACTTGAATAAAGGGGGAGGGGGCACGGACGTTGTTTTTGCAGAACTCCAATCTTTATTATTACTAAACTCTTTAAAACAAGTATTAAGTTTTTTCTCATTAGACGATTTGAGGTGTTTGTTCTATGTTTTAAACGATGTAAGAGGAAGAAATATGTAATTACTACAATAAGAAGTTTAGTGCTATGTTAATAAAGCTAGCAATATTTTTACTATTAATCAAATTGTTATTTATTGAAATATAATTCACTGTTACAAAAACTACAACTAAATTGCAATACAAATCTGATTAAGTGATGCATACAACGATTGTATAGAAGGCAATTTAAAACGTTTGAATTTACAAGTAATTTACGCAAGTACATGACATTTTCCATTGCAGTATTTACACATAGGTGTTTAGATAAGTCCATTTTTGAAGCACCCACAAGTTATTTGAGAGCAGTTTTTTTTTACACTTGCATAACGTAAATTTGCTTTCAGCAAGAACTTGAAACTTCGGGCAAACTCAAACAAAAAAGAACGTACATGAAATACACCGCCAGCTCAGTCATTTCCAGCCGAGGACTGCAGTTTCGTGCTTATTAGCACTCATCAGCCCGGCATAGGAAAGTGACTGAGCTGGAGATGGAAAATCTCTTATGGAAGCCAAAGAGGGCCAAACAAACTGGTAGCTAACGTAGAATTAGCACAGACCAGCCGAGTGACCGAAACAATGGTTCGGTTCAACTCGAAAATTGATGGCAAGGCATGGTATATTCAGTAAATTACCGCCCATTAGCCAGGGCTAAAGCAGAAATGCGTGAAATACACCGCGAGCTCAGTCATTTCCAGCCGAGGACTGCAGTTTCGTGCTTATTAGCACTCATCAGCCCGGCATAGGAAAGTGACTGAGCTGGAGATGGAAAATCTCTTATAGCTACCAGTTTGTTTGGCCCTCTTGGCTTCCATAAGAGATTTTCCATCTCCAGCTCAGTCACTTTCCTATGCCGGGCTGATGAGTGCTAATAAGCACGAAACTGCAGTCCTCGGCTGGAAATGACTGAGCTGGCGGTGTATTTCATGTATTTCTGCTTTAGCCCTGGCTAATGGGCGGTAATTTACTGAATAAATAAGAACATGCTTTTCATCAGTTATTGTAAAACCCCAATCATAAATTGAAGTTAAGGCTAAATTTTGGGACATACTGCCCCACTGATGTCCACCTTGATAAGCACTAAATAACGTGTCTTAGGGCTTCAGATGTGGGTGGTAAGTTATTCATTGATCATTGTTCGCTGGTGGAAAAAGTTTCCAGCTTCATTTACGGACGGCAAGTTGCATGCAGACGAGTAGTAGCAAAGATTAATGAATCGCTAAGTTATTTGAAATTTTTAATGGTGTGCATTTTTTTAGGTTAGGATATATATATGAAAATACACCAATAACATCAGGATAGTCTTTTCATCATTTCCACATCGTCACTTTTTTCCGACCAGCAAGAAAAGAGGTAACCATGAGAGTTCCGCTGAGAATGAGTGGAATTCTCTTAGAACAACTGATTTTTACTAACCGAATTTGTACGCTAAGTCTTGGACTAGTATAAGTCGAAAGTGTTTTCCAGCTCCAAAATCTTCTTTATCTCCTTTTTGTACAGCTAATGGAAGCATCGTTGTCAACAGTTCCAACGAATATGCTCATGTGTCCTCTTATTGCAGCATGCAAAGCATGAAAGAAGATCCAGAAATTAGCTTCCTTGTGATTTTATGGCACTAGAGATGTCTTATTCGATGAAAATCACCGTCACCTCATTAAGAGCAAACATAAGATCATATAGCTAGTGCAATCATGGAAAACAAATCTGTCTTATCTGCGTTTCGTAGAAACTGAACCAGTTCTTAGAAAGCAAACCATTTTCTCTAAAATGATATCTTTCTCTTATTCCTCTTATATGTCTTACTTGTTGTATCCTGAAAAGAATGCAGATACTCCATCGAAAAATTTTCTGTCCTAGGTCGTTTTATGTGAACGATGAAAGAACCATCATAGACAATGGCGTCATAATGTATCTCCATTGCACTTATTTCAAAATTAGCATTCATCATTTACATCTTCATCCTCCCATCTTAACTCGTTTTCTTCTTCTCTCGAGTTGTTTTCATCAGTAGGAATACTTTAATTTAACTCACTGCGCAGGAATGTTATTGACCAGACTTATTTCCCGTTCAAAGAGCTCCATTTATTGAAATCGATGGAGGGTGAGGTTGATTTTCATAGAGGAGAAATTCAACTAGGTTGAAATTTACGGTATTGCAAATAATGAAAAGCTTTGAAAACGAATCTGTATCGGATTTTAATCTTTTCAGTAAAAGAGCAGACTTACTGATTTTTCTTTAAAAATGAAAAGCTAAAAAGGTATTGTTTTTCTACCCGTGAACATAAAGTGACTTTTGAGTCACAACTCTTTTCTCTATAAATTTGTTGCACTGTTTTTTTTTTCCTCAACTTGCCCAATCTTCATCAGTTGCTCCACATATTCTTCATCCACTGCTACATTCGTCTCCAATGAGAACAATTCTTTCGATGACTCTAAAAATGGATTCTCATGTTTAGCTATTTCTCTTCAAAACCTTTCTTGAAAACATGCTTTGGAAACTTAACATTTCTTAATTGCACATACACAGCGTTTCTTTAAATCAGCAGAGGTAACTTTTTTAAACTGTGTAATTAAATCGATAATTTGGAGACCAGCCAACACCCATCTTCTTAACGCAATTGGATCTGTGCAAGACCAATAGCCCCACCATCTCCTTTTACTATCGCATTGTTTTGCTAAGCATGGTCAGATCCAATTACAGAAAACACGTTCATTGTCCTTTTTAGAACAAACATTCCTTTTTCAAAGACTTTGTGTACGTCTGGAAGGTTTGTGGGTTAAAGAAAAAGATTTTGAATAAAAACTGGTAACCATCCAGCATAGTTACCAAAGTATATGTATAGCGTATAGCAATAATATGAAAAAAAAACCATACACACACACACACACATACACAAAATCAACTCCTTCAAAGTTTCAGTAAAGATACTAAATTTGGTTGAAACCTATGATCTAATAAACTTTAATTTTAAAAGCACCAGCTTTAATACGGTGCTCCAAAACTTGAATTTGTTTAGATATATGTTTTTTTTTAAATAAAATGAGAAAAAGCTTACTGATGATCAATTGGGTGACGGAGAATTAACAACAGCAACAATAGTACTAATAATAATGAGCAGAAATTTAAAATTCAACTTTAAATTTCTTTCTATTAGAATTATGTTGTCTTGTAATTAATTTCTCCCTTTTTTTTCAAGTCCTTATTCTATTATACCCTTCGCAAATAGTTTCAATTATTCGTGCTCAGTCATTTAAAACGAGGGACATCATGACCGGATAATTGGACAGTTCGGGCAATTAGAGTTCGGATAACTGGAACCCTACTTTGATATAACACTAATGTAATGTATCTTCAAATTCAGAAACCTGTAATTCTGTTATGGGGGGAAAAATTCACTTCAGGGCGCTCTCAATTTAAAAATATCGATTTTTTAAAAAAAAAACTTTTTGCGAAGTTATTTCTGAAATTAGGCATTTTTTAAATTTTTAAATTGTAAAAAATGTAATAAACATCCATGGAATGACACAACCAATGATTTAAAAAATTATAATAACGAAAATTTAAAAAGAATTGCCGTTTTTGGTTTTGGACCAAAAATGGCCGCCAGCGGGGTTTGGGGGGGGGGGATTTTGGAATGCCTCCTCTTCCTAAAATTTTTGTTTATACATTGTCTACAAGCATGCCGAGTTTCATAATTTTATCACAATTTGCAGTTTCTTCCCCCGTAGCCCCCCGACTATTCTAACATTATAAAGAGAGAGAGCGGATTTTTGTGTGTTTATATGTTCGAGGTAATCTCCGGAACCATTGCACCTATTTGAAAAATTCCTTCACTATAGGAAAGGTGCTTTCTTACTGTGTAACATAGGCTATAATTCGAAAAAATCCGATGAACAGTTCTTCTTTTTTAATTCAATGTTCTTTTTCTATGCAATTTGTTTCAATGCTCTTTCTTAATTACGTCGGGAGTAATTTGCGTTTTTTGCTCGAACTTTTTTAGGCTTAGCTGAAATTTAGGCACAACTTTCTTCATTAAATCTATCAATAAAAAGTTAAGGAATTGTACCACAGTTTTCTTTTTGACCCTATTGGAAAAGGCGACATTTTTTACTCCAGATCTCTCTCGACCTGTGGTCGCAAAACGTAGCTTCTATCTTCAAAGGAAAAAAGTTACAAGCGTTTTCAAGTCAATTTCGAAAAATGTCATTTCGATTCAGGTTGTCAACCCTTTTATTTTCGCGTTTCCACAGTTACGCTTTTTGAATCCATTGTTTCTTTCCTTATTTTGCATTTAGTTTCTTAAACTTATTTTATTTCGTGTTTCCATGGTTATGTTTCTAAAATCCATCATTCGAATTTTAATTTCTTAAAAGTATTTTATTATCTGTCGTCATTGTTTGGAAGGGTAATTTTGCATGGTGTTTTTTCCCCCTTTTATTTAAGCCTGATTGTTGAATATATGTCACTTGACGCAATTTTTATTCTCAAGGTAGACCGGGCAAAGCCGGGCAACGTAGCTCTTAATATATAAAGATTTGAAAGCTACAGTTAATGTGATTTAATACTTTTTTGTCTGTTCGGCGAAACATATATTATTACCAAAGAAAAAACATCAGTTTCACTCGCAAAAGGGCTGGGTTGCGGTAGCATGGTCGCTTGGCGCATTAGGCGCTGAACAGGAGGGTTCAGTCTAGGATTATTGTTTCAAAGCAACCGTAAATGTAATTCATTGTTTTGGCGATTTGCTTTGAAAGAAAAGAAACTTTTGATTTGTTTTTATTCGAGTGAAATGTGCGACAATTTCTTCTTTTCTGATGATAATTTTTGAATGTTCCACGAGATGTTTTTTTTTTTTTTTTCGTTAGATGGATGGATTATTAGCGTGGTTGCTGGGCGAGTTTGGCCATTAACAATAGAGTTGCGGAATTATTTTTACATTTAAAAAATATTATTTGATGTCTTTTTTTTTTGTTTACTTATTTGGCGAAATATTTGAAATTGCAGTAAAAACCGCTTTACTCGCTAAATAGAGCTTTAAAGCAACTGTAAATCTAATTTAATAATTTGACGAAAAGTTTTAATTCCAAAGAAACTTTAATAGTTTTTTTTTTTTTTTTTGAAAACTTGTGTACGCATTTTATACAAAGAAAAATGATCATTTCATATCAGAGGGGGAGGGGGCGTCAATTTGTTTTTCTTCAACGAACTTCCATTAAATTTTTAGCAAGGGCATCGCTGTCCGGTTACTGTTAGTGCAAAATAAGGAAAGAAACAATCAATGTATTCAAAAAGATTGAAAAATTTTGTTCTTAAAACAAAATCTTATCCTTATTGCCTTTGACGTAAATGTGATAAAAACTTTTCAACTGAATTGTAGTTTCATGAAGATTTATTATTTTTTAATTGGGGTCTTCATGCAACAAATTCAAAAAAATATTTCTTGTTTTTGGCGTAGTCGCCGTATTTGGTTCTTCCCGAGATGGAAGTTGAAAAGACTTTTTAAGTTCCGAAGTTCCCGAAAACGGCATTGGATGTTAATTGCAATGGAAACTATTGAAAACAACACAAAATGTGACTTTTTCTCCGGATAATTCCTAATTATTTTCTGGAAAAATGCCAAATTTAATCTTCAGCACATTTTTTTGTTTTAATTGATTTAGACGCTTATGTGTTAAATACTGACTATTTTGTTTGTTTTAATTGTAGTTTTTTAAGAATTATTAATTAATTATAACTACTTTTATGCTACAAATTCAAAAATCTACTTATTATCTTATTTTTTTTTCACTTAGTCGTCATATTTGGTGGTTTGCAGCATGGAAGTAGACGTAAACTTCCAAAAACAGAATTGGATGTTCATATCAATGCAAACTATTGAAAATAACATAAAATGTGCAAAAAGTTAGGAATTTTTGAAAATTAACTTTTTTTTTCTGGAAAAGAATAATTGAAATTTTTATAGCAGCCTTTAATATTCGAACGGAAAAAAAAAGCTGATTATTGGCATTGGCCTATGATCGGCGGATGTTGATTTTTGTTATTATGCATTATATGGTATGCAGATCGATGCAACTAGTTAATCATATTTATACTGAAATTTAGCTTTGTATTTTGCTAATATGTTTTGTGTTACATATTAAAAACAAAATGAAAAGAAGTATTGTAAACCAAAAGCGAATTTTAAAAGATTGCTGTGCGACTACAGCAAAACGCTTTAATATTACGCATGACACGTGACATCAAAGAAAAGCTAAAATACGATGAAAGTACTCTGTTTTCAACAAGTAGTAAACGAATTAAAACGATTTTGAACTAAATGTTTAAAAAAAAAAAAAAAACTTAAATTTTGAGAGAGAAAACAAAGACAAAAAAAATCCAAGGGGTTTTTTTTTCCCGCTTTTTTTTTAATCTAAGGGGAGAAATTTCAGTTCTTCCTGATTGCTACTTCAAATAATTTTAATTATTTTGAAAATATTGCTATTTAAACCTGATTTTGAATGAACCGAGAAACCTGGAATTTTCTAAAAAAAAAACAACAACCTGGAAAACCTGGAAAGGTCAGGGAATTTTTTTAACTACAAAAGTTTGATCCCTGCAAAAACAGCATCCAGTACACAGCATCCAATATCCAGCCCCTGGCAGTCATTTGAATTTTGAAATCTTGAATTCTCAAATCATATTTTTCGCAATTATGATTATGATAGGAGCTATTTGTAGGAAAAAGAAAGCCAACGAGTAGGGGTCATATTGCAATTCATGGTTGCGAAAAACATAATTTGAATTCAAGATGTCAATTGATTTTTTTGAGAATTGATTTTTTTTTTTTTTTTAATTTAGCTTCAATTTTTTTTTTTTTTTTTTGTTAGCAAAATTTTTACGATACATTAAGCCGGCTTTCATGTTTTTATTTACAGTATAACCTTGGTTTAACGATTGTCAAGGGACTGGGAAAAGTTATATCAAGGATATCGTTTAATCGAGGAGCGTAGACATTCAATGCTGTCAAATCCGCACCAGTGAACTAAACCATTAAATTGAGGAAATCGTTAAATCGGGTATCGTTAAATCAAAGTTATACTGTACTTATTTTTTAAAAACTTTTACGGGAAAGTAGTGAAATACTGAGGATTAAAAAAGAGAGAGAGAGAAACAAAAGGAAAAATCAGTTACTTACGCAGCACACTCTGGTGGCATCCACAACTTTGTTACATTTTGCACATCGTAAACAACTTCGGTGCCACCATCTGTTCATACAAAGAACCCTCTCCGCTAATAAAAGGCATTTTAGTATCAGGTTGGCACAAAATTATTCAAAAGAAACAATAATGTTACGTGAAAGTTTAAAAAAGAGAAAGGTTTAAAATCGAATTGATTTAATAAGCAACCTTAAGTTATCTAATGAATGAGAAATTGTTACGTTTATTTGATGTTTCCCCCTTTCCACATCATAATTCTCCCACTTTTTATTGACAGTTTTAATTTCTCGAAAAAAAAAGGGTTTTTTTTCGAATGGTGTAGTTCTTCTCTAATCCAAAATAGTACAGTAAAAAATAGGTGTCGGACCCAAACATCCAAAAAAAAAAAAAGCTAAACCTGGTGCAAATTGCTTATTACCCTCCCAATAAGAACAGGTAAAAAGTCCCACCCCATTGTGCGTCGGGTTTTGGAATGGGGGGCATCTAAAAATTGCTGTTTTGGGTATTTTTCCAGAATTTTTAGAGTAAATACTTTTAAAAGTGAGAATATTAGGTCATACTAAATTTAAAAGCATGAAATTAAAGGTGTTTAACCCCCAAGAGGGATGACATAACCCACCAATGCTACAGAGCCCCCTATCTCCACAAAACGAAGCAGTACCCCCGAACCCCCCCTCCATACATTTCATATGGAAATATTACTTTATGCTAAGTTAAAGTTAGAAATCAAGTGTGTCTATCCTCCAAGAGCGATGGTGCACTTCCTCTCAAAGCTACAGCAGCCTCCCCCCCCCCTCCGACAAATTAAATAAATCCTTAACCCCCCCCCCCCCTTTTATTTCAAGTAGAAGTATTATTTCATGCAAATCTAAAATGCATTAAATCAGGACTGTCCACCCCATAAGAACAGTAGCTCACCTCCCAAAACGAAATTATATACTAAAATATTATCCCCCCCTCTGATGGTGCACATTTGATTAAATGACCAGAAAAATTACGCTGAACTGTTTTTTGCTTTCAAATGATTTCTCCTAAGCTTGTAACAAAAAGTCTTCCTTATCAAGATGTTTTTTGGAATCTAGATCCTCAGCAAAATCGTGATATTGTTGCAGCTATGTCTAACACAGTTTGTGCATATAATTGAGCACTTCAGTCCACTTTCAGACTTTTCAAACATTCACTATATCCAATGAACCCCTCAGAGCAAGCACAAGATTTGAGACGCAGAAAGTCTTTTAGAGCAGAAGGCTTGGCTGTTGTAATAGGACGCAGATTATATTTTTGTGGTGCTTTCTTTGCACCCATCAAAAATGACACTAGCTTTCCCATACTTACAAGTGACCTATACACTGCATTGCTAGCATATTTCCTTGAAGCTTACAGATCATTACCAAAAATATGATCAAGCAGGTATCTTCCATCTATTATATGTGGCAGTGAGAAGCAAAGGGATGCAAGTGGCAGAATTAAAAATTTGGAGATAACCAGTACAAATGGTTGGTGAACCTCCCCCTCTATCTCCGGGCAAGAGATAGTACTAGTAGACCTGGTAATTGCTTCAATACAGCATGATTTAGAAAAGAAAATCAATAAATGCCTACCTAGGATCTTATCTTTAAACGCGTTTTATTCAAAACTTGAAAAATGTCCACTTACATCCCTTTGCTTCTCACTGCCTCATATATGACACCAGCTGTTCGTTCTGTGATGGTGGATGAACCTCTTGCTTCATACAGGATTTCTTTCCTTCTGAAACCAGATTCATCGAATACTGATGGAGGATCAGCGCATAACTCGTACCAGAAGTTTCTAGCAATTTGTTATTCCATCTTTACTGTTCATACCATTCGGTGTAAAAGATGGTTTGGGCTTACAAATCTTTACAGATAGTAACTACTCTCGTAACAGAAGCTAAAGACATAACTGCTTACCTCCTTTACAAAGAAATGCCACAAAATTGTTTGCCTTCAATATCTTTTGATGTTACTACCCGAACGTTAAAGGTCTCATCGCAACTCACCTTATCATCAACGAGCAATACCACTATCAACTTGAGAGGGACGAAACTTCTGGGGGCTTTAGAAACGGATTGTGGTTTCCAAACTGAGAGACAAAAAGGTGTAAATATTTAGTATTCTATTGTTGTATTGCTCGTTGCTCTCATCAAGACTTGTTCTATCGTTGAATCACTACAGGTTCTAGACCACCTCAATTTGTCACTGCGTTAGATCGTTGGATAGCTGATGTTTTAGCTGATGTTTTAGCTGATGTTTGATGTGATCAAATTTTGTTTATCGCATAATGTACTCAAAAGTATAGTGCCTAGAAAGAGTAGTGTGCCGATCGACGGGGAAAAAGGGAGGTCAGATCTGAGGAAAATCCATATGGCGCTGCGCTCGAGGAGTACGTTATGCTCCTCAATCAGACTCGTTTTAAATCAGCGATTGCATGCTGATTTCGCAGTTTAAAAGCCCCGTTTTTCGGATTGAACTTATTTCTGCGCAAAAGACAAATTCTGTAATAAGTGCTAATTGTTACATGGGTGTTCATTTATTTTTTGAAGCATATAAAATTGCCTTATGCTAATTTATCTTCAATGAAAATAGTAGACTATAAGGGGCCATTCATTAAATACGTAAGGGTTCCCGAGGGGGAGGGGGGTTGGAAAAGCCTCTACGCACACTTACTTGCTGAGGGGGGGGGGGGTCAAACTCATTCTTACGTAATATTTTCCAAGTCAGTATTTCACATTAGAAATTGCGCGGTCAAGTGATTTGGCAGAAATTATGTTCCATTTGCTTCTGGAAGGTAAGAAACGTGTTAGGATAAGATATTTTTTCATTTGTTTTACAAAGAATTTATCGTGTAAAATATAATAAGAGTCGCATTGTGTATGGCATGTTTTATTTGTAATTAATATTACATCAAAAAAAAAGTCAAAAAAACATTTAGTTTAGATTCTAACTTTTCAGTAACTATTTCTTTACGCAAAAGGTTTAATTTAATAATGTGAATTTAATAACGATTCCAGTGATGTAACGATTCCAAGATTTGTTATTTTATCATTTTGAAAAACGAAATGGAATCTTACGAAAGAATAGGGGGAAGGGGGGTGAAAAATTACCAAAATGATCTTTACGTAATTAATGAATGGCCCCTAAGTATTCAATAACTGCGCGTCTCTTATTTCTCTACTAATAATAATGTTGAAAGTCTCTCTGTCTGAATTTCTGTCCGGATTTCTATCTGGATCTCTGTGACGCGCACAGCGCCTAGACCGTTCGGCCGATTTTCATGAAATTTGATACAAAGTTAGTTTGTAGCATGAGAGTGTGCACCACGAAGCGATTTTTCGAAAATTCGATTTTGTTCATTTTTTATTTCAATTTTAAGAACAGTTTCCGAAGTAAAATTATCATAAGATGGACGAGTAAATTACGAGATTATCATGACGTGGAATCGTAACATGGGAAGAGCGAATGAACATAGCCAATTGGCGAGAAAATCATCATCCATTATTTGTAAATGTACAGGTTAAACAAATGATCTTTTAATTTTCTCCTCCGGGCAAAGTCGTGAGGGTACCGCTAGTTTCAAAATAAAACTGCTACTAAATTATTGAAGCTAATTAAAATTATCAGGGGTTCTCAGTCGGAGTCGAAGAGTCGGAGTCGCTTGAAAACCTACCGACTCCGACCTGTTTTTTTTTTAATTTTCAAGGACTTTTCTTACATTAAAAAAAATAATAATAGGGCCACTTGCTCCGATCACATATATAACTACATACTAATTTGCAAATAACTGCAATTGGCAAACAGCTGGCTTGATTATTTGTTGAATTTTCGGTTTGCTATATTTCTTTTGTTTTTCAGAGCTCTCTGTGTCAACAAATATTTACGTTTCTTTTTACAAAAATTACAAATTAATTTTTCACTCAATACAAAACCCTGACATTTACAGTGTCCCTTAAAGATGAACCATCAACAAAATATTCAGTTGGTTTCATTACAGGCAACACAAATTTAAATTCCTCTGGTGTACTCATCCCATTGCACACGATTCTAGCTTCAACGTCAATAAAAAGTTTTCTGACATCCGATACTGATTTAAGGACAGGATAATCTACTTTTACACCTTTGACTAAAATAGTAGCATTGATTTGTAAATTTTCTTCTACTTCAATAATGATCTTTTTGTCGTCAATATTATTTTCCACATAATTTTCATTATATGTAAAAACTACAATATTTGGAGATTTTTTAAATTTCATACAAACCCAATATTCGTTAGGCAAATTAATATGAACAATTTCATTTACAATAGATTTATACGTGGTTATTTCAGTTTCATCTGCGGAAAGATCAAGTTTTATTTTTTTTTTTTTTTTTTCAAACAGGGAACATTTTTCTTAACTGCATAATTCCTGATGGACCTTTCTTTAATAATTTTTTAGTAAATTATGTTGGCAGATTTGAGAAAATTGTCTTAATTGCCTCATCTTTCAAAAAAGGTTTTCCTCGAGGAATCAAAACTTCCTCACCATTTATAATATGCTTATAATGCGTTTTAATAAAATGTTTTTCGAAATGCAGAGCACAAATTGAGCAATATTTATCAAAAACTTTATTTAACCTGGGAATTAACGAGTTCCACTTCTTTAGTTTTTCTTCATCTGTTGGAGCTTTAAAAAGTGAAACTTTTTCTTTGCATGTTTTGTACCCACTTTTGCACCCTGGTACGAAACAAGATAAAGCTTTACTTCTTCTAATGTTTAACTTTGATGCCTCCATTAAAAGCCTTAAACGCTGTTTCATGAAATATTCACGAAATAAAGATAAAAAAGAGAAACGCGGAACTAAATTGTAACAAAATCCCGCGTCTACTAATGTAAACATCGCGAAATTGAACGTGCACCTCGACCGCACTGCCCTCTAGCAATTTTCATACAATTTGTCTTCAAGAATCGCAGGGGAAAAAAGCGCCGATCGGCACACTATTCTTTCTAGGCACTATATCAAAAGTTTCAGATAGTGTTGCAAGTATATATCTGCATATTTATCATAATTCACATAACCAGCTGCGTAAAAGAGAGGTAGCTTGGTGTTTGCCAATGAGAACCCCCACCGACTTAGAAGGTGCAGAATTGCAGCATTGCCCGTCTCACTATTGGCAATTTCGGTTTGTCCCCCCTTTCACTGATGGCAAAAGATTGTAGAAAAGTTGAAGTAAGTTAGTCAAGAAGAAGTAGTAAAACTTTGGTCCATTTGGACTTTTTTTATGCTGCTCAGGAATTTTGTTTTCCAGAGCTCTAAACATTTTAATAACTCCAGTCACAAATAATTTGGTTACTGAACTCGCTTAGATCTTTTAGAATTATCACTCTGACATTACCATATCATTGTCTGGCATTTTGTATTTCGGAAAAGTTTAAATCAGGGAACTTTTTTCGTGAACTTCACTGCAATAGTTGATTTTAGAATGTAAATTCAGACTACCCCCCCCCCCAAAGCGATGTCGCACCCCTTAAGTGTGACGGAGTACCCATCCAGAATAATAGCCCTCAAAAAAGAAAGAAAGACCCCTTGAAAAAGCTGCCTTAAAAATTCCAATGACGCAAAGCTGCTCCATGGACGCACCCTCCCCCCCCCCCCCCCCCCGCCTGTGCACCCCTGTTAATTAGTTTTTTTCTGTGAGAGTTTATTATTTTACTATTATAGAGTTGTTTCTGCGAGGTTTGAGATTTTTTTAAGTAATAGAAATTATTTTTATTTAAATAGAGGATTATTTCGTCCCCCCCCCCCTTCCCCCCAAAACCCGGCGCGCAAACTGCTGGGATTTTTTACCCCTTCTTGCTGGAAGGGTAAGAAGTAATTTGAAACAGGTTTCACCTTTTTTTTTTTTTTTGGATGTTTGGGTTTGGCCATTTTTTGGCCTAATTTTACTGTACTAAAATGGCCGATCTTAAACTGATGCGTCTAGTCGTAGGTTGCAGGACGAAGACATAAATTATGCTTAGAAACAGAGTCCTGACTGTCTACAGATGAAAAAAACACAGTTGTTACAAATTCTGTAAATACTAATTATTGTAGTAACGTAAGCTGTAAATAGTTTCCCGTAATGAATATACAGCCCCTATACATTCGGCTGAAGTATACGATACCCCTATTCTTTTTTTTCATTGATAAAATTTGTGAATGAAATAAGAAAGTGTAGAACTCTGTAGCATTTTCTGGAATAGTTGAGAGGTCTCTTTCGATGTGTATAAAAAGCCGTTATGCATAATAAAGAGTTTAGTTTCGATTGAGAATTTGTACTGAGAGTGTATTAGCTCTGTTTATTGCGAGGCTTTTCGCTGTGTTGTTTCTCGTATTTGGAAGTAAATACGTGTGTAACCGTTGAGTTTACGGTGTTGTGTGGTATTTGCTTAATTGCTGATGATTAATTTAGCAGTTGTTGACGATCTTTCCTGTACATAGTGTAAATAAATTTCCCGTGTTTCCCTCAAGAACTGTGTCGTTCTTTCAAGAAAGTTGGAAGTCGCACCGGATCCGTTACACAGTGTTCCCAAAAAAAATGTCTCATAAATGTTTTACAAACCATTAGAGATACATAAAAAGGAGTGAAAATGACAAGCAAGAGGCGGACAAATTTTAAATACATCAAAAATATTATTCATATACATTTAAATTATTATTCATGTACGTTAAAAACATTATGCAGATGCATCAAAAATATTTTTTCCCCCAAGAAGCAAACATTTTATTCTGAAGTATCATCGTCAGTATCACAGAATTCATGTATCTAGTTTTCATGTATTGAGTTATTTTCTTTTTGAAAGTTTACACAGCTACTCTCACTAAAGCAAAATTATGTGCATGAAAAATTTTACGTCTTGCATGCATATGTTACGGTAAATGTGATAAATTGGTGCTTGTATATAATTATCGGTGATTATACACAATCACCAATAAACTTGGTAAATGTGATCAATTAATATTTATCACATTTACCGGTTTCTTTATACAATCCCCGACTCGTGATGGGGAATGTATTAAATTTGAATAATTCTGTAGAGTAACGCGGGTTTTATTCCAAAAAATATTATTGTCAACACTAAAAATTACTTTTACAATTTAAACAAGGTTTGATATCTATCAAAGCTTACAAAAATCTTTAAATCAAAAATTAATACAACTGGTTTTGCTTTACTTTAATTAAATATCTTAGAACAAACAAATTAGATGATATATCATAAACTAGCTTTTACCCGCGGCTTCGCTCACGTTAATATATATTATTTTAATCAAATCAGGTTAATAATCAACACAGGCAGATGCCAAATCGTTATCGAAAAATGGTTGTCCCCAGTTTCTCCAGCTGCACTGACATTTCAAATTCCCTCTCCCCTTTAATATATCAAAAAAGATGATTAAAACTGAAAAAACGTGGGGGGGGGGGAGCGCTACTGTAACTACGTATACAGAAAAAATTGTTTTTTGAATTTAAGAGAATAAAACAAAACAGAAGAGAAATTTTTAAAAATGCATCACAAAAAAACAAAATATGACCCACAAAGATTCATTATTACGCTAAATTGCGTTTTATCTATAGCGTACATTTAAATGGCTATCCGGGTTAATCAAAATCCAGTTTAATAGGGTTTGGAGTATAGTGAGGGGTTAAAGTATTGAATTTAAATTAAAATCCTAACATGGTCAATAAATGCGCAGACGCAGACAAGTGCATCCGACAAAAAGCCCTCGTCGCATGTACAGATACTATACGTCATAAGAAAAAGCCAAGTAGCTGAGCAAATTGAAAAAAAATTGGCTAAATATCAACTTGTATTACATTTCCCATTACGAGTCAAGGATTGTATAATTAACCGATAAATGTGATAAATATGGCTAAATGTTCAATAATTTATCACATTTACCAATTTTAGTGGATATTGTACAAAATCGTCGGATTTATCACATTTGCTGTAACATATACATCTCTTCGAAGAACAGAGTTTTCTGGCAAGCACAAGAGATTATTTTTTGTACATTATCTGGTGCAATAGGAATAATGCTCCATTGCATTTCAATACTGCCCTCATTTATAGCCCATTCAATGTTCTGATGAACTGAGAGCATTGATTAAATCAGTGCTGATCAACCTATAGCACGCGGGCCAAATGTGGCCTCCGAAGCTAATCCATGTGGCCTGTCGTTGCGCTCAGTGTTACAAAACGAAGAATATATTCTAAAACCTTCCAAAAGTACTAATGATCTACTTTCGATGTTATGAATTTTGAAGCCAAGTAGTCATAAATTAACTTCTAAAATACAGGTTCAACAAGCAACGATAAAATTAAAAATTTTAAAACCCCCCGACTGAGTAGCAATCTGTAGAATCAAGAGGGAAAATTGAAAACCCTTTTAAAAGCCTTATATTATTAAAAGTCAATGTCAGGTATTTTATATTTGCTATTCGCAACTCCAACAAATTATAGGGGGCACTGCAGCCACTGTCTAATGGCGGATGAAAAAGGTAAAACAAACGCATGCCGTAGCGTAGAAAGTTCTCATAAGTCTCGTAAATTTTGTTCGTATGCATGATTTTTTTCGCTTTATTCTTTTAAAATTTTTTTCAAAGTCTTGTGGATATTCTGATTAACGTAAGAAAGAAATGAGAATTCAAAAAGCATTACTAAACGTTAGAAATTAATGCAAATATCGTAGTTTGTATAATTCTAAGCAGCCATTTCCGCGATGTTGAATTCGATATCTATCAATTCTTGATAAAACTAAACAATAATTGTGGCCTGACAAGAATAACAATTAATGCTAGATAATTTAATTATATGACATTACGAATTATTATCAAAAGATACTTCTTTGCCTTGCTTGGTTAGCGCTAATTGTTTTGCATTTGTAGCTGAGTTATTTTTCTCAAATTGCCGAATCGGTTAATTTAAAATTTTTCTGTTTCGTATGTTTCTAATTTCTGAGTTATGATTTAATTATGCCATTCTATACAAATCATCAACAAAATTCTCACGGATATATGGTGGTAGTTTCCTTTTCAATTGATCTACCATTATTTCTTTTTACTTGTCGAATGCTGCCCGCCTTGTCTAGTGGTCAGAGGAGTTTGACTGCGATGAGGTGGTCCTGTGTACGTATCCCGGATCGGCATGGTTGTACTTTCTCTTTCCTGTCCTTGTCCTTCCTTTGTGTGAATGTGCTGTTATGCTGTGAATGGTTGCCTACCCTATAAACGGGTCCCTATGGCATGTGTGTACTGTGGAAGTCGACTTCACACCAAATTACGGTATAGTTGGAAAACTGAAGCAACGCACCCCAAATTGCAAGCCTTGCTGGCACAAGACAACAATAACAACAGCTTATCGAATTCTGTAATTTTTCTACCATTTTATTCCACTCATGATAAAAAATAAAAATGGTTTAACTGACATGCGAAATCTCGCCAAGGGTTTTTTGCTCGCACAATACTAAAACTATAACCCTAAACAAATTTGGCGAAACCTTTCAGCTGAGAATGTAAGCAATAAAGTAAATTCTTTCTCGGATAAACATTTTTCATTTCGTTCTGCGATAATATATTCGCGAAAATATTTTGCATACTGTCCATTTCAATTAAATGCTGCTGTAAAATATGGATAGTTAAATTAATTTAAGATAAAAAAAAACCATACAAATTCACACAAAAGAATAAAAAATTTTACCTGGTATAGCGTTATCTAAGTTTGTTAATCCAGAGTTTTCTTCAGCGTATGCTTTCACCATTTAACCATCAACTCGATTTTGAGAAGGAAATAAGGAAAACAAACACTATTTTGAGAAGTTCAAGAATACTATTAAGGAACGAAACAATTTCTGTAGCTGAAAGCAGTCTAAGACACATCGAATGCGTTAATAAATACTCATAATAAACTGCCTTTGTTTCCCAACATACACACGTGGAACGCATTGTTTTACCTTTTTCTTTAATTTTGTAAATCACCTCAAAGTAGCGTATTCGAGCGCTAGAGTTGCGAATAGCTATTCGGTGATCTATTAATATATTTTTTGGGAAGTAAAGTGCCTTTTAATTTTTTGTACTTAACAATGTATTTAACAAGTACTTAAACAATGTACTTAACAAGTTAAACAGTAAAATTACGGTTGAAAAACAGTTTCTTAAATTTTTAGATTACAAATATTTTGTGTGATAGCAACATCTTTTGTGTAAGCGCTAACAGGCCATGGAACATAGTTTTCAATAACTAATTAAAACTTAATGAGAAAATTACTGCGCGGGAACATTGCATTTTTCTGTTGAGTTAATCAATCAATATCTCAATCTATTATAATATTTATCAATCTATTAATATTGATCAATAATAATAGATTTCAAGCAAGTTCGCGTAGTCCCCAAGATTGGTAAACGAACTTGAACGATATTGGTGCTTGGCCCATAGACTATCGTATATATAGGGGGAAGATTTCGATAATTTGGAATCTGGTGATCGTTCTTCATTGTTGTCACTTTTTGGCTCCAGTGCCTGCGGGAGAGGTATTTTTCGTTGCAAATCAAAACAAAGAGAACCGAAACATCTATTGACATAGGGTTACTATAAATCAGAGGGTTTCCAAAATAAAATTATTTTCGCCAAAAATGAGACGACCGTGCCAAATTCCCAATTATCGAAACATTCCCAATATTTCGATAAATGGAAGTTTGGCACTAGCGCCAAATTTTGGGCAGTAATTTCTAGTTTTAGTTGCCAACCCAAAATTTGTTGACTCCATCCTTGGCGTCAAAAAATTGGTGACAGTTGAGAAAACTGCCAAGACTCTCAATTATAGAAATCTTTTCTGAATGGTACATTATATTTGTAGCAACGTTCCACGCATCGTAGAGAGCATATTTCGGTTAATAAGATTTGGTGTTGTTGGTAAATTTTAGGCAACAATTATTCCATTCTGGAAATATCAGCATGGTCAGAAATCTATTATCCTCTAGACTTTGCGTCAAAATAGTTGGCGGCATTTGAAAATATTGCCAAAAAAACGCAGTTATCGAAATCTTCCCATTTCAGGGAGCCACAAATATGCAGTTGCATTCTCACATAACTGATTAGAGAGGATTCCAATAAATGATTTTCTGAGCAAGTTTTACAATTGTAGCCAACTTTTTTGACGCCAAAAGTTCAGATAATGTATGTCGGCCGTGCTGATACTGAGAGAATAAAACGATAATTTGCAAAAAGATTGTCATTTGCACCAAAATCTCAAGTATCGCAAAGTTTTATAACTGAAAATACTTTAATAAAACATAAACACCAAGAACCAATGTAATGCCTCGCTGATAACGCCTGAATAAAACGATTACCGCCCAAAAATTAACTTTCGCACCAAACTGTCCATTTTCCAAATTTTCCCCAAATTTCAAACGTTCCTAAAGCCGAATAAGTTGTTAAAGAAATGTCTTACCATAAAAGACTTGTGTGTCACAATTTGGACAGGTGGGTAAATAATTTTTGTCGAATTCACTCATTGCTATTGAAAAATATGTCCCCTTTTTGCTTTAAAATTGCGTAAAGAGTTTTGAAAATTAGAAAATATATGTTGTTCACATGATGAATGACTTTCAAGGATCATGCAAATGCTGCGTGAGACCAAATTTTTAAAGGCTTAACTCTTGCTTCTTTAATTATGTACTGAAATAGTATCGTGATCAGTACACAAAAGTCAAGGTGACAATCAATTTATCGTCGGATAGATACAGGGCGTTTCAAAACAAATCTTCTCACTCTTATTAACGACATGGAGTAAAATGGAACGTCTTCGAATGTGGAAGACAAATGTAATTGAAGAATCTTGTTCGCAAATGTTTAAATTGATGGCCATTGTTGAATAACTAGAAAATTGCTCGTCAAGGTATTCGCAACTCCAGCGCTCGAATACGCTACATTGCGGTGATTTACAAAATTACAGATAAAGGTAAAACATTGCGTTCCACGTGTGTCTGTTGGTACGGTCTAGGAAGATTTGGAGCGGCAGATTGGGCGCCGCCGATTGGGAGCCGTCAATTGGGCGCCGGGAACATAGGGCGCCGATCATTTTGGGCACCGGGAACTTTGGGTACCGAGCATTTTGGGCGCCGAGCACATTGGGTCCTATGTTCCCGGCGTCCAAAATGATCAGCACCCAAAATTCCCTGTTCGCAGGCCAATCGTTAGATTCGAATCAGGGGCGGCACCGCAAAGGGAGGTTTCTGTGACCTCCAAAAATTTCCTTACTAGGCAAATTTTGTCTGACGGTTCACTACATTTGGGAACAAAAAACGAATTTTCAAATGTCTGTATATCTTTTTTTATTGCATGTACTTTGTGAACATCATCGGATTTCATCATTCGGCAAAAATTGAGAATTTCTGCTCTCCCAAAAAATTAAGTTTGGGACGCCCCGATTCGAATAATAAAACATATCTCACTTTTACGATTGTCCGATATCGGCTCGTTATCTATTTCCGATAAATTTCAGATTGGCAAATTTTCATCGGTAAATTTGATCGTAAGGATATAGTTTCTCGATGAATTGTAGCTCGGCCAATTTTCATCGGGGGATTTGATCGTAACGATATAATTTCAAGATGAAAAGTAGCTCGTCGAAAACCGATTCTCGGATACTGCCCGGAGCGATACGATCGTGCGTTGCGGGATCAGTTTACGAGCAGTTCGATGAAAGGCCAGGCAAAATACGATGAGTTGATGCTACTTGGGATTATTTGGGGGACTGTACAATTCATTAATGAACGAATTGAAAATCACAATTTTTGGAATTACATCAGTCTGGCTCTGAGGTACAGATATTAGATAAGAAAGAGACATAGTTCAGTAAAAATAGGGGTTGGACCCAAACAACCAAAAAAAAAAGTTTAAACGTGTTGCAAATTGTTCATTAAGAGATAAGAGCAGGTAGAAAGAATAGAATAGGAAGGAATAGAATAAGAACAGGTAGAAAGTCCCACACCATTGTGCGTCATGTTTCGGACTGGGGGGGCATCTAAAAATTGCAATCTTGGGCAGTTTTTCGGAATTTTTACAGTAAATTTCAAGTGGGGATATTACGTCATGCTACATTTAAAAGCATTAAATTAAAGATGTTTATCTCCCAAGAGGAATGACACAATCCATCAATGCTACAGAGCTCCCCTAACCCCACAAAACGAAGCGGTACCCCCGAACACCCTCTCCACACATTTCAAGTGGAAATATTATTTTATGCGAAGTTAAAGTTAGAATTCAAGTGTGTCCATCTTCCAAGTCCGATAGCGCACCTCCTCCCAAAGCTACAGCCCCCCTCCCCCAAATAAAATAATATTCCAATCCCTCCCCCCCCCCCCTCCTTTCCATATCAAGTAGAAGTATTATTTTAAAGCAAATTTAAAATGCATTAAATCAGGACTGTCCGACCCACAAGAATAGTAGCTCACCTCCCGAAACGAAATAATATGCTTAAAAACTACCCCCCCCCCCCTCTGGTGGCACATTTGATTAAATGGTCAGAAAAATTACGCTGAACTTTTTTTTTCCCCCTTTTACTATATTACTTTTTTGCAGCATTTAAAATCAAAATTTTACCTTTAATACGCCATCAGATTGAGATTAACTCTCCGTCAGAACTGGAGTTTTCAAATGATTTCTCCTAAGCTTGTAACAAAAAGTCTTCGTTATCAAGATCTTTTTTGATATATAGGTCCTCGGCAAAATCGTTATTGCTGCAGCTATGTCTAACACAGTTTCTGCATATAGTTGAACACTTCAGTCCACTTTCAGACTTTTCAAACATTCACTATATTCAATGAACCCCTCAGAGCAAGCACAAGATATTAGGCACCGAAAGTCTTCTAGAGCAGAAGGCTTGGCTGTTGTAATAAGACTCAGATGATATTTTAGTGTTGCTTTCTCCTTCTTTGCGCTTATCAAAAATGACACTAGCTTTCCCATACTTATACAAGTGGCACTTATTATACAAGTGACATATACAGGGCATTGCTGGCATATTTCCTTGTAGCTTGCAGATCATTACCGGAAAAAAAAACATTATCAAGAAGGTAATTTCCATCTATAACATATATGACACCAGCTGTTTGTTTTATGATGGTGGATCGATCTTTTGCTTCAGATAATAACACTTTAACGAGGATTTCTTTCCTTCTGAAACCAGTTTCATCGAATAATGATGGAGGATCAGCGCATAACACTCGTGATAAAAGTTTTTACAATTTGTTATTCCATCTTTACTGTACATACCATTCGGTGCAAAAGATGATTGGGCTTACACATGTTTACAGATAGTAACTACTCTCGTAACAGAAGCTAGACACATAAATGCATACCTCCTTCACAAAGAAATTCCACAAAAATTTTTGCCTTCCATTCCCTTTTATGTTACTATCCAAACATTAAAGGCCTCATCACATTTCACCTTATTATCAGCAACCGACCAGGGTGATCATTCCAAGCTCGCCAGCTTGCGAGATTTAGATTTTCGCTCACGTGATCGGTTGTGACGTAGAAATGTCGAAAAGTAGTATTTTAATCTACTCGAACCTAGCCGCAACCTAAGTTTGAGTAGATTAGAATACTACTTTGCGACATTTCTACATCACAACCGATCACGTGAGCAAGAATCTCGATCTCGCAAGCTGACGAGCTTGGAATGACCGCACAGTATCGGCGAGCAACACCACTACCAACTTGAGCAGTATTTAGCATTCTACTGTTGTATTGCTCATTAATGCTTTCATCAAGACTTCTTCTGTCGTTGAATCACTACAGGTTCTGGACACCCTAAATTTGTCACTGCATTGGATCGTTGGGTAGCCTGATGTAACACCTTTATCAATTTTATTTTAATATCATAATTTATTATTTTATTAATTTAATATCATAATATACTCAAAAGTTTCAGATAGTGTTGCAAGTATATGTGCGCATATTTAGCATAATTCACATTACCGGCTGCGTAAAAGAGAGGCGGCTAGGTGTTTGCAACGAGAACCCTCACCGATTTAGAGGATGCAGAATTGCATCATTGCCCGTCTCACTATTAGCAATTTCGGTTTATCTCCCCTTACGGTGATGATGGCAAAAGATTATAGAAAATTTGAAGTAAATTAATTAAGAAGAAGAAGGGTGAATTCTCTCAGTTTGGACTTTTTAAATGCTGCACAGGAATTTTGCTTTAGATATCACTCCAGCGCTCTAAACATTTTAATAACTCCAGTCACAACTAAATTTGTTACTGAGCTCACTTAGATCTTTTAGAATTATCTTTCTGACATTACAATATCATTGTGCGGCATTTTGTACTTTGGAAAAGTTTAAAATCAGTGAATTTTTTTTGTGAACATCACTGCAATCGTTGATTTTATAATGCAAATTTATGTCCCTCCCCCCTCCCCCCTAAGCGATGGCACACCCCTCAAGTGGGAAGGATTACCCATCCAGAATAAAAGCCCTCAAAAAAGAAAGAAATACCCTTTGAAAAACTGCCTTGAAAATTCCAATGACGCAATCTGTGCCATGGACCCCCTCCCCCCGTACAGCCCGGTTAATTAGCATCTTTTTTTTCCTGTGAGAGTTTATTATTTTGCTACTATAGATCGTGGATTTTGCGACTTTTGGGTGTTTTTTTTAACTAATAGAAATTATTTTTACCCGACTGCGCGTGCGCAACGCAAAGGAGGGTAATGTGTTTATCAGTCTATGTATGTATGTCTGTTCCTATGTGGCGTTCTAGGCGTTAAACGCCTTGGTCAATTTTGGTAATTCTTACGTCAATCGATTTGTCTTAACCTTGGGAGTGTCGCTAAACACATGACAGTAATCAAAATTCACCATATCAACAACCAGTTGCCATATTTTGTCAGTTCGGGATCGGCGCACGTTTCGTGTTGCACACTGTGTCGCACGCTACCTGCGTGCGACAAATGCAGGTAGTTTTCGCTGCCTGAATTATTTTGTTTACTAAGTCTTCTAATTGAGATCTCAGTGGCCGTGTGGTCTAAGCAATTGCTTCTCCCACTTGAGGCGGTGGATCAAGACACCTTTGCTCCGGATGTACTTCCCCCTCTTTCTAATGTAAATTCTTTCATGTGTTCTTTATATGTATTCTGTACTGTAATAAAAAATATACTATGCGTAACGAAGGCAAGACACTCAGATTGTAGTCCTCATCAAAATAAACCCGTGCAATAAGCACCAAAAGAAAGAAAGTCTACTAATTCGATTTTCATCTCTAACATGTTGCATTCGTTTTTGCTTTGATGCAAGGGACTGAGTTTCGCGACGTGTACTTTCTCAACAGGCTTTTTTAGTTTTGCGAAAAAGATTTGATTGACGACGTTTCCGATTTCGCGTCATCATGAGTTACACAGGATGTTTATGTAGCTGTGTTGTGGTTGACTTAAGTTCGCGCATTTTTGCCGAAGGTCAAGCACATGTAGCTTTAAGCGGAGTTAGGTCCCTTGTGGAACTAATTATCAGTAGCTTAGATCACCGCAAGTCACTTAATAGACGTCACGATACAAACAAACTCTTTCAATGAAATAACAAGATTGCGGAATGTACCGTATCATAATCATAATAACTAAGTCAATGAAATTTAACTAAAAAGTGTCAAATAAAAAACTATTAAATAAAAAAAAAATCCGACTGCGTAAAAACCAAAAAGAAACTAAAAAGAAAAATGTATAAGTCCAGTAGTTTAGAATGTTATTAAGTACTACTGAATAACTACACCGATAAAATAGTTTTATAACCGTACACAGATAAGACAAATCATAAATTCAAAAGCATAATAGAAGGATCAACAAGTCGGGGCTCACTCAAATTTTAAGGGGTTCCTTGAATCAGAAAGGAATGGGCCCCAACTTTTGTTTTTCTTTAATAATTTTTAATTATTTAAACAGAGGATTGTTCCCCCCCCCCTTTCTCCCAAAACCCCACGCAAAAAGTCCTAAGTCTTTTTACCCCTTCTTGCTGGAAGAGTAAGAAGTAATTTGCTACAGGTTTCAACTTTTTTTTCTGGATGTTTGGGTTGGGCCATTTTTGGCCTAATTTTATTGTACTAATATGGGAAGCGTTCACACGTGCCCCTAGATGTTATATTTATAAGTACCCTATCCTATCTACCTTAGAGCTGACTAGCAAAAAAGTCAATTAAGTTAAAAAAGTTAGATAATGTCATCAATTCACGTGCATGTTCATATAATGGTTTGCAACAGCTATAGTAGGGGAGATAGCGACCGAAATTTTACAACAATATATATAAGGCCAGATTTTTTTTAAATATTAGATTAGTTTACTTAAAAGAAGAAAACGCGAGTCTACCAAAAAGTTATCGTTGCAATAATTAATAAAAAAATTTGCAATATGTCGCAAAAACTTGTGAAATTGTCTTATATATATAAGGCTGAAACTCTAATATTATTGATTACGTATAAACATAACGAAAAATATATGTCTACCGCGTCCGAAGCGTTGCCGTGCCGTGTCTACCACCCACGCAAGGTGCAAAAAAATCAGTCAATTTTGACTTAAATATATAAGCCTAAATTTTTTTTAATAATTGTTTATAATGTATAAAATATAAAAACAAAAGTCTACCAGTTGTGTTATGTTGCAAAGGCATGATAGACGCCACGGAATGTCGACCTCGTACCTCTATACGTACCGTTTATCGGGCCGCTAGCGCTCGCTCAAAAAAATTTGCTTATCGTCCCGAAATTTAAATAAATAAAGATGATTTATTTTTTAATAAATAGTTTAAATCCTATTTTCACTAAAATTTTTAGTCTACCGTGACTAAGAGGTTGCTTAGTCTTTGGTAGATGTTGCTTAAATTATAAAGTAGTTGGTTGGAAAAGTATGAATGATTTAATAAGCATATTAAAAAAATAATTTTAACATTTAAACAAAATTAAAAAATATTTTATTAAAATTAAAATTATGTACAAAATTATAGTGAAATTTACTTTTAACGCGCTTTTATTAGCTTCACCTGTATGTATGTATGTATGTATGTATGTATCTTGTAACGGAATCTTGCAGCTCAAATTTCGCCCACTTCCTGCGATCGGATTCTTTTGAAATTTGGCACGCGACCTCAGACCTGATGACAATGCAGTATTCCATAATCAAATTAATTAATTAACTCTTTTAATTGTTAGTTTCCTCCCATTTTAATCAATATTTTGGCATAAATCCAACAATGTGAAAAAGGAAAAATTAAAAAAAATACATTAAAAAATGCTCGCAAAAATTATTTAAAAATATCTCCAAAAACCTTCTATTTTTCTGCATCAAACAAAATTTGTTCCAATGTTCTAAGGTAATTAGAGCATGAAATATAATTGTTTTTAACTAATTTCATGCTAAAATTTAGGTGAGCCTTTAATTGGAAATTCATTGCCGATCAGACCATTGTTGAACAAAACTTTTATTCAAATGCATCTCAAATTTTCAAAGTTATCTTATACATATAAAATCTGAGTATCTATCTATCTATCTATCTATGTCCAAGCTTCTTCTCCCGAACGACAGTGAACCAGTGTTGGGCATTAATCAACTAAATCCTCAATTGACTAAAGTAATCTGATCTCATTTAGTTCAGACTAATATTTTAAAAATTTAATTCAATTGCAGACGAAGATTAACGTTAGTTTAAACTAACGCGTTAGTTGATTAAAAAAACTAATTTAGTTCAGATTGATTTAGTTCAGATTAAATTAATCAAATTGAATTTAGTCAGATTAAAAGTAATCAGATTAAAAGTAATCAAATTAATTTGATTAAATTTTTACTTCAGATTAAATTCGTAAAATATAAATGTCACATGAACAGAGACACATTTGTATTTCTACGTGTATGTACATATTTACGCAAGCATACACGAGTTAATACGTGTATATACGACTATGTGCGTAAATATATGTATATAAACGTGTTATCCCGCGTATGTTCGTGTGCGGAGGTATATTTGAATTTTTAAGTGAATATACATATTTATGTGTGCATACACGAGTAAATATGTGTATATACGAGTATGTACGTGTACACAAGAGAATATGCATATGGATATGTGTTACCCCGAGTATACTCGTGTACAGAGGTAAATTTGCTTTAATTGTGAAAACACATACTTATGCGTGCACACAAGCGAAAATACGTGCATATACGTGTACACATGAGAATATGCGTATAGATACGTTTTATCCCGAGTCTAATCGTGTAAAGAGGAACATTTGTATTTCGACGTGCATATTCATATTGAAGCGTGCATATTCGAGAAAGTACGTGCATATACAAGTATGTTCGTGTACACACGAGAATATGCGTATAGATATTTGTTACCCCGAGTATACTCGCGTAAAGAGGTACATTTGTATTTGTACTTGTATATAAATATTTCTGCGTGCATATAGGAGAAGGAACGTGTATATACAAATATGTTCATGTACACACGAGAATATATGTAAACATACGTGTTACCCCGAGTATACTCGTGTACATAGGTAAATTTCTATTTAAACGTGTATAAATATATAGATGCATGCATATAAGAGAAAATACGTGTATATACGAGTAAGTACATGTAAACTCGACAAATAAGTGTTTAACCCGAGTATACTCGTGAACGAAGGCACATTTGTATTTCTACGTTTATATGCATATTTATGCGTTTATAAACGAGTAAATACGTGTATATACGAGTATGTACGTGCACACATGAGAATATGCGTATAGATACGTGTTACCCCGAGTATACTCGTGTAAAGAGGTACATTTCTATTTCGACGTGTATATACATATTCAAGCATGCATATACGAGAAAGCACGTGTACATACAAGTATGTTTGTGTACACACGAGAATATGCGTATAGATATGTGTTACCCCGAGTATACTCGTGTAAAAAGCTACATTTGCATTTGAACATGTATATAGATAATTATGCGTGCATAAACGAGAAGGTACGTGTATATACAAGTATGTTCATGTACACACGAGAATATATGTAAACATACGTGTTACCCCGAGTATATTCGTGCACAGAGGTAAATTTCTATTTAAACGTGTATACACACATTGATGCATGCATATACGAGAAAATACGTGTATATACAAGTAAGTACGTGTACACACGACAATAGGTATATAGATACTTGTTTAACCCGAGTATACTCGTGTACGATGGCACATTTGTATTTCTACGTGTATATGCATATTTATGCGTTTATAAACGACTAAATACGTGTATATACGAGTATGTACGTGTACACATGAAAATATGCGTATAGATACGTGTTACTCCGAGTATACTCGTGTAAAGAGGTACATTTGTATTTCTACGTGTTCATGCATATTTAAGCTTACATATACGAGAAAGTATTTGTATATACAAGTATGCTCGCGTAAACACGAGAATATGCGTATAGATATTTGTTACCCCGAGTATACTCGTGTAAAGAGGTACATTTGTATTTGTACGTGTATATACATATTTGTGCGTGCATATAGGAGAAAGTACGTGTATATACAAGTACGTTCATGTACACACGAGAATATATGTAAACATACGTGTTACCCCGAGTATACTCGTGTACAGAGGTAAATTTCTATTTAAACGTGCATATAGATGCATGCATATAAGAGAAAATACGTGTATATACGAGTAAGTACGTGTACACACGACAAATAAGTGTTTAATCCGAGTATACTCGTGTACGAAGGCACATTTGTATTTCTACGTTTGTATGCATATCTATGCGTTTATAAACGAGTAAATACATATATATACGATTATGTACGAGTACACACGATAGTATGCGTATAGATACGTGTTACCCCGAGTATACTCGTCTACAGAGGTAAATTTGCTTTTAATTGTGTATATACATACTTATGCGTGCACACAAGCGAAAATACGTGTATGTACGTGTACACATGAGAATATGCGTATAGACACGTGTTACCCCGAGTATACTCGTGTACGAAGGCACATTTGTATTTCTACGTGTTTATGCATATTTATGGGTTTATAAGCGAGTAAATACATATATACGATTATGTACGAGTACACACGATAGTATGCGTATAGATAAGTGTTACCCCGAGTATACTCGTGTACAGAGGTAAATTTGCTTTTAATTGTGAAAACACATACTTATGCGTGCACGCAAGCGAAAATACGTGTATGTACGTGTACACATGAGAATATGCGTATAGATACGTTTTACCCCGAGTATACTCGTGTAAAGAGGTACATTTGTATTTCTACGTGTTCATGCATATTTAAGCGTGCATATACGAGAAAGTACGTGTATATACATGTATGTTCGTGTAAACACGAGAATATGCGTATAGATATTTGTTACCCCGAGTATACTCGTGTAAAGAGGTACATTTGTATTTGTACGTGTATATACATATTTGTGCGTGCATATAGGAGAAGGCACGTGTATAGACAAGTACGTTCATGTACACACGAGAATATGTAAACATACGTGTTACCCCGAGTATACTCGTGTACAGAGGTAAATTTCTATTTAAACGTGTATATACATATAGATGCATGCATATAAGAGAAAATACGTGTATATACGAGTAAGTACGTGTACACACGACAAATAAGTGTTTAACCCGAGTATACTCGTGTACGAAGGCACATTTGTATTTCTACGTGTGTATGCATATCTATGCGTTTATAAACGAGTAAATACATATATATATATATACAATTATGTACGAGTACACACGATAGTATGCGTATAGATACGTGTTACCCCGAGTATACTCGTGTACAGAGGTAAATTTGCTTTTAATTGTGTATATACATACTTATGCGTGCATACAAGCGAAAATACGTGTATGTACGTGTACACATGAGAATATGCGTATAGATACGTGCTACCCCGACTATACTCGTGTAAAGAGGTACATTTGTATTTCGACGTGTATGTACATAACATATTCAAGCATGCATATACGAGAAAGTACGTGTACGTGAAAGAATGTTCGTGTACACACTAGAATATGCGTATAGATATGTTACTCCGAGTATACTCGTGTAAAGAACTACATTTGTATTTGTACGTGTATATAGAAATTTATGCGTGCATAAACGAGAAGGTACATATTTATACAAGTATGTTCATGTACACGCGAGAATATAAGTAAACATACGTGTTATCCCGAGTATACTCGTGTATGGAGATTTATTTGTCTTTCTACGTGTATATACGTATTTAAGCGTGCATATACGAGAAAGTACGTGTATATACAAGTATGTTCGTGTACACATGAGAATATGCGTATAGATGCATGTTAACCCGAGTATACTCGTGCACAGAGGAAAATTTGTATTAATGATTGTACATACACTTTTATGCGTGCATGTAAGAGAAAAGACAAGTATATACGAGTATGTACGTGTACGCACGAGAATATGCGTTTAAACCAGTATTGTGCATTAATCAACTAAATCCTCAATCGACTAAAGTAATCTGACTCACATTTAGTTCAGATTATATTTAATCTGATTTTTTCAATTGCAGACGACGATTAACGTTAGTTTAAACTAACTTGGTTAGTTGTAGGGAAAAAAAACTAATTTAGTTCAGATTGATTTAGTTCAGACTAATTTAATCAGATTGATTTAGTCAAACTAATATAATCAGATTGATTTAGACAAACTAATTTAATCATATTGATTTAGTCAACTAAAGTAAGCAGATTAAACTTCGTCAGATTAAACTTTATACTAAATCTAGAGAGATTGAAATAAATCTACACCGTATGTACTTGTATTTTCTCATGTATGCACGCATAAAAATGTATGTACAATCTTAAATAGAAAATTACCTCTACACACGAGTATACTCGGTGTAACATTTATCTACACGCATATTCTCGTGTGAACACGTACATACTCGTATTCTCTTATATGCTCACATAAATATGTTTATACACGTTTAAAAGCAAATTTCTCTGTGCACAAGTATACTCGGAGTAACAAGTATCTTTACGCATATTCTCTGGTGTGTTCACATACATAATCATATATACATGCATTTACCTATGTATAAGCGCATAAATATGCATATACACATAGAAATTCAAATGTACCATTGTACACTAGTATACTCGGGCTAAAAAGGAATATATACGTCTATTCTCGTGTGTACATGAACTTACTCGAATATACACGTATTTTCTCGTATATGCATGTATAAATATATATATATATATATATATATATATATATATATATATATATATATATATATATATATATATATATATATATATATATATAATATAAATAAATAAACCTCTGTGCACGAGTATACTCGGATTAACACGTATCCATACGCATATTTTTTGTGTACACGTACATACCCGTGTAATCACGTATTTACTCGCGTATGCACAAATAAGTTTGTACATACACTTAGAAATTACAGATACCTCCGTCCACGAATATACTCGGGATAACAGGTAGAAATAATAAAAAAAAAAATGGGTTTACACTTATTTACTCGTATATACACGCATTTACTTGTGTTTACACGTACTTATAGGTATATACACGTAGAAATACAAAATTTCCAGTATACACGAATATTCGGGATAACGCGTATATATACGGATATGCACAAAACTACTCGTTAATACATGTGTTTACTCGTACATACAAGTGTATGCGAGCATAAATATGTTTTTTAACGTATTAACGTACAAATACAAATGTACCTCTGTACACGAGTATACTCGGGTTACACGTATCTATTCGCATATTCTCTTGTGTACACGAACATACTCGTACATACTTGTCTTTTCTCGTATATGCTCGCATAAAATTGTATGTACAATCTTAAATACAAATTCTCCTCTCTGCACGAGTATACTCGGGTTAACACGCATCTATATGCATATTCTCGTGTGTACACGAACATACTTGTATATACAAATACTTTCTCGTATATACAAGCTTAAATATGCATTAACACGTAGAAATACAAATGTACCTCTTTACACGAGTATACTCGGGGTAACACGTATCTATACGCATATTTTCATGTGTACACGTACATACTCGTATATACACGTATTTAGTCGTTTATAAACGCATAAATATGCATATACACGTAGAAATACAAATGTGCCATCGTACACGAGTATACTCGGGTTAAACAAGTATCTATATACCTATTGTCGTGTGTACACGTACTTACTTGTATATACACGTATTTTCTCGTATATGCATGCATCAATGTGTGTATACACGTTTAAATAGAAATTTACCTCTGTGCACGAATATACTCGGGGTAACACGTATGTTTACATATATTCTCGTGTGTACATGAACATACTTGTATATACACGTACCTTCTCGTTTATGCACGCATAATTATCTATATACATGTACAAATACAAATGTAGCTTTTTACACGAGTATACTCGGGGTAACACATATCTATAAGCATATTCTCGTGTGTGCACGAACATACTTGTATGTACACGTGCTTTCTCGTATATGCATGCTGGAATATGTATATACACGTCGAAATAGAAATGTACCTCTTTACACGAGTATACTCGGGGTAACACGTATCTATACGCATATTCTCATGTGTACACGTACATACTCGTATATACACGTATTTACTCGTTTATAAACGCATAAATATGCATATAAACGTAGAAATAAATATATTCCATCGTACACGAGTATACTCGGGTTGAACAAGTATCTATATACCTATTGTCATGTGTACACGTACTTACTCGTATATACACGTATTTTCTCGTATATGCATGCATCAATGTGTATATACACGTTTAAATAGAAATTTACCTCTGTGCACGAGTATACCCGGTTTAACACGTATGTTTACATATATTCTCGTGTGTACATGAACATACTTTTATATACACGTACCTTCTTGTTTATGCACGCATACATATCTATATACACGTACAAATACAAATGTAGCTTTTTACACGAGTATACTCGGGGTAACACATATCTATACGCATAATCTCGTGTGTGCACAAACATACTTGTATGTACACGTGCTTTCTCGTATATGCATGCTTGAATATGTATATACACGTCGAAATAGAAATGTACCTCTTTACACGAGTATACTCGGGGGTAACACGTATCTATACGCATATTCTCATGTGTACACGTACATAATCGTATATACACGTATTTACTCGTTTATAAACGCATAAATATGCATATAAACGTAGAAATACAATTGTTCCATCGTACACGAGTATACTCGGGTTAAATAAGTATCTATATACCTATTGTCATGTGTACACGTACTTACTCGTATATACACGTATTTTCTCGTATATGCATGCATCAATGTGTATATACACGTTTAAATAGAAATTTACCTCTGTGCACGAGTATACTCGGGTTAACACGTATGTTTACATATATTCTCGTGTGTACATGAACATACTTTTATATACACGTACCTTCTTGTTTATGCACGCATAAATATCTATATACACGTACAAATACAAATGTAGCTTTTTACACGAGTATACTCGGGGTAACACATATCTATACGCATATTCTCGTGTGTGCACGAACATACTTGTGTGCACACGTGCTTTCTCGTATATGCATGCTGGAATATGTATATACACGTCGAAATAGAAATGTACCTCTTTACACGAGTATACTCGGGGTAACACGTATCTATACGCATATTCTCATGTGTACACGTACATACTCGTATATACACGTATTTACTCGTTTATAAACGCATAAATATGCATATAAACGTAGAAATAAATATATTCCATCGTACACGAGTATACTCGGGTTGAACAAGTATCTATATACCTATTGTCATGTGTACACGTACTTACTCGTATATACACGTATTTTCTCGTATATGCATGCATCAATGTGTATATACACGTTTAAATAGAAATTTACCTCTGTGCACGAGTATACTCGGGGTAACACGTATGTTTACATATATTCTTGTGTGTACATGAACATACTTTTATATACACGTACCTTCTTGTTTATGCACGCATACATATCTATATACACGTACAAATACAAATGTAGCTTTTTACACGAGTATACTCGGGGTAACACATATCTATACGCATATTCTCGTGTGTGCACAAACATACTTGTATGTACACGTGCTTTCTCGTATATGCATGCTTGAATATGTATATACACGTCGAAATAGAAATGTACCTCTTTACACGAGTATACTCGGGGTAACACGTATCTATACGCATATTCTCATGTGTACATGTACATACTCGTATATACACGTATTTACTCGTTTATAAACGCATAAATATGCATATAAACGTAGAAATACAAATGTTCCATCGTACACGAGTATACTCGGGTTAAATAAGTATCTATATACCTATTGTCATGTGTACACGTACTTACTCGTATATACACGTATTTTCTCGTATATGCATGCATCAATGTGTATATACACGTTTAAATAGAAATTTACCTCTGTGCACGAGTATACTCGGGTTAACACGTATGTTTACATATATTCTCGTGTGTACATGAACATACTTTTATATACACGTACCTTCTTGTTTATGCACGCATAAATATCTATATACACGTACAAATACAAAGGTAGCTTTTTACACGAGTATACTCGGGGTAACACATATCTATACGCAGATTCTCGTGTGTGCACGAACATACTTGTATGCACACGTGCTTTCTCGTATATGCATGCTGGAATATGTATATACACGTCGAAATAGAAATGTACCTCTTTACACGAGTATACTCGGGGTAACACGTATCTATACGCATATTCTCATGTGTACACGTACATACTCGTATATACACGTATTTACTCGTTTATAAACGCATAAATATGCATATAAACGTAGAAATAAATATATTCCATCGTACACGAGTATACTCGTGTTGAACAAGTATCTATATACCTATTGTCATGTGTACACGTACTTACTCGTATATACACGTATTTTCTCGTATATGCATGCATCAATGTGTATATACACGTTTAAATAGAAATTTACCTCTGTGCACGAGTATACTCGGGGTAACACGTATGTTTACATATATTCTTGTGTGTACATGAACATACTTTTATATACACGTACCTTCTTGTTTATGCACGCATACATATCTATATACACGTACAAATACAAATGTAGCTTTTTACACGAGTATACTCGGGGTAACACATATCTATACGCATATCCTCGTGTGTGCACAAACATACTTGTATGTACACGTGCTTTCTCGTATATGCATGCTTGAATATGTATATACACGTCGAAATAGAAATGTACCTCTTTACACGAGTATACTCGGGGTAACACGTATCTATACGCATATTCTCATGTGTACACGTATATAAACGTATTTTCGCTTGTGTGCACGCATAAGTATGTGTATACACAATTAAAAGCAAATTTACCTCTGTACACGAGTATACTCGGGGTTACACGTATCCATATGCATATTCTCATGTATACACGTACATACTCGTATATACACGTATTTACTTGTGTATGCACACATAAATATGTATATTTACTTAAAATTTCAAATATTCCTCCGTACACGAACATACGCGGGATAACACTTTTATATACGTATATACCCGCACGTAGTCGTATGTACACGCATTAACTCGTGTATGCTTGCATAAATATATATATACACGTAGAAATACAAATGTGCCTCTGTTCATGTGATATTTATATTTTACGAATTTAATCTGAATTAAAAAAGTAATCAAATCAATTTGATTACTTTTAATCTGATTACTTTTAGTCTGACTAAATTCAATCTGATTAATTTAATCTGAACTAAATCAATCTGAACTAAATTAGTTTTTTTAGTCAACTAACGAGTTAGTTTAAACTAACGTTAATCTTCGTCTGCAATTGAATTAAATTTTTAAAATATTAGTCTGAACTAAATGGGAGTCAGATTACTTTAGTCAACTAATCAATCAATTACAAATTTAGTTGATTTTTTTAGTTGATGCCCAACACTGACAGAAAGTGAAAGCTAATGGACATGTAAGTATGTGTTTTTTAAATTAAATACAGTGAAGTAAAATCATATAGTTTCATTAATCCTTTCATCCCTACCTTAAATTTAGCTGTATTATAACCTATAAATGATGCTGTTAGGAACAAAACTGGGCTAAAAGGGTTCATCTGAGTATTAATTGCTTAGTTTAAAACACATTAAAATTTTAACATGTGTTTTTACATTTTAAGTTAGAATTCCAACAAAAACACTTACGTAAAAGAGTGAACATACCGTTACAATTCAAATATTACGATTATTCTGAGGAAACAGACAAACATACTAATTTTGCGTCTACACATTTGCTCAACTGTTACTATAATATATTAAATTTTCTTAAAAACATCAAAAGCATTCGGAAATTTTAAATGTAAAGGTTTTTATTCGAACGCAGACGATTTATTCTCAAAATGTATACATATAAATGTATACATATGAAATAAGCTGTTTGCCGCTATTGCACAGATGTATTTCCGTGGACAATGGCAGAATCTCGGGCTGAAATTCGGACTTAGAGTAATTTTTCGGTGTTTTAGGGAGGTTTTTGCCTTTTGAACTTTGGAAAATGATTGAAAACTTGTAGATTGGAATTAAAATATGTATTTGTTCTTGCGTGGGAGATGTGTGAAGACCGTTAAAAACCATTTTTTCAAAAGAAAAACCTGAAAAATAATGTTTTTAATGACTTATACGGTGGAAAAAAGCATTTCTAAACACCCGGCAGCGATCAAAAGTTGTGTTTTATCATGCGATTCCTCGATTTATACTAAGCATTGAGCCACATATCAGGGAAAAAATATGGTCATGCTTTTTAGTTTTCAAAATCGCCACTTGGGTCCATTCTGAGCTCTGCGGGGCTTATGGGGTTAAGAAATTCAAAATTGTAGCACCACTACGAAATAGTCGAAGAATTTTGCCGCATTTTGAGCCATAATAGAAGATCCTACCTACCCTAACTATTTTTTGTGTCAGATTCATTCTGAGGACATTTGGTTTTATAAACCGACATACATAAACTTAAAACATTAAAAGGTTTTAAAATTTAATTGTTGTAAAAAATAGAACCGATTTCAAAATTGCTCTAAAAAGTGAAAAAAAAAATTATTCTTTAAACACCATCGATAATACCATTAAACATGATTTTTGAAGTTTCCGTAAAAACAAAAAGTAAAATCCAGTGTAACCATGTTCGTTCAGATTTTTTCAGAAAATCAACCAAAGTTTGGTACGAAACATTTATATCGTTACTCAAATATGCTGTCATCAATGCATAATGTGTATGGTAGTGAAGAAACTGGGCCTGCTTAAATTTATAGCTGTAGTTGAGTTATGGGTGTGAATAATTATATCTATCGTTTTTGAACTAACTTCAAAATTTATGTTTAAGAGTATTATTGATAGTATTTAAAGAATAAAATTATTTTTCATTTTTTAGAGCAATTTTGAAGTCGCTTCTTCTTTTTTTTTTTTTTGCTTCAAAATATTTTTATTATTCTTTTTAGTGTGGATGTATTTCAGAAATAGTAAGAAGTAATACCATCATAAAACATCACCTTATTTTTTTTCATAAAAATGCTCCATACTAAAAAAAAAAAAAAAATGCCTTAAACTTAAAGCGATTGGCACTAAAAATTTATCTTTGTTCCTCTCCGGAATGGGGTCGTTTCCAAAATTTTAAAAATATTTTTTTTCTGAAAGAACATGCTTAAAGACATAGGACCTAACCATTTTTTTAAAATAATTTGTTTAAGTTTAATATTTTTAAAAAAATACTTAAATCGTTGCGATTTCATTGTTTACATTTCTTTCCGATGACATCCCAAATGATGAAATGCCATTCAGTGTTGCCATTCACAGAGCAAAATACTTAATTCGCATCTTTACTCACGTGTATTGGCAACGATATGGTTGATAACAAGCGTAAAGCGCAATTTTAATTCGCTTCTTGATTATCATAACAAGGAAACTCGGTACAAAATGCGCCAAAGAGTCTCATTTGTGACGTCATGAAGACCACGCCTTGTTTGCAAAATCGGACGTTTTATAAAATTAGTTAAAAAATAACTGTTGGGAAAATGAAAGAATTTTCTGGGTCCATGTTTTTTTTTTTTTTTTGCTTATTCTATCAATTTAAGTGACTAGAAGTACTACTTTTGACTGAAGGAAATAACCCCATTCATTTGTGAGTTAATTTAATTTAACCATTTACATATTAAAATTTTCCAAACTAATTTACATTTCACAGCATACAAGTTGCTTGTGATGCAATCTTGTCTCTCCTTAATTAGCCCTGATCCTCTTTTATTGGCATAAATAATAACCATAACAAGTAACTAAAATTAAGAATTAAAAAAAAAAAAAAAACCGACTACGTAGCAAATGTTGAATCAAGTAGAAAAACAAAATTCTGTTAAAAGCTTCATACTATTAAAATCAATTAAAAGAATTTTATTTGTTAACAAATAGAAACTGGCAACAGATAAAAATTTTGAATCAGTGCCATAGACTAATAATGGGGCCGTGGTAGCCCGATCGGTAGAGTGTCGGATTTGGGGCCGGAGGGTCCTGAGTTCGAACCTCGATGGTCGAAGATCCACCGTCGTCATTAAAGGGGACTGGGCGATGTTAAATATGCTCGTAGTCTCAATGTCCTCCAAGTGAAACGATACCTCTGGGGGTGTTAGCACCAGGTAGCTATTAGCTCCTGGTCTAGTTCTAAATTCTCATTAACTGTTCGATCCGGTGATGGTGCTGCCATCTATCGGTATAAAAAATAATGGAGGCAAGGCACTTAGTATGCAGTCCTCGACATAAATACAGTTGTAGTCAGTTGTGACTCGGAATCGAAATCGACTAATAATAAGAGTAGACCGAGCTTTCCCAGACTTGCTGATGAAAAAAATGGTTCATGGATACATCATGTGACTGGTGGGAGGCTTGGCGAAAACTTTGGCAGCATGGTTGCTAGATGGCAACATTATCTATAGTTTGGCACTCGACCTGTATTTTAAGACGTAATGTGTTTTCATTATAATTTTTTTCCAGGTGCAGAGATTGAACTGTGTGTGTGTGGTTTTTTTTTTTAGTTATGCATTATTTTGACATTAGTAATTAGTTTTTGATCACCGTTTTCAGTAACTTTTATTTCATTCGGAACTACTATGTCAGCATTGGCGTGAACGTAATGGCGTAAACGTTTTGCGTTAACGCCAAAAATGTACTAATCGGTATCTTAAATTGAAATTGTAGGTAAAAATCTTACCGTTTGTCGATTCTTTTTTGGGCGCATGCATCTTTAATTGCTTAAAAAGTTATTGAAATTGACTAAAGAAAATGCACAGTACTATCTAAACGAAAGACTCACTACATTAACAAAATATTTACAATTTAGAATAACAAATTTACAAATCGGACTCCATAAAATATCATTCTTCCGTGTTCCATCAATTCTATTTATTTTATTTCTCGCGAGCGTTGATCGTCTGCTATGATCAACGCCCGTTGTTGCTAGGATATCCACCAGTCACATGGTTTGGTTTATGAGCAGCAAAAGGATTGCCATAGCTCGGTCTATTCTTATTATTAGTCTATGATCATTGCTTTTATTTCGCAACTCCAATAAACTATAGGGGGCACTGCAGCCATCGTCTAATGGCGGATGGAAAAGGTAAAACAAACGCATGCTGTAGCGTAGAAAATGCTAATAAGCCTAGTAATTTTTGTTTGTATGCATGATTTTTTTTGCTTTATTCTTTTTAAATTAATTTTTAAAGTCTTGTGGATATCCTGGCCCACGTAGAAAGAAATGAGAATTTAAGAAGCATTACTAAACATTAGAAGTTAATGCAAATTACGTAGTTCGTAGTTCTAAGCACCCATTTCCACGATGTCGAATTTGATATTCATCAATTCTTGACGGAACTACATTCTCAGTGTGGCCATAAGACTGACAAGAATAACAAATAATTCTAGATAATTTAATTATATGACATAACGAATTATTATCAAAAGAAGATGATACTTCTTTGCCTTGCTTGGCTAATTGTTTTGCATTTGTAGCTGAGTTATTTTTTTCAAAGTGCTGAATCGGTTAAATTTTTTCTTTTTCGTATGTTTCTAATTTCTGAATTATGATTTAATTCTGTCACGCTATGCAAATCATCAACAAAATTCTCACGGATATATGGTGATAGTTTTCTTTTTAATTAATCTTCCATTATTTCTTTTAAATTATCGAATTCTGTAATCTTTCTACCATTTTATTCCACTCATGATAAAAATGGTTTAACTGACATGCGAAATCTCGCCAAGGGTTCTTTGCTCGCACAATACTAAAACTATAACCCTAAACAAATGTTTGGTGAAACCCTTTAGCTTAGCAACACCAAGCAAACACGAAGAATTATCTGTGGTGTTTCACTACACGACACTTGGTGTAAAGTAGTTGCCACCATTTTTGGTGTTGACATACACTAAAATTTTTTACAGTGTACGTGCAAAAGGCATTCTTAGAAAAGTTTAGATGCAGACGTAGCCTCCATCACCAAAGATCGTATCCGAGATGCTGCCGTGTTTGAAGTAGTTGGGATAGACCTGGCCGAGAGACCCAATATATTTGGAAGATGAAAAAAAAGGCTTGGTTTGTCTTTTTACCTGTGCGGTTTATAGAGTCGTGCATTTTGAACTTGTGTCCGATATTTTGACTGATACCTTTTTGTTGGATCTGCGTCGATTTGTGGCTAGAAGAGGGAGACGCACAGTATTGTGACAACGGCTCCAATTTTGTCGGTGCCTATGATTTGTTGAAAACCGTGGACTGGAATAGAATCATCGAGGACGGATCTGTTAATTGAATTCAGTGGAAATTCATTCCTCCAACCGCCTCCTGGTGGGGAGGCTGGTGAGAGCGTTTAGTTCGAATTATGAAAAATGTATTGAAGAGAGTGATAGGTCGTGCTTGCTTGACGTATGAAGAAATGAGCACGTTTTTTTTGCGACTGTGAGTCCACTATCAATTCAAGACCACTGACATACGTTTCTCAGCAGGAGTCAGAGTTTGTTCCTCTGTATCCATCACTATTCCTTCAAGATATAAAGGAAATAGGAATGCCAGATTGCGATGCTGCAGATCACAAACGCCTCAATAAAAGAATAAAATATCGATTAGCACTTCAGAAAGATCTTAGGAAAAGATTCAGATCTAAATATTTAGGATCTTTAATTCAAAGATCTAAACAACAGAAACTGTCAGTAATATCTGTTGGAGATGTCGTTCTCATTGACAGTGACAATCAAAAACGCATCAATTGGCACCTGGGAAGGGTGATAGGAAGTATTCCTAGAAAAGAAGGAATTACGAGACTCGTGAAACCTAAAACAGCCCGTGGAGAAATATTGAGGCCGATTCAACGGTTGTTTCCATTTGAGATTACGAATGAAATAGCTGGGGATATATATTCAAGCTAAAGTGCAAAAAAATGCCAATACTTTGTATTGAAGTATCCCAAGGACGAACGGTGAACCCTATCGAGTATATTCCATGAACTGTGAAAACTCAGTTCGAAAGAGACATCAAAAGATCAGAAAAACTTAATTTGTAACATGTCTATTGAGTTGAAAAGTCTCCCAACTCAAGGTGGTAGAATGTAGAAAATGGACTGTAAACAATTAATGTATTAGTAATCGTGTAAGGCCTTGGCCGTTTGTTTAACCTTTTATCTCTACATTTGGAAACAGACGAGTTTTTCTTACAAAATTCATGGAACAGAGATTTTAGATTAGTTTTAGCAAGTTCATTATGTACGTCGTAAATATAGATGGTTTTGTTATGTTTTCTTATATAAAGTAATACAGGGTTCATACTCTATTTGGATGAAAAAATTCCATGACTTTTCCAGGACTTTTTCATGACCTTGTTACATGAAGAGAATAGTACTATTTAATATAAAACTTGCCAATTTTTTTGGGAAATGAGCATTAGCAAAACTTCTATGTGAATGCCACTACCTAATTGAAAAAATATCAGTGTACACCTAAAAAAACCGAATAATTCTTACATGTTTTCATCATATAAGTTTAAGTTAAGTAAAAGTTTATGGGTTCAAGTATACAGTGAATGATACTTAAATGTCGATTATTTTTTTCATAAACAGGCAGAATGATAATGATTGGGGAAAAGGTTGAATGAATCATTACTAAGTTTCAATAAATTTTTGCTTCAAAAGTTGCTTTTTAGTGTCAACTTGACAATTTTTTGGTTCTTTAAAATAAAGCCACATTCTTTAGTAAATTCATGTTTCTAAACCAAATATTTATTTAAAAAAAATTAAAATAAAAACATTTCATAGTAAATAAATCTTTTGATATAAATGTACTTGTTTACTTATTTGTACATTTTCAAATGCATATAAATTAATAGGTTCAGAAATTCTAAAACATGTTTGAATAATCACACTGAACGTACCAGCCAGTCGCATGGATGAGTTTTGCGGGCCGTATATTGGGCACTACTGTTTTTGTGCATTAGAATTCCCCTATTTCTGTATTCTATCGCATGACTAAAGATTGTCCAAAACCTTCAACAAATTGAGATAAACTCTGATAAATTTAAAAATAAAGATTTAGGAGTAATGGAAACGAACTTGGATGCAATGTTTTTTGAGATCGTTCAATTTTCCAGTTTAAATAGCTTTCATGGTGCAATACGAAATCACTCAAGATTTCTAATACTCTTTTTAGCTACTGTTACTTTTTCCCAGAACATTTTTCCATGACTCAAAATAAATTTCCATGACTTAGACTGAAAATTTCAATTTTCCATGACTTTTCCAAGTCTGAAATTTGCTTATTTTTTTCCATGACTTTTCAGGATTTCCATAACCCGTACGAACCCTGGTAATAACATTTCAAATATTAATTTTATTTAAACTGAATCCAATTTCGGCATCCATATTAACAACTAAAATATAAATCAATAATCATCACGAGTATCTTTGTTCCTAAGATTTGACAACTCCCAACTGATGCCATACATAACTTCAATAATATGTTACACATCCCTTTTCAGATCAGACATAGTCCCTCAAGTAGGAAGGTCACCTGACTACCCTCCCACTACGAGTAACATAGTTCATATTATTAATTCGTCCTTGAGCTACATTTTGTCTATTTTGATTAATTATTGTGTTTGGATGATTTAAGTCAGACGGAACACTAATACTGTCAGAGTTGGGGTCATAAGAAGTTTGCATTGAATTTTTACATTTTCTTAAATGAAAAGAATTCCTTCTGAGTATTCTACCATTTTCTGCCTTAACTAAATATGATCTAGGTGAACAATGTTTTTTTTAGAATCTGTGCCTTTTCCCAGTGACTACCCACTCTTATAAGAACATTTTCTCCTTCAGCAAAGTCTGGTTTGTGCCTAGCATTCATATTGTAATAGTACTGCGTTTTCTTTCTTATAACTTCAAATTTCTCTTTGCAATTTGTTGCTATTTTCGGCTTCAAGAAGGAGAGTTTTGTTGGCAATTCAGTACGAAGACATCGACTCAGTAATTGCTGAGCGGGTGGCATTTAAGCATACGGTACTCGAGTTTGGACATGTGAATAACACGCGCTCTTCATTGGTCGAATCGTTTGTCAATCAATTGCCTTTCGCTCCGCCGCCGCTGAAATGCGCGCCATGTTGTTCTGAGATGGCCGATATGGATTCGCTTTCGTTCTCCATGAAAATAAAAAGCGAACATCTAATTGCTAAGTTTCACAATATTATTGTAAAAAATTATGAAAAGATCTTAATAAGAAGCAACGTCACGTCCACGTTGGACATAGATAGTTGGGTCCAAGAATTTTGAAAGAAAACAAATACTAAGTGGAACACGAGAAATTCATACCCATCAGGTCAAAAGTTCGTTTACTGGTGAGTTAATTTTTTTCCTTCGTCCTTTTTTAAAAATACTTAATTCAACTTTGAATACCTTGATTTTTTTAAAAGATTTTTTTAAACATGTTATGAACTTTTAATTCAAATTGTGCAGCTATGTTTTCTATAGATTTGTAGTGTTAATAAATGATTAAAAAACAATTATTTATGGCTAATTTATATATATATATATATATATATATATATATATATATATATATATATATATATATATATATATATATATATATATATATATATATATATATATATTTCAAAGTCAATTTTGATTAATTAAGCTGTTGAACTACAGTGTGATGTATTCCAGGATTTATTAGTACAAAACTTGCCTTTGGTGTTCAAATATTTAAAATTGTTGTTGAATCAATCAATTGCAAAATATTTAAATTGACAAAGGGAAATACAGCTAAACATCAAAATTATGTATGAAATTTCTTATAAAATGCAATTAAAACAGGAAAAGGAGTTATTTTTTATATTTAAGCAATTGTGGTTATTTTTTGCTTATGCTTGACTGAAAAAAAAATGTTCCTATGAAAATAATTACCATGCTAATAATAATAGCTGTAGCTTGTTGTTTTAAAGCCTTATTAAGAGAGATTAATTTTCGTTAGGATGGTTACGAGTTATCTGTGGTAGCGTACCTTTTTTTTTTTTTTTTCAAAGCTTAACTAAACCAGAATTTACATTAAAAAACGGGTTCGTTTGTTTCAAATCACAGGATTTCAGAAATCACATACCCAAGGGCGGCTACTAACTACTTTTTTTTGGGGGGGGGGGGAGTGGAGGATGATGCTGACAAATTTTTAGAGTTTTGACCACAAAAAATTTTGAAACTGCTTAAGTGTCAATAAAAAGCACCAAATCAGCTAGCAATAAGGCACCAAATAACTTTACGAAAGAATTTTATGAACAATTAAAAAAAAGGTTTCAACCTTTACAACTCCAGATAATTCATGAGTTGAATCAATTATTCAGGGTGGCGACAGATCAGGGAAATCAGGGAACTTTATTAATGAGGGAAAAATCATTGAAATATCAGGGAATTTTGAAAAAATAACAAAAATTTAGGGAAAATTGATTAAATGAAGGAAAAAAATTTTTTTTTTGCTTTGCATAATTAAGTACCCTAATTCCCTTTGAGTCTTCTGCGAATTATCTGTTGAGAAAAAAGTAAAATTAATGAGGTGCGATTATACACTGCCGCATATTTGTGCATCTTTTTTTCTCAACATCAAAGTATTGAATCTTAACTTATTAAACATAGGATGAACTTCCCATGATTGCTTCTGTGTCTGTAGAGTTGTTTATTTTATGTAGCTCGAGTGTACCTTTGACGAGTTCCATGCTACGTAGCATAAACAACCCTACAGGCAAAGAGGAAGCCGTCATTAATTCCTTAGCTCCCTTGCCTTTACTCATTGTCTTGAAGTAATTAGCATACTGTAATCATGATTTCAAGAAAAAATCTTTGTTTTTTAAACTAATACAGATAAAAGCTTAAAAATTATTACTTCATCGCATTTTTAATTTAATTGCTAAAATTGAATGTTGAATGAGAGTCAACTTTGTTTTTTGCCATCGTATTATTCGCTGTCACCTCAGATTATACGAAGGTTTTTTTTTTTCAGACTATAAAATTATTTTATTTTAAAATCAATTTATACATACATATAAATATATTTTGAAATTAATTTATTGTTTTTTTTTTTTTTTGCATTTCAATGTTGTTTGTTACAAAAGTAATCTAAGATTTTTTCCCTCAACAAATAAGAAAATCATTTGAAATTGAGTTACTTTGTGTACATATTTTTTTTTTTAATTATTCTTGCAGCAATAGTTATACCGCTTGAAAAATTTGTTTAAAATTTTTTCTATATTAACTTTTTAATTTATCATGATTAGATATTTCTTTAAGAGTGTTTGTAATATTTTTGTAGAATTCTTATGTTAACTAGTTACTGATAGTAAAGTATAATTGTTTTAGATTTCCTATAACATTTCCCTGTAAACAATATAATATACTATTTTTAGTAAAAAGGGAGCATCTTTTCAAATATATTTTTAATTAGCAGCTTAAAACGTTTTAAACACTGCATTTTATTTAATATGCAATGGTTTTCAAGTAGGACAAAGCAAGGAAACTATTATCATTGGCAACGTAAATCAGGGAAATTTGGTGAACTTAGTCAGGGAAATCATGGAAAAGTCAAGGAACTTTTTTTCACAGTTTCTGTCGCCATCCTGTATATTGTAATTGTTTACACTTTATTCATAAAATATTTCACCACAAGGGATGGATAGTATTGTGGTCAATTGAAGGGGGAGGGGCATGCCCTATGGCCTCTCCTGTAACCGGCCCCGCGGACACAAAACGCGGATAGGCACAAGCCAGTACTAGCACACAATGGTGACACAATTCCAGCTTTAAATCAGCGTTAAAGTTTGTGACAGCGTGGAACAGAAGTTAAATATACTTTAAAGGATATGTCTAGCAAACTATTTCACATAACTTTTCTAAGCTATTTTGCAGGTATTTAAATCATCATCTTTTTAATGTCTCTTTTAAGTTTGCTTCTAGTTATTGCATCACTCGAGTTTCAGTTGCTATAACGATTCATAGTAACGTTGGAAAAATAATTATAGTAAGATTATTTTCTAGCAAATTTCACCTTCGCAATGATTGAACAATAAGATAAAAATGAATATTCTTAATGATCCAATCAATGCGTAAAACAAAACGCCACTTATGCTTAAAATTCATTTAGAAAAAAAGGTAATGAAGAAGCATACTCGAATCGCAAGCAACAGAAATCCACAATGTAAACAACAAAATAGTTACCACTCAAACATAACCTTCTTTTTAAATTCAGAACAAAATTGCGGCCACTATGCTTTAGAGAAACATAAAAAGATTAGCAAAACAATTTATTTCTCAAAAATGAAAAATAAACAGCTTATAACACGATGTTTACATTCGGACTTAACGTTCTCGCATCTCTTCCAGCGAAAGGCGATTGATTGACAAACGATTCGACCAATGAAGAGCGCGTGTTATTCACATGTCCAAATTCGAGTACCGTATGCTTAAATGCGAGCGGGTGATGTGTTTGTTCAAGTCATTGGAGTATTTCTGTGCTCTAACAGAGATTCTTGAATGTTACCTGCTTCAGATTTACGAATAATATTTTTAGCTACTCCTACCATTTTCTCTGCAAATCCATTTGATTTTGGGTAGTGGGGACTGCTAATAATGATTTCAAAGCCCCATTTTCTGGATTGATAAAATATTGGGTTATTTTTGTTTGATTAACAGAATTTGAAAGTATAGATTCATTCAACATTGTTTGAAAGTTCCTAAAAGATTGAAAGTTTTATTATTGCTTTCTTTTAGTCTTAAAGTGAATTGTATGGCATCAAGCGTTTTCTGACATCTATTGAAGAGGGCAAATTTGGCACTTCAATTTCCTCATCTTCCGAAACCGATTCCTTCACTTTTTGGAGCGACATAACTTTGTATTGTTTGTTGCAAATTTTAACATTATTATAACTATCTTTTTAAATTTTTATCAAATACTTTCCAAATACTTGATTCAATAAAATGGCGATAACGATTTTATTAAAGGATGGTTTTAACATGTTTTGATATTGCAATGATTCTTCTTTCCAGAATTGATTTTACAAAGCGGCTGATTTTATAATCCAGTAATTTTATAAGTGGTGGTTACTGTATTTAATGCCGCCAGCCTTCTCTAGTGGTCAGAGGGGTCTAACTGCGATAAGAAGGTCTCGGGTTCGAATCCCGGCTCAGGCATGGATGTACTTTCTCTCTCCTGTGCTTTCTTTGAGTGAATGTGTTGTTATGCTTTGAATGATTGCCTCCCCTATAAACGGTTTCTTATGGCATGTGTATACTGTGGCAGCGCACCTCAAATTGTCAGCCTAGCTGGCACAAGACAACAACAACAATTGACTAGACGTTAAATCCCGGTTATCACAAATTTGCCATTTCAACTGCGCTTGCGCGCGGACTTAGCTTTTTGGGCTTTCTGTTTTAAGATTTCGTGTTGCTTGTTTATATTTAGGCTGAGTGAAAGTCCCATCAAATTAATGAATGCGATTAAAATATTTTCACAGCGATTTCGTGATATCTTAATATATAAAAATCAATGTCCTGAGATAACATATATATATATATATATATATATATATATATATATATATCAACGCACAGCCAGTACGGCTGAAGCCTCAGACTTGAAATTTGGCAGGCATATCCACATGATTACGAAAGTATCCACTAAGAAAGGATTTTTCGAAATACCAATTAGTTCGGGAGAAATTAATTAAAACCCGTTAATTTCTGTGAAATTAAAACCTGTCATTGAAATTTAAATCCCTTATTTTAAGAGGCTTTCCTCCATTCAAATCATTATTCAGTACTTCATCTCAACTTTTGGTCGATAGCGCATTTTAAATTTGATATTGTTTTTATTTCTCACGTGATTCTTCGAGGCTTTTCTCAGGTCAAATAATAATGTTTCTGTCTTTTGCTTTCATTTTTTCAAAACTAGAAACGAAGTTTTTAAGAACATCATCATAGGCGGACTATCCTTTTGAATTTAGAAGAGTGCAGTTTCCTGTAAAAGTTTGCTTCGCAATAACCGTTAATAAGTCACAAGGACAGACATTAAAAGTAGTAGGGATCAATTTAAAGAAGACTTTTTTTTTCACACGGCCAATTTTATGTAGCTTGCTCCAAAGTCTGTTTGTTCATCAAGCAGCTTAACAATTTTAGCACCAGAAAAAAAAAACCAACCTAAAATTGTGTTATACTAAGAAGTTCTTGCTTAAACATAGGTATAACAATAAAATGTGGATGGCCTGTGTTTGCAAAGATAATCAATACTTTAAAAGGATCGTTAATAACAGTTAAAGATTGGTTAAGTACAAGGGCATATACTTAAGGAGTACAGGGGCCCCGGGATCCTCCCAAAATTAGAAAAAAAAATATAGGTAATAAGTAATTATTACAGGGGATTTTCGAAACTAGATGCCCCAAACACTGTTAACCCTTGCTAATTCCATTACCCGAGCAATGCCGGGTACGGGAATGCTACTATTATATAAAACTACGGATATGAATAACTGATTATCTTAAGAAAAATATGACATTTCAGTATTTACTAGTTTGGAAATATTTATTTAACATAAATGTAAAACACGTTGTGTACTTCAAAAATGATTGGAATATTAGTACAGGAATCCGTCTTTTGCGGATATTTTACGTTAGGCGTAAACAGCTTAGTATTATACAATTTTATTTACGCTGAGGGTTCGGTTTTGTATTAGAAGTGATGCTGCAATTCTAGTACGCTCCTCTGAGGTTAAAAATTTGGTGCTGAAAAAGGACAGACAAATCAGACACCGAATCCATTAATAATAAAGCCGCAAAATTCAATCTTTACCAAGGCCTAAAAATTAAATCAGAGAAAACTTTGTGATTTCTAATTTTTATCTGTTTCCATCTCATATTTATTACCAAATTTAAAATGTTTGTAATTAATTTTAGCAAGATTTTAGAAATCAGCTAAGTCCGCGCGCAAGCGCAGTTGAAATGGCAAATTTGTGATAACCGGGATTTAAACTCATCGTTAAATCCCGGTTATCACAAATTTGCCATTTCAACTGCGCTTGCGCACGGACTTAGCTTTTTGGGCTTTCTGTTTTAAGATTTCGTGTTGCTTGTTTATATTTAGGCTGAGCTAGCGTCCCAACAAATTAATGAATGCGATTAGAATATTTTCACAGCGATTTCGGGATACATTATATGAAACTACGGATATGAATAACTGATAATCTTTATAAAGAAAATAGAAAAATGACACTTCAATATTTATTGGTTTGGAAATATTTATTTAACGTAAACGTGGAACACGTTATGTACTTCAAAAATGATTGGAATATGAGTACAGATATCCGTCTTTTGCGGATATTTTACGTAAAGCGTAAACAGCTTAGTATTATACATTTGTATTTAGGTTGAGGGTTCGGCTTTGTATTAGAAATGATGCTGCAATTCGAGTACGCTCTTCTGAGGTTAAAAATTTGGCCCTGAAAAGGGCCTTTGATAGAAAAATCAGACTCCGAATCCATTAATAGTTAAGACGCAAAACTCAATCTTTACCGAGGCGTAAAAACTAAATCACGGAAAATTTGTAATTTCTAATTTTTATCTGTTGTAATATCATATTTATTAAAAAATTTAAAATGTTTTAAATTAGTTTGAGCAAGAGTTTTGAAATCAGCAAAGTCCGCGCGCAAGCGCAGTTGAAATGGCAAATTTGTGATAACCGGGATTTAACGTCGAGTTTAACTACCCGGTAACTTCGATCGAGCTTTTCACTTCGTTTCTTATATGGCGGAATATTTTACATTTTAATGGCTTATATTTGAATTGTTTGGCGAATTAATTTTTATTTTAATGGAACTCTTGGCTTTGTTCAACATCTTATTTTGCCTACAAGTTCATTAAAAAAAAAACAAAATAGCGCATGATATCGCCAAACAAGTAACTGCGGCTATGAGTAAAATAAAAATATAATCACCAAAAGATTAAAAATGCGCCCCATCACGTACCTGTAGCGGAAAAGTGCCGAAGTAGTCCTTATGTATGGATTCTTATTTGTAGCGTAAAATATTCAACTTTCAAATCTCATGGACTTGAAGATAGTCTCTAAATTCTTGTTTATGTTTGGATGGCAAAAGTTTTTAAATTTTCTCGTCTTGGAAAATATACAGGGGATATTTCGATAATTGGGAATCGGGCTATCGTTTTCTATTGGCGTCAAATCATTGGCACTGATGCATGCGCGAGGATAATTTTTCCTTTCCGAAATGTAAACAAAGAGGAAAACGTAGGGTTTTATTTACCAAAACTTGAAAGGATTTTAAAGGCTCAACAAGATTTAAGCAATAGAAAGAAAACAAGATAATAATGAATTTCAATGCAATCTAAGCACTTATTTTCTATCCACAGTCATTTTCCTAAGACTAAAAAAAGTCGATTCAGCTCATTAAATCGAAGATAATGTATTAATTAAATATTCAACAAGACAACATCTTCACATTTAAGCTATTTTTTTATTTTGAACTTTAAAAAGTTACATTTTTTAAAAAACAAAGAACATTATTTACACTATTTACATTGCAGCAGGTCATACGTATTTGTGCTAATAATAAAATGAAAAAAAAAAAAAAAAAATCACCAATATTTTTGGAGAAAAATTATTTCAAATTTGGCATGAATCATTATCAGCTTCGTAAAAAAAAAGGGGGAATGACTCCCTCCAAATCTTCTGTACCAGGAGCTATCTGAACTCTATACTTCGCCATTAAATGTTCAATTCCTTCAGACTCAGCAGTTGGGGAATCAATATATGGCATTTCCAACCCTTGTTTGCCATATCCAGGATAGACAGCAGCGATGTCCTTGAGGAATCGATCAAGTTGAGCACCATTGCTTGTCAAACCGTGAAGACGGAAACGCCGATAATACTGCAGCGCCATATACTGACGAAGCATAGGTATTAGCCTTCGCGACTTCAGTGTTGTTTTCAGGTTCTGGTTTTCATTTTCAAGAGGATTGATCGTATTTGTTGCATCATTCTTATCTACGAACTTATCCTTGCTGTGTTTCGTTTTTTTTTTTTTTTTGTGAACCGCATCAGTAAACATATTTTTAACGTTAAAATACTGCTTCGCCTCATCAGTACATACGTAGCTGGTATCTTGTTGGCAGTGCTTTTTAATGAGAGGCGACAAATCTCTCTTACACTTTCCGTTTACTAGGGAAAAAAGGCCTTCTTTATCATCCCCAGAAAGATAAGGAGAAACGAAAACACGAATAAGCAAAACGTGCACACCACATAAAATGATCGAAACATCTAAAACACATACTTGCAGTAGATCCCTAGCACGACCTGAGTCATATTAGGTGGAATTCTTCTTCGACCATATTTTTTAAACGTAAGGAACGTTTCGTCTAAACATATGGTTTTTTCCGACTCCCCCGAGGAGTTTGGAGTGGTGGGAGGAAGAGACTTCAGCGACCTCTCACAGGTAGCTGAACAAGTTGGCGATGGTTTCAGTGGACATAGTATATTTTATTATAATTCTTAGATGCATACAACCTTGGAAATAAAATTTGAAATTTTTCACAAATCAACGATTTTTGAAGTGAGATTACTTAAAACACCCATTTTTTAAAAATCTAAAAATTGGCCCATTTAAACCCCTTTTAATGCTTAACAAGTGGATATACACGCATCCCGTGTTTTTCCCCAGAAAATATTTTATGATTTTTTTGAAAGTGCCCTTATCGACCATAGCATGCATGTAAAATGAAAATGTCCAATAATTTCATTCACTGAAATTCTGATCATATTAATGCCTAATAGCTACAATAAATGGTGTACTTTTATCAGCAACAACTAAAATCTTACCGACTAGACCGCTTTTGATGACCCAGTCAATTCGTCATTTTGAATGAGTCTGTGGGTAATTATAGAATAACTTTTGGTGACTGCCTGACTTTGTTATGTAAGTATCTTTTCTTGATGATCAGGGCTTAATTGTTATGGAAGCTGTGCTCCCATACTTCCTTTTCTTATTTCACTCAATTTTTTTGTATTTTTGTCCTAATTCACGCCGTTTAAGCATTGAAATAAGTTCTGATGACTATAGGGTTCCTTTACTTATTTTGTCAGAAATTGGATCCCTGGTTATAATAGCTAAATTTGGTGATCCATTTGGTTACCTCTTACAACCATTTTCAATTGATTGGTTGGTTTATTAGTTTTTAGTGGTGCAAGAGCCCTTGCGGGCTATGCTGTGCCAAACAATTCTTTATTTAACACTACTTATTTTTCATTTAAGAATGAAGTCAAAAAAGTAAAATGTTAGGAAATGCTTAAAGCAAACGTCTTTTGAAGTTAAAAGCATAAAACTTCCAATTACTAGTTTAAAATAAGCATTCGTTAAAAACATAAAACGAAAGGCATAAACCTTACAGTAATAGTTTAAAAGAAACAATCGTTGTAAAAACAGAAACATTAAAAGCATTTAAACAATGCATTGCTTGAGAAAAAATGGAAGAAATAATATCTTGACAATAAAATATATGAAGGGACAAGAACGCAGTATTCGAGTATTCTCGTAAGTTATTTATAATCTTGCACCATTAATTAATCCATCTTTAGCGTTAGGATTTCTAATTAACTATATAATAGCATTCTTTTTTAAAAGTAATTTATAAGGTGGCAAACCTGAAGGATTTAGAGTATTCAGAAACTCTAATGGGTACAACTGATCGCCGGTTGTTTCCTCTTCTTCAACCAAATCAGAACTTAAATAATTTTTTTCGTCTCCGGGTAACCAATTTGAAATCACATTGTCATTTATGTTTGTACAATCATCGTTTTTTGGACACAAAATGGCAGTTGAACAGAATTGGCTCGCGTTTTGATCAGTGGTTTGTGCGGCATCGAAAACGGTAGCAATAAGGCTGACGTAATCGCAATAACAATGCTTGGGAATTTTTCTCGCATCATCCCTTTGAATTTCTGAAGTGCCATTCTAAGTAGCTAATGTGTGAAGACGGGGTCATCATTAGCTCTCATATTTTGAGTGAATCGTCGAGTTTTAACGTAAGACCATAACGGGGAACATTTAACTGAATTTTCGACTATGCTTGTTCTACTGGCATTCCTCAGAACGGGCAACACTTGACGAAAATCACCGCCGAACAAAATTATTTTGCCTCCGAAAGGAGGGTTGTTTTTCATGATTTCCTTCAGAAGTCGGTCTACAACGCGAAGAGCGTCTTTGGGAACCATCGAAACTTCGTCCCAAATGATAAGGTTTGTCTCACGGAAAAGTTGACCATCTTTTGAGCGAGGTCGGATTGATGAGCGCGCGTTGTCCAAGATCGGCACGGGCAGTTTGAAAAGGGAATGTGATGTGCGTCCTCCAGATAAAAGATTGGCAGCAATGCCAGTTCAATCAACTGCAGACACGTTCTTTTTTTCACCTCTCAAGATGTGGCACAACATGTTTTACCGGAGCCTCCTGGTCCGTCAATGAAGTAACAGCTGTGAATGTTATTTTGTACTGCAAGTAGGACCTCATCAGCTATTGCCTTCTGTTCTTCGCTCAATTTTTCGTACGTCGTATTCCCGCTTGTTTGCTCTGCTTGTACGTCGTAGGTTTCAGATGGATCTCGTTCAACGACCACAACAGGGATCGGCAAGTTTAATTTTTCGCGAGATTGGTTGTGTTGTTTAAAACTTTTCCAATTATAGCAGTGTGAGATAGTGTGCTTCAGGAGGTGTGTGATGTCTTAGGAAATCCTCTGACAGTCCGCCTTGAAATGTTCTCCATAACTCGGGTATATTTGCTGGAGCACAGAATATGCATATGATAGCGAATGGCGATCGGAGTTGGGTAGGCATTTGGTGGCCAACAGCCTCTTGCAAGCATTCCTTCCATTTTGCATCATTAATGACTAAATGTAATTTTTCCGCTGCTTGTCGAAAAGAATCGCACAGTATCCCATTAACTGTGCGGAGATCTTCAAAAGACTGTGGACCCTTGACGTGCAAAAGTAGAACCTGGAGGTAATACCTATCGATGTCGGCTGGATTGACAATGTTTATCCGTCCAAGGCATTTACTGTTTTTCTGACTATTTCATTGACCTCTTGACCAGACAAAATGTTTAGGAATTTCGTGGCACAAATATTGGCGAGCGGTAACATTTTCTGTGCACAATGTAAAAAATGCCATGAGTTTGGATTCTTTGTCACGGTCGACGTCAACTTCGCGCCCGGCTTGCAAATAAAGCATTTCTTCTTCGGGCAAAGGAACGAGGAGTCGCTCGATTGTATGAGAACGCTGGAATAGTCGCCGTTCGTGTAGTCGCCACATTGCTTCTGGTGGACTGACATAGCGACAGTTCAAATAAATGTCCACTTCGTTAAGAATGAGTTGTTCTTGACCCTCAGAATCAGATTTCAATCGCAGAGCTGCACAGTCATGACCCTTATATGCGTATTTGTACAAATACTTGACAGATTTGACAGAAGAACAATTTTCAACATTTATATGAGCATGGTATTTTTTACTTAGGAACCTACAGTATGGAACAATCCAGCGATTGTCGACAGTAAATGAGCGCACGTCCATTCTAATACCGTTATCGCGTCGCATATACATTGGATAGCCATCTACATTCAAATTAGTCTCCCCCTAAAAAAATTTCGGATAACCTTTAATACACTGGTCTTCCTTCATGCTGGGACTGTTGCGATTGATAACACCGCACGGTCCGTGTAGAATGCATTCTTGAATAACTTGAAAAAGTTCTGGCTCAGTTTCTTTATTTGGAATTTCAGCACATATTAAAAAGTTAACATCTTCGGCGGAACGTAATTTTACTTCATCTGCGGCATGCGGCAGTCCTCTTTTTTAAAATTCAATCACCGAAACAAAACCAATCACAACACCTAGTACATGGTTCTTTAAAATATCAACATTTAGTAAAGCTTGTAACTTCAGGTGAAAAACTTTGGAAACCAAATCAGGTCTGTGTTCAACTCGTTCGTATGGTTTTAATTGAGATGTAATTTCTGGCCATTTCGGATTGCAAGTAAATGTGACGAATAGGTCAGGTTTTCCTAAGTGGGCAACAATGGCCATTGCATCTTGGTAATTTTGAAGCATATTGCGAGAGCTACCGATGTAGATTGAGGAAAGAACAACAGGAATTCCCCCAACTTGTCATCTTTGCTGAGCATCACTGTTAAGGAAGTCAATCAAACCTTCGTAATTTTCAGCTCTAAGTTATTTCTGGTGTGATTGTATGAGCGCTAACCTTGAACCTTCGACTTTGACATAACTGTCAACAACATATTGTTGAAACAGCTTTCCTGAGGCGTGAAGTATACTAAAAACGTCTCGAACTGCTAAACGATAGCAATAATATTGTAACTGAGTTGTTGTTCTGAGTGCAGTAGTATGAACAGTAACATTTTGCTTACCAGTAGACCATCCAGAATCCCCGCGGCTAAATAGCAATGAATAGCACCTTGGATCCGAGTGTGGGTTCAAGTAAGGTATTTTAGTAAGTTGACCAGTGCCTTTCGAATACATAACAAAATCCACATTAGCTGGTGGTGTTCCGTCGTTAGATATAAAGACAGCAGCAGCTTCAATGACTGTAGGAGCGTTGGACCTTCCATGGTGGAATGCATTGTTAGTAGTGAATTGTAACTGCAAATTTGGGGCACTGTGTGCAACATCTTTGACATATTTAAATAACTGTGTATACGGATTATATATACATATCAAGCATTGCTTGCAATTTCGCCATTAATGATCTACGACAATTTTGATTGATTTCACTTTCTGTCCGATGTTGCAACGCAGTGTCGAAATCTATAAAAAAAAAAGTCCAGCGTAAGTTGGTGTAGTTAATATAGGAGGTTGCAAGTTCCCGACCATATGATACACCTGACCATGTAATTTGAAACACTATGGACCTCTTCCAGGAGTTTTGACAGAATCCACATTGACTGAAGCGATATCTAACTCATTGTTGAACTATCTAATATTGTCTAGGTAGTTTCTAGTGTTGCCATCATTTAGCTCTATCAATGTCTTAAGCTCTTCACAAACTTGAATTGGTTCTAACCGAATTTTTCCTTTGTGACAACACAAGGTAGCTGTATTTTCCCTAAACTCCCTGGAAACAATTTTGCAGCACAATGCACACACAGTCTATATCTCCAATACTATGAGTTTGTACTTCATGTTCCTGAAGGAAAAGACGTGCCGAACAATAAGTTTTTGGAAGCTTGTACTGCTGCCTTCTTGCATTGATGATTTGACGCATGTTAAATAGATAAGGTGAAGGCACAGAGTTGTTTTGTTGCACAAAATGTAGACGTCGAGCACTGAGTCCTTGTTCCCTGTGAAAACGCTGAGCCTGTCTTCGTTCTTGGAACCGTAGTTGCCGTCGTTCTTCACTCTGGGTAAGATATCTTCTGCGCTCTGTGACTCGTTCAGTGGTGCAGACCTCCCTCTGGCTGGTGGTCTCCCTTTCGGTCTGCTTGTAGGTACCCTGTTCCTTGGCATCGTTAAATCATTTTTTCATTCACGTTACATTGCAAAAACATACGTATTATTGGTACGATGATGAAAATACTATAAGTAGACTAAGAATGCTGAAGAGATGAAAACCAGGTTTCTTTCGGACACGCTAACGAACAGCAGGCAAGAACGCAACTGGCCACTCTCAGCCCGAGAGAGGCTTTTTATACACAGCTGAAGAAAGTTCTAGAACAATGCAGATTAGGGCTTCTTACATATATTTACATACTTTTGACTTTTCTATAAACTTAAACAAAGCAAGGAAAGTAAAAGAGGAATTAATCGAAAGTTGAACCTGAGGTCCGAACTCAGAACCTCTTTGTCCGCAGCCCAGCGCCTTAACCGTTCAGCCAACCGGGCGCTAGCTCACAGTGCAATTTACAAAAATATGAAGGTAAAAAGAGGCCGTGCACAAAACAAATGCATTTATTTATTGCAAAGAAACAATGCAAGTCAATTCTAGTTTTGCATTAATTGGAAGTTGAAAGTTTTTCAATGTTAATGAACTTGCATTGTGAATTAAGAATTTATCCAAGTATTGAGTATTCTGACTAACTGATGCAATGAGAATTAAATGTAAGGGGTAATGTTTGTGTTTTATGTTCGTGATATAAAATATCAACAGTAGTTTCAAAAGTGCTAACATATAAGAAAAATCGGACAAGCCAGACAGCACTCAAAAATTGGCTGTTAAGGGGGTCCGGGACACAAAATCCTCAAATTTTGCAATTTTTTTTTTATAATTTGAAAAATTGCTCCGTTTTTTCTGCTTAAGAGGACGTTTGAATCTTGTTTCTACCTTAAATAGAACGAAAGTTATAGTTATTTTTGTTGCATGCATCTAACGAATGTGTACATAACTTTGAAACTTTAAACGCGTTTTTCTCCATGATGCAATTTTTCCCCGATTTCTTGCATTCAAACTCTTATAAGTCAGGAACCGATAGAGATAAAGTAATGAAACTTGGAGCATATCTTTTTCAAGCAATTTACTTTAATTTTTATTCGGCGAATTTGAAAAAAACGTTTACTGCAAAAATTATGATATTTTTTAAAAAAAGTATCTTTGAATTTTTCGAAATTTTTCTTCAAATATTTTTTATTTTTTATTGAATCAATATTTTTAAAATCGCCGAATAAAAATTAAAGCTTAGATATTTGTGCATACTTTTTTGAAAAAAAATTGAAAATTGACCAACAATATTTTGAGTTATAGCAATTTAAAGCAACCCTATTTTTTTGAAAAAAACTAATTAAATTTAAATAAAAAATAATTTTTTTTCATATTTATGTTATGATTTTGCTTATTAATAAATGATGAATCAGTTCAAAAAATTTCAAAACTCTAAAGTACATAATAAAAAAATTTTCAAAATGTGTCCCGGACCCCCTTAATCTTACTACTATTATAAATGCGAATGTTTGTCTGATGGACGTTTGTTACTCTTTCACGCAAAAACTATGTTCACAATAACACAGTTTATGCATCAGAATAACACATAGGGTAGGTTTCGTCCCGTTTTGGGGCGCAACACACCCCTCATAGGGGGAAATAAAACACGATTTTCATATAAATTCTCTAATATGGGAGTGTTAAAATGCGTGCACATATTAAAATTATTTATCTATCGAAAGCTCTGATTTATCTACTGAAGATGGCACCTGTTCGAACTTTCTAAGTAGAATAAAAAACGAGTTATAAACTTTTCACTTCCATGTTCGAAGGCTTTCCACAACTCAATACAATATTTGGTGCATCATCTCAACTCCCTGTCGATAGCTACAATTGTTGTATCTTACTAATATTATATATGCGAAAGTTTGTCTGTATGGATGTATGGATGGATGTTTGTTACTCTTTCACGCAAAAACTACTGAACGAATTTTGATGAAACTTTACAATAATATATCTTATGCATCAGAATAACACATAGGGTAGTTTTCGTCCCGTTATGGGGGGCAAAACCCCCTTAGGGGGGCAATAAAACACAGATTTTGTATAAATTCTCTAATATTGGGATGAAAAAATACTTGCACATATTTACATTATATGTCCATCGAAAGCTCTGATTTTTCTGCAGAAGATGGTACCTGTTCGAAAATTCTAAGTAGAATAAAAAACGAGTAATGAGCTTTTTAGATCCATGCTCGAAGGCTTTCCTCAATTCAATACAGTATTTAGTGTATCATCTCAACTCCCTGTCGATAGCGACAATTGTTGTATTGTTGACTTTCTTTGCTTTTCGTGATTGTTCAAGGCTTTTCTCAAGTCAAATCTTGAAGTAAGATTTTTGCACAAGATTGGCAAATAATACATGATTTGGCTGATGATTTTCCATTTAAACGGAACTTTAATGTAATTAATGGTTTTTATTATTATTTATGCTGATTGAACAGTTACTCATTATCCAAACAACCAGCAGATCGCCAAAATTTTTGCAGAAATATTTCCGTAGCTGATGCATTTGGCAGTTTTTTCAACGTTGCTGTTTTTGAAGCCGAAGACTACGTCATAATGTTTCTCAGCTTTCACCATGTAAACAAAATATCGCCAATCAAAGAATTTTCAAAATACTTTTTTTACTGTGTTAAATAATTCAGCATCTAAATTAGGCAAATCCATAAACAGCACAAAAACTTCCATTAATTTTCCTTTTTGCACAATTTCAAACAATCACCAAATTTTATTACTTGTTTTGGTAACATTTCGGATGAAACTGTTTAGCGCCATTTTATGGTGACCAAAAATATCTCAGCATCTGGCGACGATATCTCTGTAACGAAAATTAATATCATATCGTTTTATAAAAGTAAGGAAAGAATGAGGGAGCATCATCGAAGGTACCCCGAAACGACTTTCGCAAATTCGGTAAAATCGCACCAAGAGCCCACAATGATTGAAATTTCCCGAAATAACTAAAGCAAGTATAAGGGGATTACGAGCGCAGCTACTTCTTTTTAATCACTTCGTACTTCATTAGCCATACAGAGAAGGTTTTAGACTCCATGTTAAAAAAAAAGTATCAACAGATTAATCTTTTTAAACATGAGAAGATTAATTTCATGTTTTTTTTAAATTTGTGTATGCTTAAATATAGTGCTTTCGTTTCTAAATCAATACTACTTTGTTCTTTATACTTATTGCTATTTTAGTTTTATGGGTAAGGAAGAAACTCGATTTTTAATCACGTCAAAAAGATGTGTTTTAAATTCTTTCACTTAAAACAGAAAACAAAAGCAAGTAACGATTTTTTCTAATAATTATTACTGACCCAGGCAACGCCGGGTATTTTTGCTAGTTGTTGAATATTTTTGCTTTTCGTCTGACTGTTCAAGGTTTTTCTCAAGTTAAGTCTTAACGTAATGTTTCCGCACAAGATTGGCAAATAATAAACGAATTTGGCTGATTTTTTCCCGTTTTAATGAAACTTTAAACGTTTTTTTTGAGCAATCACGATTGTTTATTGCTTTCATTTGACTGATTTGATGTCCTATGATTTTATTTTCCCACCAGCACCCTCTTCAGCACCGCCGTCGACCGGCCGCCCCACGATGCTGCTACTCTAGCGAAAACCGTTTCCAGGTTGCGTCAATATCCTATACTTACACGTATACATACATGCACGTACACACACCTACAAACACATACACACATGCATACATACAGACACCTACACATACACCTGCACACAACTACCCATACACTCATGCCTGCACACAGTCACAAACACATATGCCTACGCGCACATACACAACCCCCCCCCCCCACACAAACACTCATACCTGCACACAGACACAAACACACATGTCTGCTCATAGACACAAACACACATACCCCCTACACACAAACACACATACCCCACACACACAAACTCACATACCCCCCACACACACATAAACACACACGCCTACATACACACAAACACACACGCCTACATACACACACACACACACTCGTGATTGCGAAAAACATAATTTGAATTCAAGATGTCAAAATTCAAATTAATTTTTCTTTTCTTTTTTTTACTTCTGCTGAATGGATTAATGGATACTTACTCATTATCCAATCGACCAGCAGTAATCTCGCCAAAATTTTTTTGCGGAAAGATTTCAGTAGCTGAGGCATCTGGGAATTTTTTCAACCGCCGTAAAAATTACGTAATACTGTTTCTCAGTCTTCGCCATGTAACCAAAATATCGGGATTAAAAGAATCTTTAAAACTTTTCTTAAAATCTTACTACTAGTATATACGCGAAAATTTGGAAGGATGTATGGATTTTGTTACTCTTTCACGAACACTATTAGCGAATTTTCATGTAAATTCGCTAATATGGGTGTGAAAAAATACTTGCTCATATTAACATTATATGTCCATCGAAAGCGCAGATTTTTCTCCTGAATATGACACTAGTTTGAAGTTTCTAAGTTGAATAAAAAACATGAAAGAAAGAAATTATATAGATGCTAGAGGACCCGACATACGTTGTTCTGTTCAAACTTTGTGAATTGAAAACTTAAAAAATTTCAATAAATCATCAAGTGTTTGAACCATTCTGTTGAAAAAAATACGTAAAAAAAATGTTTTAAGCTGCTATGGTGTCAGAATGCATATATTTATTACAACTTGATCTATCTAATGCCCACTGAGCAGTTGTTTTATTAACTACTTTTTCTCCGGTACATAATGGTTTGCTACTTCAGTCATACTCAAAGGATAAAAAAAACGTCCTCAGATATTAAGCGCAAAAATCTAACTACCCATCTAGAAAAAAAGGGAGATCCCGCTGCAACATCCCCCATATGAAAAAGAATAAAACAATCAAAGGATATCGTTTAGAGAAATGATAAAGATAAAAACAGTTCACTGAATAAGCGAAAATCACTCATCCCTCCCCTCTCCTCCCGATGTAAAATAAACATTCTTCAACTAAAATGACTAAAAACTCTTTAAAAAAGAAAAACAATTATTTGCAATTTGAAATATTTCGCCAAATAAACAAAAAATTCAATAAATTACATTAACAGTAGCTTTAAAATGTAAACAAATGATCGCGCAACTCTATTGTTTATAGCCAAAGTCGCCAAGCCACCACGTTAGCGTTACTGTAATCCAGCCGATCAGTAGCGAAGCCAACTTCGACCGATTTGCGGTCCGATCTTTTGAACGAAAACTTTTTAAACTTCATATATTGCCAAATTTGTTATTTTCACCAAAGATAAAGATTTTCCACCGCATTGATCTTTCGTGTACAGAACTTTCCTGTTGTAATTTATCTGGACGAAAATAAAATTTTAGTTCGTCTTTAAATTCCATAATCTTTTCCTTTAATAATGTACTGATTAGTTAGATAATCTTTGAAGTCTTCTTGACATTGGTGCCAAAACTCAGTTGGATTTCAGCCGAGAAACAGATGTTGCTAGTTACGGTACTTTCTGATCATTTGGTTAGGAAAACTTAATGCACCGATCGGGTCACATGGTTCAACTACGACGACAGAACACACGTTTTGCGTGAACCTTCCAGTACTTTACTTTAAAATATATCACGGGACCTAAAATCAGGGCTGTGGAGTCGGAGTCGGAGTCGAAGAGTCGGAGTCGGACTGATTTTGGGGTAAAGGAGTCGGAGTCGGAGTTGTTAGAAAACTTGCCGACTCCGACTCCGACTCCGGGTTTCTTTTTTTCTTTCCTTTTCACTGACTCTCCTTGCATTTTTTAAAAACTGACTACCAATTGGTTCAATTACATGTATAAAAAGATACTAATGAGAAAATAACTGCCATTATGGCAATCAGCTAGCCTGAATGCTTACCGAACTTACTGTAGCCGTCCTCTAGTTTGCTTGCTTTTTAACTTAACTAATAGCGACTGTCAGCAAACGGTTTTGTTGCCAAACATTTTCAAGTAATCACTTTCAAATAAAAATAGAAATATAGTGTTTTGTTCGATCTCAGTTATAAAATAGCGAAAGAAACGTAACAAATTAATAAGTCGAGGCCCGTAGCTAAGGTTGAAACATTTAAGGGTGATCGACAAATTCAAAAACGTTCTGGCGCGAAAGCACGAATCCAAAAGGTCCGATGAAAAATAATCTAATGTTTTTTTCTTTATTAAGACTATTTCTATAAGCTTGGTTCTCACTAAAAAGTATAGAACAAAATAAGTGTAAATGATTTCTTGATTGCAACACTCAATGATTGCAGCTAATCTTAAAATCTTAACATTAAGGTTAATTCTAAAGCAGACAATAAAATTTAAATTAAAAATTTAGCGAAGAAGAAATATAGGTAAAGTAAAAGCTATTCGTATAAATTTGTATACCGGCCGCATTTTGTGTAAAATTAGCTCCTGATGTATATGTGCCCTATTTTCGTTGAAATTTGATTGATGAAATATAATTTAAAATATATTCGCGAAAATTTTCATAATTAAAGTATTTATAAACTCTGAAATTAACTTTGGGTGTCATCTACCTGATGGGTGTCACCCAGGGAAAACCACCCCCTCTCAAGAACTTGGATTTAGAAAAAAAAAAAAAAAAAGCTTTTTCTCTCTCAAGTTACAGCTTTCAAAAATTGAAAGCACACGATTTGATCAATATCTATTTGTTAAACATTAAAGGGGGGCAAATTGCAGATAATCCTTTTCAAATTTTTTAAAAGGGATTTTTAAGTCATCTCACTTCTTAACTCGTAACTGCTGGAAAATTTGATTTTTAAATTGAATTTCTAACGTTGTATGCGTCTTGGGTTTACAATAAAAAACAAAATGCGAAATTTTCATGAAAAGGAATCAATATTTCAATCTCTGTTTAGAGGTTTTCCCCCTTCCCCTGAAGGGAGAGAGGGAGTTGAAAAAATACAATTAAAAAAAATCAAAAACATCCGGAGTCGGAGTCGGAGTTGGAGTCGGAGTCGGGCACTTGAAAATCCAGGAGTCGGAGTCGGGGTCGGAGTCGGCCATTTTCCTTCCGACTCCGCAGCCCTGCCTAAAATCGTTGCTTTCAAGAGAGAGAAATGATGGCTTCTTTCTCTCTCTCTACGTTTCATCTATTCTCAATTGACATATCACAGTAGGAAATTTCATTACAAAAAGCAGAGCTGGCTTTCGTATATTCCATTGGCAACGGGTTAAATATTTATTTCAGTTCTCGCTCAACAATAGGTTAAAATAAATATTAATCATTTGGTAGATAAAACCATCCAATCTTTAAATTAATTAATTAACAAAAACGTTTCCGATTCAATCCATCGCGCTTCGAAACCATGCTTGCCACAACTTAATTACCCACGAAAAATTTGATCAAAATCGGTCCAGCCGTTTAAAAGCCTTATGGTGACAAACATCCGCACAGAAGATTTTTATATATTAAGATGAGGCCCCGCTATACTAAGAAATTGATGCCGTAATTTGCACAGATGTATCGCAAGATCCCTAGCTTCTTGCTAAATAATCCAATCTCGCAATGTGACAATATTGTCGTATCATGGTCATGCTATCCTATAATAACATATCCATTATCGCATCGATGTATCTCATTATTCCGGCTTAAATGTCAACTCCTTTTTACCCCAAAATGGGCCCCTCTATGTAAATTTATTTATTTTATGATAAGAAAGGAGTCATAAGCTTTTTAGTTCCGTGTTCGAAGGTTTTCATCAATTCAATTCAGTATTTAGTGTATCATCTCAACTTCCATTCCATAGCTAGAATTGCGTAAATCATTATTGCTATTCTTCTGATTGTTCTAGGCTTTTCTCAAGCCAAATTATAAATGTACGTTTTTGCACGAAATTGGCAAACTCCAAAGTTATAATTGATTCTGAGCAGCCCCATACATTTTAACACTTCTCATGAGAATCAAAACCATTTTATTTTTTGCCCTTTAGTATGTAGCTGTATTTTCAATTGACTAGGCAAGTTTTGCAGTTTTTAATTATAAAAGCCCTAAGAATTATGCTGCGAAAGCGTAATTCTAATCTTTCCCAAAGCTCTAATAAAGCTCGAGCTATGAAAGTAGCTAGAATTATCGAGACTGCGAAAGCTTGAACAGGCCCAAGATCGGCGCCGACTACATGCTGAATATCTGGCATCTCAACGGGCTGCTGAAACACCTGAACGAGCGAGATATTGCGTTTGGTGATTGTTCGCTGTGAGCAAGTATTAGCGGCACGTGAATTGTTTATTAAATAAAATATTATTTTCGGCAAATTTGGCGAAATCCGAAACTTTGCTGTGATAACCCTAACAGTGCAACAATGAAAAATCTGATCCAAAATGGCTAAACTGAAGCTGATGCGTCGGCCTATCTATATAGCCTCTCTAACCTGAACAGTCCCAAGATCGACGTCGACTACTTGCTGAATATGTGGCATCTCAACAGGCTTCTGAGACACCCGAACAATCAAACGCAAGCTTGGTATCTTCAGCAACAGATTTACAGGTCGTCTCGAAGATCTACAGAAACTGTTGAAGCAGCTGAATCTCGCAGACGCGCTGTTGCTGAAAGCGCACAACAGCGACTTCTAATACTCCCGAGAAACACGTGGGGAGTACTCGATAAAGCTGCGTTTGAGTGCGATGAGACTCTTGATTACGAAAACCACAAGTTTATAAAAATAGAAGCAATGAATGCAGATTTTGCAGTGCTCTTAAACGGAAAGAGGAAGTTGCAGGCATGTGTTGTTCGGGAGGAAAAGTAGCCTTTCCTTCAATAGACGAGCCAGTTGAATCTCTTAAAGAACTTATCTCTAATGAAACAGATGAGTCTCGCCGTTTTCTAAAAAACATAAGGAGATGGGTGACTTTCCAAAATTCTAACAATAGTATGTCTCAGTAGCCTAGCACAAAAATTGTTTAATTCGGAAAGTGTTTTTATTTTTTTAATAATTTATCTGATGTTATTCTATTCTTATTGAAACAATAACTCATTTAGATTTTTATACAAAAAATTTCAAATAACCAGAAAGTCACACTTTTGGCGTGTAACCAGCCGTTTTTCAAATGAACTTAAATTATTTAAAAATTTTATATTTACATTCCACAAATTCAATTTGTAGTATAAAATTAAGCATACTCAAAGGTGTAAAATATCATTCCTTTAAATAAATTACATTATTTAAATCATCAACGTACATCGTTTTCACCTTTGTCCCCAGGTTTCATGTCATTCTCCTGTCCTAGGAATGAGTTCAATTATTATAGATTTAAAAAAAAGGAATTTTTGATTTGCTGTGATACAACACTGTTTATTATCACCATTTTGTTAGATTCCTTGAGTATTAAGTTCATGTGATTTGTCTGCTGTTCTTACTAAAACTTTGAGGTTCAAAAATGGGTATGAAACATTTTTGCTGTCATTCTCCTGGACAAAATTTCTGTGTTAAATAAAAGAAAAAAAATATTTAACTCATAGTGTGTAGTTGAATTAAGAGGTTAAAATCGAAAAATAACATTAGTTACCTTAATTAAAATCCTGGTCTTACGCAACACGCAAATTGTATGGAAAATGTCATAGTCCTGTCCTAAAAAAGTCACTTTCCTTGAATTATTTCTCAAGCACTGGAAATGCATCCCGTAAAATAGAAGGATTTATTTCCAATACTTTAGTTGGAAAATAAGACTGAAAAAAAGAAAAATTTGGCAAACCATAAATAAAAAATGTATCAGTGGAATAATTTTATTTATTTAATACTTTTTTTGTTGTTCAGACGAATCGTTCCAAAAGAGATTTATTGGTTAGACATTTGTTTATCTAAATGTTGCTCGAATAGGTTAGTGAAGTTGCTATAAATTTCGAAGTTGCTTATAAATTAAAAGTAAAATATATGCTTTTAATATTGCTGATTCCTTTTTTGTTTTATGTTTGTATATCCTGAACTATAAAACAATTCGCAGGTAATGAGAAGGTAACTTTTCTTTTAGTAAATTTTATCATACTGTGTATGGCGAACTTAAAAGAAGAATTTTAATGTAGCAATCTTTTTTTTTTCTTTGAAATGAATATCCGTTATTCGAAATGTAAGCTATTAAGAGTGAATAATATGAAAAAACCTATGTGGGACTTGTACTCGAAAAAATTGGGGGTGTCCGTTAAGGGAAGTTTTAAATAAATTTTGTTTCGTCATTTAATAGCCATACTTTTCGATTTAGGCTTCAGTTATTTCTTTATTACTATAGTTACATTTTAGATAACACATGAAGAAATTCATTTTGTAACTCTCCTGGTGCTGCTTGTCAACCTCTTACTGTATGAAAATTTGATCCCTCTTTTGAGGGTATAACATTGTTAAAAAACGTTCCTCTATTTTTATCTTAATAAGTTCCTTGCAAAGAGTAAGTTACAGATTTTTTTCAGCATTTTAATTTTGTAAAAAAATGTGATTGGAAAATGTCAGGTTTTTGGAGAAGCACCAAGATGCAGTACATACTTCCTATGACATCTTTTGGGGGCTGATTGCTTCGATGCCAGGATTTTTCCCGACTTTCACCAATCCAAAAGCAAATATACCACACAATTGGCTCTTTGCTTTCTGCTACCAATACGCAACCAAATTTTTGCAAGTTTACTTCATGGGCGATGAGGAAGCACAAGTTAATAGGCATTCGGAGTTCGTACAAGGTGTGGAAAGAAATACGGTTTAAAAAAGACAAGTTCTAACATGATCACAACATTATAGTGCATGAATTTCAAATGGCTAAAGATGGAGTGACTAGTGATAATTACAAGATTGTGATAAACCCAGATCGTTTACTACGTGGTGAACACGAAAGACGATTCAATTCCCCGACCACAAATGAAATAGCTGCCGTAGTAGTTAGTAATGAACAAACTGCATCTCGGGACATCGTTATTCATGCGTACGATGGTGGGCTAACTGGAGTTCTGGAAACTTATAATTTTGATGATGCTCTGGAATACCCGATAATTTTTTGGAAAGAACAAAAGGGATACGATTTTGATATTTCTCATACAAACCCAGTTACAAAACAACCCATACCAAACAAAAAAGTGTCCTGCAAAGACTTTTATGCGTATCATAGGATGGTACGTTGCAACAATTTTAATTTATTGCTTCGATGTAGAGTTCTCCTCCATCATTTTTTGGTGGACATGTACGTAAAAGTGGTACGCTTAAGGTTTATTGCTTAGAACCAAACGAAACTGCCAGCAGAAAATTATATACATTTACAAGACGCGATAAGGAATCATGCCGATTTAGATCCAAATAATTTGGGTCAAACAGTAATTATCCCATCATTATTTGTAAATAGCCCGAGATATCTTCATAAATACACGCAGGATGCGTTCCCATTCGTGCGTAACTGCGGGAGGCCTGATCTGTTTATTAAAATGACATGTAATCCTGCCTGGCTAGAAATCACTAGAGAGCTCATTTCAGGTCAAAATTCATTGGACAGACATGACTTAACAGCCAGAGTATTTAAAATAAAAGTCATAAGTGCGGAGATATCAAACAAGGAAACTGATCGGAAGCTTATGAATACTGAGTCTAAAAATATGATTCACAGCCCCACGGTGGTACGCTAAATCCGTCATCACCACGCATGAAGGAAGGAAAATGTACCAAAAAGTATCCAAGGCCGCTTTTAAAAGACACTTAATCAAACAACAAAGGCTATCCTCTGTACAGACGTAGAGCACCAGAAGATGGCGGTCGCACGATAAATCAAAATATCCGATGTGGAATACAGGAAAGATTGGTTGACAATAACTGGATTGTTCCATGTTCTAGTCCTCTCTCTAAAATTTTTAACTGCCATATAAATGTAAAGTTCTGCAATACGGTACAGGCGATAGAATATATTTGCAAATATATAAACCAAGGGAGCAATCGGGTTATTATTAACATCCAATAGCAAGGGAATGTTAATATTGACCCGAAAGATGAGGTGCAAACATTTCGAGCCGGGTCGATATGTTAAAACAACGAAGCAGCATGGCGGATCTTGGGTTTGCCTATGCATGAGGGACACCCAACAGTCACTCATCTTGCGGTACATCTGCACAATGGCGAGCGGATTTACCTCACTGAAAGCAATTTTAGGAAAAGAATGGTCGCACAGGTCAATAAGACGACATTAACTGCATTTTTCCTGCTTTGCCAAAATGATACATTTGCAAAAACATTACTAGTCGACCCGAGCAGAACTCCGCACTGTGCTTCGAATTGTTTCATGTGGCATTTCGCTCTTTAAAAATTTCAAAGAAAGATCATTATGAAGACGAATTAAAGTAAACGGAAAACAGTAAACGCAAAAAGGAAGGCATGTAATTTAAAGACATCAGCAACAAAACCTCGTTAAATCCAACGTTGTGATAATGTGATCATCGCTCACCTTTTGGTTGTACGTATTTTCAATGCAAACATAAATATAATTAAAAGTGATTGAGTGACTCGTGAAAAAACAATAATTGTGCATGTGAAAAACGGGTTGTGGCAAATACAGTCCTGTCTATGTGAGCATCTGACGAAAAAAAAATATTAAAGAACTATTTATTGGCACGGATTTGAACTGGCGCCATTCTGATTAACAGCACGACACTCCGACCAACCGAGCAGTTGTGCCTTCGTTTTCGAATGCTATTCATTGAAGCAATGTGTAATAAAAAACAGCAAAAAAGCTTTATGCCAAAAGAAAAAAAAAAGACCATGCGTCTATGTTTTGTCATTAGCCAGCATGATACGCTTTAAAATTATCCTTAAAAAATGGAATTTTATTAAGGAATGAGGAAGATCTCGCGTAGTAATTGAAACAAACATTCTAGAGAAATAATAAATTAGACTGAAAATAAGTGTATTTATTTTTGAAAATTGATACAATTTCGCATAGCAAGCTACGTTAACCGTTATGGCTTGCATGCTTACATTATGCTTAGTGCTCTGAACGAAGTCAAAGCTTAAAAAACAAGAAAGAACACCCTTCGATTAATAGTCAAGAAATAAGAAAGATCTCGCATACCGACAGAAAAATAATCCACAGAAATAATATATAACATAAGATATTGAAGAGAAGTGTTTTTATTTTCCAAAATTTATACACTTTGTTATTGCAGGCTGCTTGAACCGTTATGGCTTAGATGGCAGCACGTGTTCATCATTTAACCGAACGGTTAAAATACAAAATCAGTTGAACTAAGTTCGTTTTTTTAGCGTAGCATTTCGAATGTAGTAAAAATGTGACTATCTATTTGTTTTTTGCCGAAAGAAGGAAAAAAGGGATATTTACCCATCAATTTGTTAGTCATTTTAATGTTTCACTTCGTATTCTAATAAACATTCATAGTTTAACTAAATGAAAAGCGTAATTTCAATTTGCGGTTGAAATTTTTTTATTTGTACAAAGGGTCAAAAACTGTCATTACAAGTATCTACATTTCAGTATACGATTTTTTTTTCTGGAAAAAAAAAGAAAAAAACTATTCCAATGTAGTCTGAAAAAAAAAAATTACAGTTAAGAATCGATACAGCTTCATGTTGCATCAAGTTTTCGTAACAGCAAGGATTATGTTAAATAGCCAAACATGAAGACGGGAGGATTACGAATCCATCGATACCTGGTTCGATGGTCAGTTCACTGTCGTTCGGGAGAAGAAGCTTGGACATACATAGATACGCTCAGTTTTTAATTATATAAGAGATTTTATTTCATATTTTTAACTACGAACCAAGCTTATAGGGGTCATTATACAAAAAACGTAGGTTTTTGAAGTTGGAATTCATGAAAAAAAAAAAATCTTCAATTTTTTTAAAAGTTACTTTATATTGTTCCTTTTAGGCACCGTTTTACTCTCATATAGTTAGTCACATTCTTTATTGGTTATTTTGCAACTTTCTTTTGTAGTTAAAATTTTGAATGTGAACGGAGGGTAACGGATAGAGTAAATATATATTTTAAATGTTATTTTTAAACTTTTCATTTAAATAAACATTGCATCTTGTATGAGGAACACGATTTGAACTGATTAAAATGTACACATCTTTCTTAAAATGGATTTTTAAAGAAAGTTGTATGCTCCATTTCTGATTGTATATTCTCCATTACATCTATACTGTAACGGAGGAAACAGAAACGGAAGACACAAATACTTATATTTTGCTATGATCATTGTGTTGATTTAGGGTTAACGCAACATGTTATTTAGAATTTACTTGAAAAAAAAAGTGGTTAAATTTTAACTGTAAAAAAATTTTGGTACACAAACAGTTCTTTCTTTTTTAACTCAAGAACGGAGGATACACAAATTTAAGGATCTATTTGATTTCAAAGAGAATAATGCTGAAATTCTTTCACACTAAATTCTCTAGCTTCACTTTGAAGATCCAGAGTTGAAAAGGGCTAACTTGTTTTTTTAAACCTCTGTAATGAGCTGCCAGTACTGCGTCTATAGGAAATTCTATTACCTAATTAAATCCTGAACGGAGCATACAAGAAATACTGTGAAAGTGATTCAAAAGATTATGAATGCTATATATGTTTTTTATTTTACAACATAATTATTTCACCCTATTAAAAAACATCAAATGATTTAAATTTCACTATTAAATCTGTTATATTTTTTGTATTGAGTAAATAAATGAAGAAGTATATGGAAAGAAATGTGTTGAGACATGTAATGGAGACAAACAAATATCCCTCCGTTCAGTGAAAAAAAATTTAAAATTTTTTATAACATCATTAATTTGTATTGATCATTTTCAAAATTTGTTATATTTTTTTAAATCTCATAAAAAAGTGTTTAAAAATAAATATTTTTGAAACTAACCAGCCTGGACCTAAAGATGGCGTCTTTTTTTTTTTTTTTTTTGTAGGATGACTCATAGAAAGTCTTTTAAAAAATAACAATAAATTTTAAAAAAATATTTTCACATTTTATTTATTTATTTTTTTTTTCGAAATTTATTTGAGGTAAAACGTTTTGAAATTTAAAACATATTTACCAGAAGGTATTGACGTTCGTTTCAATATAAATGTATTGCGCATAAAGAGAGAATATACTTACCGTTAATCTGCTGTAAGTATTGGAAGTTTGTACTCTCGTATTTAAACGCAAATTTGAACCAGTATATAGTAAAAATTTTTAAAGAAAAATTCCTTTAAAAACGTTTTTCAATTGATGACTTACTTGACTTGAATCAAAGAAAACTTCGAAAACTTGCATTATGAAACGTTTAAAATACACAAAATCGGCAAATATACGCTTGCTTAGGCATAATTTTGAAATTAGTGTTTAAGATTTATTAACAAAATTAACTGAATAATTATTTTTACTTTTCTGTATTTTTAGCAAGACGTTTAAAAAGCGGGGGGGGGGGGGGGTAATCGACAGGCATATTTACAATTATTTTCCATTGTTTTTGGCAACAATGAAAGAGCGGAAGTAATTTGCAGGCATTATGACAAGGAAAGTAACTTTCAAAACAGTCATAAAATACGAAACACGCAACTAAAAAATTGGAAAAGACAACGTTCTCCTTTTCGCCCCATCACTAGCTTTTTACATTCAAAATAGAAAATTCCACCTATGATATTCAAAACAATTTACAAACTGGAAGTTTGCATTAGATATAGAAAATTCATGTTTATAGAACTAATTTGGATGCATACAGGGCATAAAATTATTTGAGTTTATAAAAACGATTGAAAATTATAATATAGTAGTTGAAATGAACAGTAGCAAATTCTAACGCAATAGGAAAAAAAAATGAAATTGCTTCAAATAATTACTTAAGGATCATACCTTTCCCTTCAAAACTCAAATGTTGTAGAAAGGTAGTAAAATTCCATCAGTTCATGTCTCTCATAAAAATTAGTTTTACAAGTAAAATGGTATTATTCCAAGAGAACGTCACACATTGAGGTTGACAGCTTCGAGAAATCTCCGAGTAAACTGAAATCCGAAGGGAGGAGACGTAAAAGAAATGACAAAAGACATTTTCACTACCCCTTTGCCTGTTTTCCAACCTAGCATAAATTTCTCGACAACGATGAACAAAATGCTTCTGAAAGCGGCCGTTCGTCCATATCTAGCAGCCATTTCTTGGAAACTGAACGTGCAAAGAAAGCATTCTAAATGCTTAATCAGTGGAGCGGTTGCTTCTTTTGTCGCAGTTACAAACAAAATCGTGTTTTCTTTCTTTTGGGTTCATAGAATATGAAGTTTTTGACTCTAGATCTGATAGTTGCATGTGTGAAAGTCATGAGCTCAAGAGCTAATTTTGTGCGGTAAAAAATGTTTAAGCTAACATTGGTCCAACCAGCATAAATACAAAAGGACTCTACTCAACTAACGAGTATTTATTTTTATATTTTTGAATTTAACTTGTTTACTCCGGCTTGACAGCAGTTTTCCATTAAGTTAAGCAGCAAGAATGTAGGAAAGAGTAGTGGGGTGGTTTCCTTCAGTCAAAAGTACTTCTTTTAGTCATTGAAATGCATAGAATGAGCGAAAAAAAAAATAATAATAATAACACGAACCCAGGAAATACTTTTATTTTCCAAACAGTTTTTTTTAAATTAATTTTTTTTAATGTCCGATTTTTCAAACAAGGCGTGGTCTCGACGATGTCACAAATGATGCACTTTGCCGCACCTTTCTACTAAGTTTCCACGTTATGATAATCAAGCAGCGAAATAAACATTGCGCTCTGTACTTGCTATCAACCATATCGTTGCCAATACACGTGAGTAAAGATACGAATTAAATATTTTGAACTGTGAATGGCAACACGGAATAGCATTTCATCATGTGTGATGTCATCGGCAGAAGCCGTAAACAATGAAAGCGCTCCGATTTAAGTAATTTTTTAAAAATATTAAACGTACACAAATTTATCAAAAAATAGTCAGATCCTATGTTTTTAAGCATGCTCTTTCAGAAAAAAATACTTTTAAAACTTTGGAAACGACCCCATTGTACTCCTGAAACTTCACTGTGGTTTATGTTAGTGATGTGTAATATTATCATTATCGAACATCAAAAAATTAATCAGAAGGTTGTTTAAAATTCAAAATCATTGAACTGCAGAAATATAAAACATAACTACAGTGGCTCTCAAAAATGTTCGTGCACTTGAAATTTTTTAGTAAAACCAAAATAACGCGAAACTGAATTTGAATATGAAATCCAATACTTTTTCACATCATTCCTATGTCATTGTAAATACAACCCATTAGTTTTTTCAATATGTTGACGTATCTTCTTTTTGAAATGGGTCAAAAAACGAAGAGAGAGAAATAACACGCCACAAAAGTCATCGTACACTCAAATATTTTCGAATATACTCATGATTAAAATTATCATATGTCGTTCTTTTATTATTTTTTGCATTGTGCTGACCCTTAAAAGTCATTTGGCTTTCATTTTTTGTTTATTTATTCCGAAATATTGTGCTTATTACTTTAAAATAACTGGTATTCGTAAAAAACAACAAACACCATTCGAAATTTGAATTTTTTCCTCACAGTAGCAGTAAATTGGTTTGAAATTTCTCTTAATTAGTTAATTTATTTCCTTCTATAGTAAAGTGCTTGATAAAATGCTTTAAAGAAAAGAATCGGACCGGAAGCAAGGTAAGAAAAGGTCAACCGGCAAAGTTGACAAAGCGTGATCGGAGATTTAAAATTTAAAAAATTATGAAAAATACACATTTGAGTGCTGTAAAAGTTTCTACAAATGAAAAATTTTACATTTAATTTTCACCTAAAATTGTTTACCAAGTTCTATGATTAGCTGGATTAAATGGGATCCCTTCCCGCAGAAATTTTCTTGTTCGTGCGAGAAACAGAAAGGTTACGCTTCCAGTAGCAAAATCAATGATAAATAAGCTCAAAACGTTTTGGAATTACGTCTTACTTAGAGATAAAAATGAATTCAACATTTTTGGTGAAATAGTTGTATAATTGTAAATAGAAGAAAAAATTATCAACTTAATCTTAAGAACTTAGTTGGCTCAGTTAATCAGAACGGTGAAGGTGTTCTTGTGTGAGGGTGCATATCAGCATCAGGACATGGTAGTTTGGAACTTTTGATGAAATAATGAATCATGTTGTTAATTTAATTATTTTAAAAACTAATTTTAAATTCTTACCCAAAAATTTGGTTATTGGAAACAACTTTGTTTTTATCAGGATAACGATAAGAAGCACACGATTTTCAACGTTTGCGTCTATTGCCTCGAAAATTGTTCTAAAGTTTAGAAAATACCCCCTCAATCTCCAAATTTGAACTTAATGTAACTTATTTAGAGATATCTGGAGGCTAGATTACGAAAATACTGTTTCTAGCTCCATTTTCGTTTCAAAGCCGTAAGAATCGAAGTGTGGTTGAACACTTGCTCAGAAATTACGCAAAAAAAAAAAAAAAAAAAAAATGAAATCTATTTCTAGACGTTTAAAAGGTGTTGTTGATGCTGCATGATATTCTACTAAATAATAACTTAATAAAAAGTTATATTATTCAATAATATATGTATAGACATTTTTTAAAGTGTACGAAGACTTTTGTGAGATAAAATTTCCGTCACTTTTTGGTTTTTGAATTAAAAAAAAAATCATGTAGTTTTGTTATAAATTGATCATAGATCTTATAATTAAAATACCTATTCCGAAGGATTAATTTTAACCAATAGATAGGGACCTATTTCATTGAAAGTCGTAGGTGTACGAACACTTTTGGGAGCCACTGTAAATACAATTTATTTACAATACTAAATCACCAGAATATGCAGCGCCTTTTTAACTCATAATCTCCTATTCCGCTATCTTTGTTTAATTACTATTTATGGAATTCTAAATTAAAAGTTAAAGTTATTATTTTTCTTCTTGCAACCACTAAATACAACAAGGCTTCGCTGTATGTTTTAACACGATGGAAGGTTTTCCTGTCCGCTACAACTTTCATAGGAGTAGTTACATAGCTGCTACGGACAAAGAATCTGAAGGAATCAAACAACACATATTGCTCCGTTGATAGAAAAGTGACATTTAAAAATTGCATTTTGTCGGTAAGAGCAATTTAAAAGTTTTGTAATAAAACAGCGTGTTAATCAGAACAGCGAATATGAATAAAATATTTTTTTCCGTTATACTTTCAATTATAATGGATTCTTTAAAAAATACTTGAATAAAAAGGTTTCGATTGCCTTTTCGTCATCTTAACTCTAAAATGCCTATTTTTGAATTATATCACTTAATTAACGGAGAGATAGGTTCTCAGAAGAGATGTAAAGAATGTAGGTTTGGGAGGATATACGCTATTGAATTCCAATGGCGCATAGAAAACTTATAGGTAAAACTAATTGCATTATTGTTGTCGTATGCATAACTAATTAAATTGTCTTTTATTCGGCCCACGCAGTCAATTCTCGGTACCTATCTGTTTCATTTTAGCATTAATAGCTGAAAACAGTTATAACTTCCCTGGCTTGCCTTTTTTCTACTTTTTCTTAAACATATCCAACATTCTTTTTGAATAACCTGGCACAATGTTTTGTACCACATAATCATAAACCTAAATAAACATCAAATCATATTTTATCAAAAAACAATGTAAAAATATTTATTAACATACAAAAGAACTATTCATTTTCACGTGATATAATTATGAAACCCTCACCTGGCAAAATTAAGACTCTTATTTAGCATTAAAATTGCTAAAGATGTCTTTGACCCCGAATAACCAGCGTTCTACATACTGAAGTTGAAAGCAAGCTAATGGGGTTGAGCAAAATTCAAATAATATTGTATCAATTCTCTTCACATTGCTGCAAAGCGTGCTTGTGCCTGTCGTTTTAGTATTTCCCTTGGTAAGTATCATAGTATTAAAATCTGTTTCGTCCATCTGAAGATAGATTTTCTCGAGAATCGCTGCGAGTTGAGCGCTGAAAGAAGGACAGATCGATTTGAAATTTTCCTAAGAAAACAATAAGAGCAATCTCGTAATTGTACGACTTAAATTAGCTGAAATATTAACTAAAACGTTAATAACATTACTTTATTCAGAAATTTTTATTTCTTTCCTGTTGCCATTTTACATATGGGTGAGCAAATAAAATTCTAATACTAGGTAATTGTTTTTAAAATGGAACTTTTTGGCTGCTGTCGAAATCTTAAAACAAAGTTTCCACATAGAATTTTATTTTAAACTAGCAAAAATACATGGCGTTGCCTGGTTGGTTTATTTAATTTTAATGGCACAAGAGCCCTTGAGGACTATACAGCGCCAAATGTTTTCTTTATGCAACATTATTTATATGAAGTCATGATATTGTAAAGGTAAACTTGTTTTGAGGTAAAAAGTATTAAACTTCAGTACTTTAATATATACATGTTTTTTACTACTTATTTTAAAAACATTTAAATGGATAAAAAAAATAGGTTGACAATAACCTTGGTTAACTAGAAGAGGACAAAATCACAGTTTGACGACACAAACACTAAATTAAAAAGGAGAAACCAATCTCCTGGAGGAAGGAGTACAAATTGCGATGAGGTGGGTCCCCCAGCAACTCCTTCAAAGATGGATTAAAATTATTAAAATACTTAAAACGAATTTGATTAAATTTAGGGCAGTTACTTAAAATGTGTAACACTGTCTGATTTACATTACATGACATGCAAGTTGGAACTGGTTCACGACATAAGAGGTACTTGTGGGTGAATCTGGTATGACCAGTGTGTAGTCGCGCTAATAGAACTTGTTCTCTCCTGGTAAGCTGCAATGATTCGAAACCTGCAGTCGAGGGCTGGATTGAATGCAATTTGTTTTGCGTTTCAAGATTCCAGTTTCTGCTGCCAATGTGTGTTAAGACATTCACAAATGGCTTTTTTAATATCCTCGAAAGGAACACTGTCATCGGTTTGGATACTTGCAGCTCTGGCAGCCAAATCGGCTACTTCATTACCGGCAATGCCCACGTGACCAGGGATCCAACAAAAGAGTACGTGAAAATTATTTTGGATAAGATTTTTGTATAAATGATATGATTGATTGACTATGGGTTGGCTATTATTGCTGCAGTGAGCGATGGCTTCCACTGAACTCGTGGAGTCAGTGTATACTATCCATTTTTGTTGATTAGACTGGGCTATTGATTGGAGAGATTTAAATATAGCTTTTATTTCTGAGGTAAACACTGAGCAAGATGGGTTTAGTTTTTCTGCGGTAACTTGATCGTTAATTATTGTAGAAGAGCCGACGTGATCGCTTGTTTTCGACCCTTCGGTGAAAATGGAATTGTATTCAGAGTATTTGCTTTTTATGTCATAAAATATTTGTTGACAGACTGTATCTGCAGTAGTTTGTTTGGGGAATTTTGAGAAGTCACTGATTATAGAGGGTATTACTTAGCACCATGGTTCAATTAGTTTTATTGTGTTGGCGGTTTTGAAATCTGATAGCTGCAGGTCTGACAGTACCCGACGCATTCGGATCCCAAATGTTGGGGTCATCGAAGGTCGATGTAGAAATAATACAACATTAGATGGATTAAAAATATGGAGATGTAGTGGGTGATTGATACAAGGTTTTGTTTTAAAGTAAAAATTTAAAAGTTTAAGACGTCTATTGTTTAGAGATTGTTCAGACGCAAGAATATATAGACTGTTGATAGGTGAGGTCCGGAAGGCTCCTGTGCAGATGCGCAGTGCCTGATTATGCATTGGATCCAGAGCTTTTAGATAGCTTTTCGCGGCAGAACCATAAATTTTACATCCATAATCAAGTTTTGAGCGTATAAGAGCCCTGTAAATTTTCAACAAAGACTCTGTATCAGCACCCCAAGAAGTGTTTGCTAAGACTTTAAGTATATTTAATTTCAATAGACATTTTTTCCTTAGCTCTTGTAAGTGCGGTATAAATTTAAGTTTTTTATCAAGTGTTAGACCAAGAAATTTTCCTTGGTCTTTTACAGCTATTGGTTGATTGTTAAGGAGAAGATTTGTGTCAGAATGAAGACCTCTTTTTCGGCAGAAATGGATACAGAATGTCTTTTGAGCAGAGAAAGTGAAGCCATTTTCCTCCGCCCATTGTGATACTTTATTGATTGCAATTTAGAGTTGTCTTTCCACGATACTCATGTTCGACGACGAGAAAGATATTTGAAAGTCATCAACAAACATGGTACCTTTTACAGCGGGGGGCAATTGATCAATCAAGATATTGATTGCTATTATAAATAGAGTCACGCTTAGTACACTTCCCTGGGGTACTCCTTCTTCTTGAGTGAAGGTATCCGACAGAACAGACTTGACACGTACACGAAATGAACGATGTTTCAGAAAATTGGAGAGAAAGATGGGGAGGTTACCTCGCAACCCATACTCATGCAGGATTTTGAGGATCTCATATCTCCAGGTACGGTCATATGCTTTTTCAATATCGAAAAATACGCTCACAAAATGTTTTCGCTTAAGAAATGCTTCTCTTACGGATGTTTTGAGAAGCAATAGGTTGTCTGTTGTGCATCTGCCATGCCTGAATTCACTTTGATATGAAGATAGCAGATGGTGCGACTCGAAAGGTACATGAGCCTGGCGTTGACCATCCGCTCCATTAATTTACATAGGCAGCTTGTGAGAGCTATAGGTCTATAGCTCTCACGTTTTTCAGGTTGTTTGTTTGGCTTAAGGATAGGAATTACTATTGCTTGACTCAAGGATTTTGGGAATTTGTCTTCAGAAAAAATTCTATTAAAAAGTTGCAAAATATTTTCTAATGAGAACCTGCTTAAGTTTTTTAACATACTATTGTGAATTTCATCTGGGCCTGGTGATGTGTTTTTTGATTTTTGCAAAGCAATATTTAGTTCTTGAAAGGAGAATTTTGTGTTATATTGATTAAAAATGTTAGAATTAAAATTCAGAACTCTTTGTTCCTTGCATGATTTGATAGTTAAAAATTTTGTGCTATAGTTATTTGCATTGGAGACTTCTGCCAAGTGCGTCCCCATGCAGTTAGCCACCTCTTTGTGATCAGATAAAATATTGCCGTTTTCTTCTAGAATGGGAGCACAAGATGTATTGTAGTTGCTAGCGATCTTATTAATTTTACTCCATACAGTCTTGGATGGGGTGGATGTGCTGACATAGGCCTACCACGACTCCCGCTGGCTCCTCCGTCGAATCCTTGGAGCTTCAGCACGAGCTCGTTTAAGTGCTAGAAGATTTTGTGTGGTTGAATAGCGACGAAATGTGTTCCATGCCTTTTTTTGTTTCTTATGAGCCTCCTGACAGTCAAAATTCCACCAAGGCTTAGGGAATTTGATCCTGCCTTTAGTGGTTCTTGGTATAGCAGTGTTCGCTGCGTTTAAGATAATGTCGGTTACTCGCTTTACCGCCAAATCAATATCAATATCAATCATGTCTTCCGATGTTATTTCTGCCAATTGGGTAAATGCTGCCCAATCAGCTCGATCAATGCGAAGTCGGCCTTGCTGATCCTGCAGCATCCATTAAAAGTTATCCGGATCGGAAAATGGCCACTGGTGTAGAGACCAGCCTGCACTTGGAAATCCCAACATGGCAAAAAGGAAGGTGAACATATTGCAAGGTCGATGGCATGGTAAGATTGAGTAGGAAGGTGAAAATAGGTATTTTCACCGTTGTTAAGAACGCATAGATCATTGTCTTCTATACACTTTTCCATTATTAGACCTCTACTGTTAGAGTCTGGACTCCCCCAGAGAGGATTATGACCATTGAAATCCCCCAAGGTGACAAATGGAGGAGGAAGTTGAGCTACAAGTGTTTGTAATTCTACGGCTCTCAAGTCGTAAGAAGGTGGAATATATACGGAGCAAATTGTAAACAGCGAGTGAAGGTGAACGCGCGCAGCTACTGCTTGCAGGGTTGTGTTGGTATTGAGCTGGTTAGATGCATAATCATTCGAGATAAGCAGTGCCACTCCTCCACAACGACGGTCACCTGACAAGCAGTCCTTGCGGTATATGTCAAAACCTTTCAACTTCGGTTTATCAACGGGCGATAGGGATGTTTCTTGCAGACAAAATATGGCCGGTTGATGATGTTCGACAAGATCTTTGATGTCCGTGACATTATGCGAGTAACTCTGACAATTCCAAGAGAGAATGCTCAGGGCCATGAAGAGAGAAGGAAGGAGAAACGGCCAGAAGAAGAAAAGTAACTCAAAAAGGAGGATTGTCCGTCCACCCTTCATCGTCGGATGGCGGAAGATCTTCAAACTCGACATCCTCGTCCTCCTCTTGGGGGGGGGGGAGAGGTTGTGTTAGTTTTTCAATTTGGGACTTGGTTAATTTTACTTTCTTGCTAGAAAGTAAAAAGTCCTCTTTTTTTTAAATTATGAAATTTTGGGGGCCTCTGTTTAGAGGCTACCCCAATTTTAGCGCACGTTTGGATGATTTTCTTTTTTTCAATAAGTTTTTTCGAATTCTGACTGGATGGTTTGTTTTCAGTAACAGTAACAGATGCAGTATCTGTTTTTTGTATTTGTTGTTGATTTTGATTAGTTTTCCGAAAAGAAGATTTGGGGCTATTATTTTGTTTATTTGATTTGGTTGTGTTTACAGTTTTGGCATTAGTAGAAGCATTTGTTTGGGTATCTGTTTGTGTGCTCACGTATCTGTTTGTGTGCTCACAGACTTCAGTACCTTTTTAACGGCTGAAGCATATGAAATACCTGTTGTTGGAGTACGGGATTCAACTAGTTTTCTTGCATCTGGATAAGATATTTTTTGTGTTGTTTTAATTATCTGAATTTCTTTTTCTGTGAGCCATTTTGAGCATGATCTGGAGTATAAAGGATGGTCACCTTTGCAGTTTACGCATTTGTAGGTCTTTTTACATGCATTACTGTCGTGACCGGGCTCTGCGCACCTGGCACAGGTGTCAGTACCACGGCACGCAAACTTCGAATGTCCAAACCGCTGGCATTTGAAACACCGGTGCGGATTTGGAATATAGGGGCGAACTGGGCAAGAGAGATAGCCGGCCTTAACACGTTGCGGGAGGTCGGGTGTATTGAATGTCAGAATTACATGTTTGGTGTTTATCATTTCGCCGTTCCGTTTTATGGTGATCCTTTTTACTAAACTTACGTTTTGATCCTTCATTCCCTCCAAGATTTCCTCCTCGGGCGTAAAGAGAAGGTCAGGTTCGGAAATAATTCCCCGTGAAAAATTAAGGGTTTTATGTTCTGAAGTTGTAACAAGATATGAACCAATTTGTGTGATAGCCATTATAGATTTAATTTGTTTTGAATCTTTAATTTCAACTAGAAGTTCACCGGTGCGTAGTTTTTTAACAGATTGATATTCTCCTATTAGATGAGTGAGCGTTTTATTGATCAAAAAGGGGGAAACTTTACTTAAATTGAGGTTCGGATCGTTGCGTTTAATGAGAAAAAACTTAGCTGTGTTCGACAATACGTTCTGACGCTCCCCGCAGGGGGGAGAAGATTTATTTATATTATCTTCCATAAATAAACCTGGGAACTAGGGAGAAAAGTGGGGTCTAGTTCCTGTGTAGCCCCCTGTGGGAAAAAAGTGCAATTCTATGTCAATCCGGTGGTTCAGTGGTAGATTCATATTATCACGACTCGATGAAAACTTAACATGTTTATTGAAGACTATGTACATATTTACATATTGGTGATTAAACCAAATCATTTATTCTAAACAACGAATTACTCGCTTCCACGGAGCTTGCGCTCGTGTTTTCGAATTCTATTCCATCTCTTCCACTGTCAGTGTTGCCACTAAATTTTTCCATAATCTACTTACTTAATTCAATAAGCGCTTGCAGCGCCCTCTATTGGAATAATAGGCGGGAAGGAGCCTAGAACGTAGGTTTCTCTACACCCCCCTACACAGAGGTAAGGCTGCGTACGACAGGGTTCGCCTGCTATCCCTGAAGACTCCCGTTTGAGGCACCGACTACCCCCGGTACCACGCAGCCATCGGCACGGTTGACACACCTTGGCTTAGGGGTTTTCGTCCGAATTTGGTAAGTGTGATGAGGGAAGGAAGGGAACAAAAAGTCCCTTCCCGCCGATATTCTGTTTGAGCAACTGGGGGTTCACGACCCCTCCCAAGAGCTCGCCCCGAACTCACCACACCGCAAGCCCCCCCCCCCCACCACGACAAGGTAACCGGACACGGAGGGGGCCGGCGTTGCCTGGATCAGTAATAATTGTGAGATACAATCGCTACTTTCATTCGTTTTCTGTTTTAACTGAAAGAACTCAAAACCCCGCTTTGATGTGATTCACTCATGAAAGTAAAATAGCAGTAAGTATAAAATCCGAAATAGTATTCAGTTAGAAACGAAAACACGACATTCATGCAAAAAAATTTCATGAAATTTCACTTGTTTATAAAGATATATCATTTTTTTTTGAACATAGTTTAAAGCTGTTTCTATATGGCTATTGCAACACAAACGGTTTTAAAAAATGTAGCCGCCCGTAATCCCACTATACTTGCTTCAGTTGTTTTGGGAAATTTCAATTATTGTGGGTTCTTGGTGCGATTTAAAATGGTACCAAATTTGTGGTAACCGTTTTGGGATACCTTAGATAATGCTTCCCCTCCCAACTTTGTAAAACTGTCTGTTACTAATTTTCGTCGAAGAAATATTGCCACCAAATACTGAGATATTTTTGGTTTTCATAAAATGATGCTAAATATTTTCTTCCGAAATAAGTAGCAAAACTTGGTCAGTGTTTGAAATTGTGAACAAAGACAAACTAATGGAAGTTTTTGTGCTGTTTATAGATTTGCCTAATTTAGTTATCGGATTATTTTACAGTTTAACATAGGTTTTAAGATTTTTCTAATTGCGATATTTTGGTTACATGGTGAAATGAAAGTCGAAAAACATTATTACGAAGTCTTTGGCTGCAAAAACAGCGGCAGTTGAAAAGATTGCCTTCCGTTATAATTGAATCGTTACGATTAATTATTACTATGTTCTTATTTCTATGAAATTAATATATATATTTAGTAATTGATTTCCAATTGCATGTTTGATGCATAAACTCGTTCGTAAGTGTAAGTAATAAATTTAAACATATTTTGAAAAGACTTTCTCTCAGAATAGGGAAAAATAGTTTTTTCTGCCTATATGTTCAAAGTCCAATTGGCGAAAATCTCTTATGTGATTGAGAAAAATGGAAATCATATTTGAAATCAGCGCACCCAATAGAATAAAAGACACTCATTACCGTTATACACTGTTAAACATTTTCCGGAAAATTTACGGTAATTGTTACTGGCATCCATGTTGCCAGTAACTATTACCGTAAAAATCAAATGTTACTGTAAAATTTTACGGTTTCCTCGATAGGCCACAGCAACCAATTGGAGCTGGGATCGCTTATTTTTCCGGTATAAATTACCGTAAAAATCAGCGATGCGTTAAGTCCGCCATTTTGCAGTAACAATTACCAGAAAATCTTCCTGAATTTTTAACAGTGTAATCATTTTTTCAAGACCTGAATTTGCAGGCCTGTGTAATTTTAAACAATAAACACTTTCTATTTTCTAACTGTTGCCAAAATCAATTGTCTTTTTACTTAGTCCCTGTATTGATTATCGGCATAGATGAGATACAAATCCTAAGAAAGTAATGAATTTCATGCTTGCTTCAGAGAAGACTTGATTCAAAATTTTCATTTTGATTACTATTAATATTGCTGTTGTAAAGCAACAAATTTTTGCAACAATGGGTTTCATATTTAATCATTTAATGGGAACAATACGTGAAATTTACACTCGACGTTAAATCCCAGTTATCACAAATTTGCCATTTCAACTGCGCTTGCGCGCAGACTCTGCTGATTTCAAAAATCTTGCTAAATTTAATTACAAACATATTAAACTTGTTAATAAATATGAGATGGCAACAGATAATAATTAGAAATCAAAAAGCTTTCTCTGATTCAGTTTTTAGGCCTCAATAAAGATTGAGTTTTGATAACTGCTTGAGGTTAATTATTTATGGATTCGGAGTCTATCAAACAAAGGCCCTTTTCATGGCCAAATTTGCCTGTTCTACACGACATGCAAAATGCATGTGAACTTGCAGTTGAAAATATTGAGTCTGAAAATTGTTCCTTAGCAGTAAGTTCAGTGTTCAAAATGCAATAAGAGGTTTCCATGTAAATGGAATTTAAAGCGGCATTCTATGAACTTCATTAGCTGATGATTTTCAAAGCCAGCTACCTAATCGAGCTTTGAATTTCAAATGCAAGATGTGCTCCAAGAACTTTTCTTATGCAAAATCATCTTAAGGCGCATCAAAGAGTGAAACATAGTTCAGTTGCATTTGAGTCGATATCTCATGCATGTTCATTGTGTTCTATTTCTCTACCGAAAATTGCTCTTTTTAATCACTATGAAAACGAACGCAGCATAAAAATTTTAAAAGAGACGCTAACATTTTCTAATTATGCGGAGTTTATATCGTGGAAAGAGGGAATTGAAGCAGAGGACAAATTGAAATTTATTGTAGGCTCTGTATTAATTTTATTACTTAAAGATAAGACACGATAATTTGCATCGATTTCGGGAGCAATTCACTGCCTTCAAAAATCAATAGTTAAGGCATCGGTGAACGATATTCGACTAAATGCATTAATCGACACAGGGAGCTCCATGAGTTTCCTTAATGAGAAATATGTATCTAAATGCAATGCGAAGATCGAACCATATTCTAGAAAAATATCTATGGCCAATTCTTCAATGGTCGCTGAAGTAATGGGTTGTTGTAAAGTAAACTTAAAAATTGATCGCTTCACTTATCCAGACGTGGAATTGCTAATCATGAAAGATCTTTGTAGTGATATATTAATAGGTCATGATATCCTGAAAGGACATTCATCAGTAGAAATAGAGTTTGAGGGTAACATGCCTCCATAAACAATCTGCTCTTTGGCTGTAGCGCAAGTTTCACCAGTTTCTTTGTTTTCCAATTTAAACCCAGCTTGCAAACCAGTAACAACTAAATCAAGACGACAAACTAAGGAGGACTATCATTTCATGCAGATGGAAATCCAGAAACTTCTCGAAGAAGGGATTATTGAACCGAGCAATTCACCATAGAGCTCAGGCTTTTGTTATTAAAGGAGACAATCACAAGCCCAGGATGGTTGTAGACTCTACTCGCAAACAATTAATAAATATACATTACTAGACGCTTAGCCTCTTCCTAAGATCGAAGAAATAATTTTAAAAATTTCTAAAAAAAAAGTATTTAGTAAAATTGATTTGCGAAGTGCTTACCACCAAATTCCAATTCTTGCTAGCGAAAGGCATTACACCGCTTTCGAACGATGTGGGAAATTGTACCAATTTTTGAGAGGTCCATTTGGAGTGACCAATGGTGTAGCTTGCTTCCAAAGAATGATCAATAAGATTGTTGAGGATGAAGAACTTAGTTTGACGTATCCATTTATTGATGATGTGACTATATGTGGAAAAGATAAGAAAGAACATGATAATAACTTAGAGAAATTTTTGACTGTGGCGAAGAAATATAATTTGACTTTAAATGAAGAAAAATGTACGTTTTCGACAAATTCGGTACAATTACTGGGATATATTGTTAGTGACGGCCAAATTAAACCGGATCCAGATCGTCTGAAACCGTTAATGGAAATGCCTCCTCCCGAAGACTCTTCTGCGTTGCAGCGTGCTTTGGGTATGTTCGCCCATTATTGTAGATGGATAAATGGTTTTTCAGCAAAGATACGCCCTCTGCTAGGGAGGAAACAATTTCCTCTCTCAGGTGAAGCGATATTGGCATTTAATTCACTTAAAAATGATGTAGCCAATGCTACGTTGGCCGCAATAAAGGACGACATACCTTTCAGGGTTGAAACAAATGCTTCGGACTTTGCCATAGGTGCCACTCTAAGTCAAGCTGGTCGACCTGTTGCCTTTTTCTCTCTTCGCCATTGGCGACATCTCTTGATGGGAAAACATTTTGAAGTTTTTACCGATCAACAAGCAGTCTCATTTGTGTTTGATCAACGACACAGTAGCAAAATTAAAAATGAGAAATTAATTCGCCGGAGACTTGAACTCGCCAGTTTCAAGTTTGACACTATATATCGTCCTGGGAAACAAAACGTAATTGCTGATACTTTATCACGTATAGCTGGTGCTTTAACTCCTAGCATAGATTTATGTGATATGCACAACTCTCTTTGTCATCCAGGGGTGACACGAATGTATCACTGGGTTCGCTGCAAGAATCTTCCCGTTTCTTTAGAGGATGTAAGAGAAATAACGAATTCTTGCTTGATTTGCAATGAGTTAAAACCCAGATTTGTTAAAAATTCGGGAACTCTTGTAAAAGCTACGTCCCCATTTGAAAGATTGAACCTTGATTTTAAAGGACCTCTTCCTAGTGTTTCAAGAAATCGTTACATCTTAACAATTGTGGATGAATTCTCCAGATTTCCATTCGCTATTCCTTGCAGTGATATTTCCGCATCTACCGTAATACAGAATTTGAAGAATATTTTCTCCATTTTTGGAATGCCATCATTCACTCACTCCGATAGAGGATCATCTTTTATGGCTCACGAGTTAAAACTGTTCCTAACATCTCATGGTATAGCCACGAGTCGAACTACTCCTTATAACCCTGCGGGAAATGGACAGGTGGAGCGCTACAATGGAATAATCTGGAAAACTATTCAACTTGCCTTAAGATCTAATAATATGAGAACCGAACAATGGGAAAGTGATACTGATACTTGACATGAGAACCTTCTATCAAGTCTTTCCACTTGAATGCAGTAACGGTAATGTTCTGTCTCAGGAGTTAGTTCTCCTCCGAACAATCCTTATGATAATACCTCTTTTCCTACAGGACTAAGCTTAAGCTCTCTACCCAATCCCTCTTCTATGTAAGAACGGTGCGAACCATCATCCACTAAGGCACGAACGTATTGGCTTCGTCCCTTGTTTTCCAGTCGTATAAAAAGCGTCTTTAAATAAATTGTTCCCGTAGGAGATGGAACCGTAAAGTGCACAGACGTTTTCTTCTCTTTAAACTCTGTCTTAGGAGAAGTCTTTTTATTTGCATTTGGAAGTTCAGGGCATAAAATTGGAAAATGTCTATTGGAGCAAATGATACAGCGCATGTTACTGCGACACTGCCTAGCCATATGGCCGGCTTTCAAGCACACCAGACAAAGTCTCTTGCGTATGACTGCTGCTTTCTTTTACTCCACATTCATTGTTCTTGCCTTACCGCAATCTTGACTTGTGTGAGAGGTACCACAAAAAACACATTCAAATCTTCCTTGTGTGGAAGTAAGGGCAGAAGCTGAAGGAACTTCACAATCTATAGAACTCGCCGTTTCCCTTTTGGGTTTTACTTGCGTTCCAAATCCTGATCTGTCCAAATTTATCATTTCTTCGCCATTCACTTCCCGTCTTAAAAAAATCATAAGCTTCTCTAGAGACCTCTCTGACTACTTTTAGAAATTTCTTCACCTGCATTTTGTATACTGAATACTTTATGTCTTTCCCAAAACTTTAAAACTTCCTCGGGAAGACAAGATTCCACAAGTAGTGACAAAAAATCTGCAAACTTTTCTTTGGATCAACCCAATGTCTCTAAACATCGCAAGTGGGATCCTAGTTGATCGTATAAATTTGTGAAGTCCGTACATTTCCTTCCACTCAACACTTTTCATAAACATCTTAAGTAATTCCCTGACGTAGACTTGAACTAGCAAGTCTTCTCTTCCAAACCGTTCCTTGAGTAACTCAATCGCTTTAGGGTAATTTAGAGCCGTAGGAGGAAAGCTCTGAATTAGACTTGCAGCTCGTGATCCAGGGATGATCGCCTGAATCAGGTACTGAAATTTGTCTTCAGATGGCATGTCTTTATCTTCATGGATTCTGGAAAATTGACTCCAAAATCCCCCCCCCCCCCAAAAAAAGGATTTAATATCACCATCGAATTTTTGAAACTCCAGTTTAGGCAAACGATACTTCCGGTTATTTGGCGACTTAGCTGACGGTTCATCAGAATCGATTCTATTCAACAAATGCTCTATCTTTATCTAGAACATCTAGACACGGAGTGGCGTCGCGCCGTAACCGTAATTTATATATATATTACTTTTCGTTTTCATAGTTAGTGGCAACGGTTATGGGATTCGAATCGCTAGTGCTGGCGTCCATGTTTTTGAAAATAAAGTTAGTTTTTGTTCTCTCTCGCTAATGAATGTCGTTGAGTTAATTTCGTTAATATATATGTGGGGAGATTACCATAGTGCACCCCACAACTGGTGACCCGGAACATTTTTTGGACCAATTGAATTATTTTGCATTAACCAAGTGTAATTAAAAAGATGCCAAATACCGATGGATCCAACAATGCGCCAGCAAATGTGGAAGCATCCAGAGTGAGTAAAAATTCCACCGTTTTGGGTAGATCGCCCAGAAATGTGGTTTTGTCAAATTGAGGCCCAATTTACTATCAGCGGCATAAAATGCGAGGACCCTAAATTTAATTACCTTGTTGCTTAACTGGAACCACGCTACATGGACAGTATTTGGGACATTATAAAAGATTCTTCATCTTCGAATAAATACTCTGCTGCAAAAGAAAGACTGCTAAATACTTTCAAAGAAAGTGAAAATCTCCGTATAAAACGTTTATTAACCGGTTTAGAGCTTGGAGATATGAGGCCCACGCAGCTGCTTTTAAAATTGAAGTCCATGGGTGTTGAACTCTCTGATCAGATGTTACGGTCGCTTTGGCTGGACAAAATGCCAGATGCGGTGAAACACATTTTAGAGGTGAGTGCCGAGAGCCTTGACAAATTAGCGGCAATGGCTGACAAGATTGTAGAATTGAATTCCCGTCAAGAATTAGCGGTGGTGAGCGAAAATAAAGTAGTTGATGAGCTAAAAAATAAAGTTGCTGCTTTAGAGCTGCAAATTGCCAGCATGTCTACTCGTCAACCAAGATCGCACAGTGGCAATTATGGCAGAGAACGCAGTCATAGCCGTAGTAAATCGCGGAGAAGCTTCAAAGAATTAGGCAAGTACTGCTTTTATCATTTTCGGTTTGGAGCAAAGTGTTTTCCTGAGAAATGCAAACAACCATGCTAATTTTGAAACCAAAACATTTCCTTGCCATCGAAAAACTAAATGATCGGTCCCTCGAGGAGGCCGAAGACTACGGCCGGATAAATTGCCGCCTCTTTCTTTTTGATAAATCGACTCATAGAAATTATTTGATCGACACAGGAGCCGACATTTCTGTAATTCCTGTATCTAAGTTCGTGAACTCCTTCTGAATTTCAACTTTTTGCTGCCAATTCAACGCCAATTAAAACCTATGGCACCGAATTAGTAAAGTTAGATCTTGGTCTAAGAAGAAAATTTGAGTGGAAATTTATAGTCGCGGGTGTTACCAGGCCCTTAATTGGAGCAGACTTCCTGCGGTATTATGGTCTTTTGGTGGATATAAGGCAGAAACGATTGATTGGTCCCTTAACTGCCATTCATGCACCAGCTAAAATCATGAAAGGACCATCTTCATCATTGACTCCACTCAATTCAAAAAATCTTGATTCCGACATTCTTGCACTTTTAGAAAAGTTCAAAAGCATAACATCAAAGAATTTCAGTTTAAATCAAGTTGAAGTAAAACATAACGTTACTCACTCAATAGTTACAAAAGGCCCACCTGTCGTTTCCAAAGTTCGTAGATTACCTTCCGATAAATTGAAAATTGCAAAGGCTGAATTCGAGTATATGCTTGAGCAAGGCATTTGTCGCTCTTCAAATAGCTCATGGTCCAGCCCCTTGCATCTGGTAAAAAAGAAAGACGGCTCATGGAGACCATGTGGCGATTATCGTGCTCTAAATGCCGCCACGCAAGCTGATCGATACCCCATACCTTATCTTCATGATTTCACTCATCAGCTTGAGGGACGCACAGCATTTTCTACCTTAGACCTTCATCGGGCATACCATCAGTTACCGATGGAAGAGTCGGATATTCAAAAAACTGCTATCTGTACACCATTTGGCCTATATGAATTCTCATTCATGACGTTTGGACTCAGAAATGCAGCTCAGACTTTCCAAAGATTTATCCACTCTGTGCTTCGTGGTCTTGAGTTTTGTTTCCCCTACATTAATGACATCCTCATAGCGTCGCACAATCGGAAGGAACACATCCAACATCTAGAGATTATTTTCCGAAGATTACACGAATAAGGACTGACACTTAAACTCAGTAAATGCATTTTTACCCAACCAGAGGTTAAGTTTTTAGGTCACATCATCTCAGCCAAAGGCATTAAACCAACTGATGACAGAGTTAAGGCTATAACGGATATGGAACGACCAAAAACGGCGAAGCAGCTTCGAAGATTCTTAGGTATGATCAACTTCTAAAGACGTTTTATTCCCCATGCTGCTCATAACCAGGCAATTCTTAACAACTATTTCGTCAACAGTAAGAAAAATGATAACCGAAAAATAGAGTGGACAGATGAAGCTTCACACGCATTTGAAAAGAATAAAGAGCAACTACGTACAGCAGCTACCCTAGCTCATCCATCATTGACGGCAAAACTTGCTCTAATGACGGATGCTTCTGATAAAGGAGTTGGAGGTGTCCTACAACAGCTCAGTAATGGCCTGTGGCAGCCTATTGGATTTTTTTCAGCACGTCTAACGCCAACACAGAAAAATTATTCCAACTATGACAGAGAACTCTTAAGTGCTTATTCTTCCGTCAAACACTTCCCATACTTGTTGGAGGGCCGAGCATTCACCATATTCACAGACCATAAACTTCTAAAATTCGCTTTTCGTCAAAAGCTGGAAAAAGCATCTCCACGTCAGCAAAGACATCTAGAATTCATTGCACAGTTCATCACAGACATCCAACATATTTCAGGAAAAGATAATTTTATTGCAGATACATTATCAAGAATAGACGAATTGCATTTAAGTTCACAAATTAATTATGAAGCAATTGCTCAAGCTCAAGAATGTGATGAAGAACTAAAAGATATGCTCTCATCTCCGAAGTCATCTCTAAAACTAGTAAAGCTACCTATTGTTGGATCCGCGCGCTTTTTATATTGTGATGTTTCCCAAGAAGCAAACCGACCATACATACCAGTCGAATTTAGAAAACAAGTGTTTCATCACGTTCATGACATGGCACATCCAGGTATTAAATCTACAATCAAACTAATATCCTCAAAATTTATTTGGCCATCGATTAGGAAAGATTCAAGAAATTGGGCCAAATGTTGCATCAAATGCCAAAAGTCAAAAGTTTCCAGACATGTACGGAGCCCGCATCAACAATATCATACAGTAAGTCAGTGAAATAAATCTTAACATCATAGGACCCTTACCAACGTCAGAATACTATCGCTATTGCCTTACTATCATCGACCGTTTCTCACGCTGGCCAGAAGCCACCCCAATACCTGACATAGAAGCCGGAACAGTTGCAGATGCGCTAGTAAAAACTTGGATAGCTCGTTTTGGATCTCCGTCTATAATCATAACCGATCAAGGATGTCAATTCGAGTCAAATTTGTTTTGGGAACTCTCAAAGCTCATAGGTTACAAAAGGCAACGCACAGTAGCTTACCATCCGCAAGCGAATGCGCGGCGGAACGCTGGCACCGCACATTAAAAGCTGCCATTATGTGCCATGAGAATCAAAGCTGGACAAAATCACTTCCGATCATTCTGCTTGGTTTACGCACAACTTCGCATACAGCCTTCAACTCTACGCCAGTTGAACTTCTTTACGGAGAAAATATCCGTTTGCCTTACGATTTTTTTGAGAATACAGCCAGTGAACCACAGTCTGAATTTGTAAAATCTCTAAAAAGTAAAATTCAAGAACTTAGACCTGTACCTTTCACAAATCATTCAAGTCAAAAACCATTCGGTATAACTTTGATATACCCCCCCCCCCCAAAAAAAAAATACGCGCCAAATCTGGCACTCCCTACGGCTATTTTAGGGTTGCTGTTTCTTATTTTGGTGTTGCCAATTTAGGTTTTTGCTGTTGCCAAATTTAGTATTTTCTTGTACACTACTGGCCATTAAAATTGCTACACCAAGAAGGCGACATAGTACAGACATGAAATTTAAACGACAGGAAGAAGATGATGTGATATGCAAATGATTAGCTTTTCAGCGCATTTAGACAGCGCACGCGCCCGCAGCGACACCTACAATGTGTTTAAATAAGGAAATTGTACAGACATTTTCCCACGTGCTAATTCAGTTTGAACGTTGCTGCGTGTTGGAAAATTGTTGTGATGCCTCGTGTAAGAAGGAGAAATGCGTACCAGCACGTTTCTGACTTTGATAAAGGTCGAATTGTAGCCTACCGGGATTGCGGTTTATCTTATCGCAGTATTGCTGCTCGCGTCGGTCGAGATCCAATGACTGTTAGCAGAATATGGAATCGATGGGTTCAGGACGGTAATACGGAACGCCGTGCGGGATCTCAAAGGCCACCTATCACTAGCAGCCGAGAAGACAGGCATATTATCCGCATGGCTTTAATGGATCGTGCAACCACGTCACGAGCCGTGAGTCAAGAAACGGGCTCGTTTGGAAGACAACAAGTGTCTGCACGAACAGTTCGAAGACGTTTGCAGCAGCATGGACTCTCAGCTCGGAGACCATGGCTGCGGCTTCCCTTGACGCTGCGTCATAGACAGGAGCGCCTTCAATGGTGTGATCAACGACGAGCCTGGGCGCACGAATGGCGAGACGTCATCTTTTCAGATGAATCCAGGTTCTGTGTACAGCATCATGATGGTCGCATCCGTGTTTGGCGGCATCGTGGTGAACGCACACTGGCAGCGTGCATTCGTCATCGTCATACTGGCCCCTGGCACCTGGCGTGATGGTATGGGGCGCCATTGGATACACGTCTCGGTCACCTCTTGTTCGCATTGACGGCACTTTGAACAGTGCACGTTACATTTTTGATGTTTTACGACCCGTGGCTCTACCCTTTATTCGAGCCCTGCGAAACCCTACGTTTCAGCAGGATAATGCCCGACCGCATGTTGCCCGTATTGTACGGACCTTCCTTAATACGGAACATGTTCGGCTGTTGCCCTGGCCAGCACGTTCTCCAGATCTTTCACCAATCGAAAACGTCTGGTCAATGGTTGCCGAGCGACTGGCTCGTCACCAAACGCCAGTCACTACGGTTGATGAACTGTGGCATCGTGTTGAAGCTGCATGGGCATCTGTACCTGTACATGCAATCCAATCTCTGTTTGACTCAATGCCCAGGCGTATAACTGCTGTTATTACTGCCAGAGGTGGTTGTTCTGGGTACTGATTTCTCAGGATCTATCCACCCAAATTTCTTGAAAATTTAATCATTTTTTATTTCTAACATAATATATGTGTCCAATAAATATCATTTTGTTATCTGCATTTCCTCCTGGTGTAGCAATTTTAATGGCCAGTAGTGTATTTTGTACAATTTTTTGAGTGATTTTCAAGTGAGTTGAACGTTTTGTGGCAACAATTTTTGGATTTCATATATGTTTTAGCGCTTTAGCGCCATTTCATTCATTCGCCATTTCTTTGTGAAGTGATCAAGCAAATTCTAACTTGCTGTATTTTGCCGCAAATCTGGATGTATTTTCCAATTATATTTTTTCCATTAATTATTTTTATCTTTTAGCTTTCAATATGCCTACTGTATATAGTGTTGTTGAAAACCAGGTATTTTGCGCCAACGCCAAAAACAGGTATTTTGCTTGGCGAGGAAAAAAAGTCGCCAAATTTCCGACTTGGGGGGGGGGGGGTATATCAAAGTAGTTCCAACCATTCGTTTTTGCAGATCTTAAAAAAAGCACACATGTCTTCATAATGGACAACATCTATCTTTATCTAGTAACATGGAGAGCAATATTTATCTTTGCCATCAAAGACAAATATTGCTCTCGGTAAATTTCAGCTTCGTCAAATTCTTTTATGAAGTCTTTTTCGCTGTTGGCATTTTTTTCTGTTTCGCCAAGCAATAAATCGTTAATTTTTTCCTGATTGGCTTCCAAACGCTCATATTTATCGCACAATTGTGAATTCACTTCTAGTAACCGACCTGCATCAATTTCCGTTTTCTTAATTTCCTCATTTATAACTTTTGTATGATTCGTAAAAAACATTCGCAAAATCTTGCGTTTCAATCTTAAAGCATCCATGACAACAATTTGTATATGCTCAAATGTAGAACTCAAACAAACCTTAATTTGTATTCTCAGTCCTGATTCACGCCAGTTGTTGAGACTCAAAAAACATATTTTTTTCCTGAAAACACAAATGAATTTTGATGTTCAAGCCACACATGAGGTCCACATAAAATGCCCGAAAAATCCTCAAACACTTATCACAAAAATTGGCTATTGTCACTTAACACCTTCAAAATATGTTGCCAGCTCTTAAGAACGTAATAATCAAGTATTCATAATTTCTCTTGTTGCCAAAATTATAAATTATACCCTGAAACTTCAGAAGAAAAAACTAAATTGGAGTTCCAACACCTATTGTATTACGATACATTGAAATTATCATTTAAATTTCCGACTAAAAAGGAAAGCGTGGGCGCCGTATCAAAGTTATCGAAAATATTTTTGATTATCTTATAAGGATAATTAGTAAATATATGCGAACATTAAAATTCAATTTTCAATCGACTGCTATTTATTGTTCATACTAGAGGACCCAACAGACGTTGTTCTGTTCCAACTTTGTAAATTGAAAAGTTAAAAAATTTCAATAAACTATCTAGTGGTTGAACCGTTTTGTTATTACAACTTGTTTTATCTAATGCCTACTGAGCAGTTGTTTTATTAACTATTTTTTCTCCCGTACTTGATGGTTTGTTCCTTCAGCCATACTCAAAGGATAAAAAGTGTCCTCAGATATAAAGTGTAAAAAACTAACTACCCATCTAGAACAAATGGAAAATCCCACCGCAACATCCCCCATAAGAAAAAGAATAAAACAATCGAAAGGATATCGTTTAGAAAAATGATAAAGGTAAAAACAGTTCTCTAAATAAGCGAAAATCACTCACCCCCCCCCCCCTAACGATGTAAAATAAACACATTCTTCAACTAAAATGACTAAACACGGTATAACTTTGATATACCCCCCAAAAATTACGCGCCAAATCTGGCACTCCCTACGGACTTTTTAGGGTTGCAGTTTCTTATTTTGGTGTTTCCAATTTAGGTGTTTTCAGCTTTTAGGTTTTTGTTGTTGCCAAATTTAGTATTTTCTTGTATTTTGTACCATTTTTTGAGTTTTAATTTTTTTAAAAAGTTTTGTGGCTACAATTTTTGGATATCATATATGGGTAGAATTAAGGTAACCAGGTCGCGGCGATAAATATTTCATTCTGGTAACCTGCTACCTTACCTTGGCGACGGAGCAATTTCGGCAACACTACACCAAAGCTTATTCACTATTCGTTTGGCCAATCAACCATTTCAGAGTTCACAACACAAAAATTGTAATTTATTTGTCTACTAAATATTTTTATTTTAATTCCATAGAACAATATTTTTATTTTACTCAAAGGTGATATTTTTCTGAAAACTGGCAACATATATTGTGTTTCTTCAATTTTTAGATCTTAGAAACATTTTATAAAATTTTACATCGCGGAATGTTAGTCACTTTTAACTATTTTAAGTTGCAGATTTAAAAACTAGTTATTCATATCTCTGGATACTTTTTTGGAATGTGTTTGCAGTAAGTAATTTCCTTCGTGTTTTATTGTTCCATCTTCAATTTAAAATTCATTACTTATCGTGATAACTTATTCAGTAAGTGTGAATTAAAATTTTAGTTCTAACGTTTTCTGGATGGATCTTTTGATGTGATTTAACTTATTTAGTTGATCGTTTTAAGTTTTAATTGAACATTAAATCTGCTTAAGGGTTTTTTCTATTTATTGACGAACTATTTCAGACTAATGTCGTTTTCTATCCAACTTTTAATGTTGTTAAATTTGCTAGAAATGTATGTTTCATCTTTAGGTTCCTAAGGAAATCAAACATAAAAAGTGTAACATCATTTATGTCATGAACCTTTTCGTTTTATGCGCTTGATCTTCCAATACAGATTATGTTAACATCTTGAAAAAAGTTACCTCTCACTTGTCTATTCTGGAAACTTAATTTTAAAATAAGAAAATTAATAAAGTTCTATTTAAAAAAATTAGGCTTTATGATATATTTCTGCATATTTTGCTATATTTTCATCATTTAAAAATTAAAAAAGAGTTTTACTATTATTATTTTTTTTAACGGTTATGATCAGAGAAAGAAAAAGATTAATAAACAGTTCTAGTTACCAAGGCGATAGTTTGAGCCATCCGATGCTCCGCCCCTTTTCTTTGGGTGTCTCTAATTGGAAGATTTCCTTTGTTTGCAATGTAGTACTTTGTTTACATTGAGTCGTAGGTCTGTAACTTTGTTTTCTGTAGTTTCAACTGTAACTTAGTTTCCTGTTGACGCAATGAACGCGAAGGAAATGGGACCGTCTGTATAATATTTTTATGTACATTAAATGTATCATACTATGCGCGTTTAAATTTATTTAAAATTTCTCTATTTATCTTTGTAAGTTTATTTGTTGAATTAACGTTTGATATGGAACGGAAGCTCAATCAGGATATTCAACTAGCAGTCGGGGAACAAAAGAATAGCGGTAGTTCAACTAGAAGGTAAGCGAATTCAATTTACCTTTGATTTTTCAAGTTGAGAAACTAAATGTAACAAAAATAAAGAAATCTCTGATGAAATCACTACGTACTAATATGAACGTATTTGCATGCTGATCGTTTACACGTAAAACTTGAATTTCTTCAGATGGTTTTATTTTATGGTGTTAACAATCAGAAATTACTTCTCGGTATGACAGCAATGATTTAAAAGAGGTACTAAGTGCTTACTTAACGTTTTTAGCGTATTTATTTTCGATGATTTTTTATTTTTTTTTGTTCACAGAGATATTACTTTTAGCAAGACTGAAAACAATTCCCGCAGTTGCAAAAATGGAAATGATCGTAAATGGTTATTCGCTTAAAATTTCGCTTTCTATGGAATGAGAGCTCACACATTGTATCAGACGCTTGAAATGCAAGTTTGAAAGCGGCAATGGGGTCTTTAAAGATTTAGGAAGAATATTTCCTTTTGGGGGGGTTAAACGCTTATATCTTTACATTAAACGAGCTGATGTGTGCATCGTATGACTTCCTTTTACTCCAATTTAATGTCATTTCCCCATTATTGGCATTTTTAATGTGATTCAATAGTTTACTCTCTAAATATCACCAACAGTGGACAAATTAAAACAGATTTAAAAAAAAAAATCGCCAAATTTGTCGCCAAGTTGGCAACAAAACTTGGCGACCAAAATACTGGCGATATATCGCCAAGTGTCCGCCAAATTATAACACCACTTGAGTTTACATCGAAATTAACAATGATTTTCCCCCAAATAGGGGCAAAAGACTCCTTTAGAAACACCCGAATGCAACCAAAAGGTGAGGTGCACAATCAGACCCCACTAGGAGTCTACGTACCAAATTTCAACTTTCTAGGACATACCGTTCGTGAGTAATGTGACATACATACGCACATCCGTCACGAGAAAACTCGTTGTAGTTAACTCGGGAATTGTCTAAATGGATATTTCGGGGGTCTATACGTTCTCAGGGGGTCTATACGTTCTATCCACGTGACGTCGAGTCGAAAAAAAAAAACTCAACATTCATTCGGGGGTGAGTAAGATGGAAATTAAGGTCGATTTTTGAGTGAAATTTTTTTCGCGAATACAATACTTCCTTTTACAAAAAGAAGGAAAGGAAGTCATGTGATGCACTCATCAGCTCGTTTGTAAAAGGAAGTAAAAAGAACTTAAAAAATAAGCCGGTCTTTTTCATGAAATTTAACAAGTAATAATAATAATAATAATAACCCTGCCGTTATTTTAAGGAGGCTTCGATAAGCTTGGTTGTAATGAAAAGAGACACTTGAAAAAGAATCAGAATTTTGATATCTTTAATTCAAATTATGTTTTTCGCAATTACGAATTGCGATATGACCCCACTCGTTGGGTTTCTTGTTTCTACTAATGGCTTTTATCGCAATCATAGTCTGAATTCTAGACGCCAAAATTTAAATGAATGCTAGGGGCTGGATGTTGTGTGCTGGCTACTGTTTTCGTGTAAAAAGGATTGTGTAAAGTAGAGAATATCGTTTATGAATAATTTGATTCCGAGGTACATGGGAGCTTGCATGATATGCATAGAAAATAAAACCGAAGGACGCGGACGTCATTCAACGGTCAAGCGAAAACAATAAGCAATTCGTGATTGCTCAAAAAAAAAAAAAAAAGGAAAAATAAAAATCGCCTGTCATTATTTTAAAGAAGATTTGACAAGCTTACAGTTGCAATTAGAAGAGAGGGAGAGAAAGAAAAAAGAGAGCGAAGCTGCAAGATCATAAACACAATGGTTACTTTATTTCACACAGAAAACGCCCGTGTTTGAGCATCTGTGCGCGTTCCAGGATCTATGTGTTTACTCACCACTGGAATTACTTATAATGCCTCCCTCCATACACGGAATCAACAGCCGATGAAGCGGGAATGAAACCCGAAGCACACTATAAAAATAATAAAAGGTTCTGCAGCTTGAGATGTTTTTTACTCGGAATACTAGCGGCCCGGGGAGCTTTTTGTTTGATCGCAGCAACAGGATTATTGGAATTCTTGGAAAAATCTTCAGCCGCCAATGCACTAAGTACACGGGGAGTTCGTCCCGAAGGATGGAGAAATGGGATTTGTACGCAGAATTCCGCGAAATAGCACTTAAGAGCATTCGCCAAAAGCGAAATTAAATTTCGGACGGTCATATGTGAGACGATGCTAAGAAAAATGCAGGGTTTCAAGGAAGGATAGGAATTTAAATCATTCTAGCGCAAATGAAAGGTTGTGACGTCATTTTTGAAACATTTCACGTCCGAGGAATTTGGTTTGGAATGTGCAAAACAAATTCTTCTGTTTGTGAACACGAAGACGCATTAAATCCAAGGGAAGTGAACTTGAAAAAGTAGGAAAGGGGAATCTCATGTCCTTCGTAACATACTCATTGTAAAATATTTCATATTGTTGAACGCTTATATCTTTACATTAAAAAAGATAAGCAGTGGAATTTTGTTTGTTGTTTTTGTAAGGTATCATGATCTTTTAAACTGTTGTTAATGTTTGCAAATAACGAAAAGGTTACATGCAATCCCGATTATTCACTATTCCTGACTGAGGAGTTCTAATAGGAACGAAACTGCAGTCTCAGGATATGATAACCGGGTTGTTTTCGTAGGTGCCAAATTTGGCTGTTTTTGAAAAAATACGCCAACGAGACCCGGTTACCGTAATTCTACCCATATATGTTTTATTGCCATTTCATTCATGATATTGAAAATTGAATTCACAGCCATTACAGTTCCGATTTTGAAATCGAATTTACTTATTGAGAGTCAAGAATTCGTAACGCCATTTTGTGAGTAATGGAGAAATCGTTACGTTAACATTTGAAGTTATGTGAATCAGTTAAGTAATTTTCTGCATGAAATTCAGCAATAATATACATTCATGGATAAATTCACTGAGAGTTAGCAACATTTGTTTCTGATCATTTCCATACATTTTCATTGAAGTCCATCATTTGATTTCCCGCCCTGGATATCGTAGGAGAGGACGTCTCGCAAAGAGCGATGGTTAAAAGAGGAAAACCCGTCAAAGGAGTAAAGAAGAGGAACGCGGTGTCTGCCAGCGCAGAGGCGGCCGGGAGTAATCCTGGCCTGCCGAACCCAGCGCCTTCACTTATCCCCTCATCGGCTCCCGAACAAACGCTAACTAAGCCTTTAGCTAGTACCTCTTGGGCGGATCAAGTTCCGTCTGAGAATGAGGAAGAAATGGAAGATGCATTCAGGTATGACTCGCCACTCCCTTACAGCAATGTAACTTGCATCCTTAAGACAGCCCAGTTTGGACTAACGGACGAATTTATTCGGCGTAGTAATGGCTTTGAAGCCTTTAGAAATGTGGAGATACAACTCAAGAGAATGGCCGAACAGGACGTCGACCAAGCTGAAGTTGCTGAACGCTTGGTGGAAATCCTGGGTGACACAACATTTTATTCAGCCGGTATGGCCCAATACCTTCAAATATTTAATGAAGCACGGCTAGATTTTTCCCCAGCTAAACGGACCTGTAAAAGTCCTCCCCCTACTGCATCTCCTCAAATTGAGGTCAGTAATCAATTTTCACCCCTGGAAAAACAGGCGGAGGATAACCAATCTCCTAGTCAGGCTCTCCCCCCATTGTGGTGCAAACACCACAAAACTATGCTGTTTTCGTCAGGCAACTAAACCAAAACTGTGAAAACTTCCAAATTAGGAATAGGAATCGTAATGAAAGTGCTATTTTCGTGGATGATCCCACAGCACGTAACTTAGTGATTATGCACCTAAAAGCCAATAATACCCAATTTTACATTGGTAGGCCAAATGGACAAAAGGTTCTTAAATTTGTCATTAGAGGACTGCCCTCGTCAACCCACACCTCTGACTTGCTTGAAGAACTTACTTCACTCAATTTCAAAATAATCAAGGTAGCTCACCTAAAAAGGAAGGATAACCCCCCCCCCTTTTCCAGGTTCTATTCCCCCACTCTAAAGATTCGGCCACTTTTTCGGACCTGGGAAGCGTAATGAATACCAAAATTTCAGTCGAAAAATATATCAGGAAATCTACTCTGCAATGTTACGCCTGCCAGGGGTTTAACCACCTGGCGGAGAATTGCTTCAGGCAAGTCAGATGTGTGGTGTGCGGTCAAGCGCACACTAAGGCAGATTGCCCTAACAGGCACGTTAAGGATAAATCTTGTTGTGCAAACTGTGGGGAGAATCATGCAGCCTCTTTCAGGGGCTGCAAGGCCTTCCCGAAGCCCAGGATCACCCTAGACAAACGACGCTTTTTCAACCGGGATACTGCTTGTGTGGACTCGCGCCGTTCGTACCCCCATACTGCACAAGGTATTCCAGCCACTGAAACTGACCCCAATCTCACTAATATCCCAGATCAAAATTTCTTACACCTTTTTTCAGTCATTCAAGAAATAAATAAATTCATTAACATTAATAAACTCATAACTGCACTTAAGTCAATCCTCCCTATCTTAAAAAGTCAGGAAAATATTTTAAATAAATTATCCTCCATAGTCCAAGTTTTTAGCAACTTGGGCTAATCTGTCTGTTTTTCCCCCCCTCTCTCTCTCATATCATGTACCTTTTCAACCCCTCTTTCCTGTGCACTTTCCCTCCGACATTGTTCTCCCTTGGAACCAACAGGATCAACAAACGGCTACCATTCTTCCCAATAGCAGCCAACGTCTCTCCTCAGGGAATTTCTCCATTAGCAGTTCACACCTGAGGATAAGGGGCGGAGTCCCCAGGCGCCTCGAACATGCATCTCATATTTCCGTGGCATTTCATTCATTTGCCATTTCTTTGAGAAGTGATCAAGCAGATTTCTGACTTGCTGTATTTTGCTGCAAATCTGGTTGTGTTTTCTAATTTTTATCTTTTAGCTTTCAATATGCCTACTGTATATAGTTTTGTTGAAATGTTTCAGGGAATTTTGAGTCGAAAAATTGATAGTTGTTCTTCATTTTCGTCGGGTAGGCAGACAGTTGGAAGGATAGGTATTTTTAATTGTTTATTGTGCATCATTTGGCTCAGGATATGCTGATGTTGGTAGAATTACGGTAGCCGGGTCGCGGCGATAAATATTTCATTCTGGCAACCCGCTGCATTACTTTGGCGACGGAGCAATTTTGGTAACCCTACACCAAAGCTGACTTGTATTTCGTTTGGCCAATCACCCATTTCAGAATTCACCTTTACAAAATTGTAATTTATTTGTCCATTAAATCTTTTTTTTTTTTAAATTCTATAGAACAATATTTTAAATTTTCTCAAAGATGATTTTTTTCTGAAAATTGGCAACATATTGTGTTTTTTCAATTTTTAGATCTTCGAAACATTTTATAAAATTTTACATCGCGAAATGTTTGTCACTTTTAACTCTTTTAATTTATATATTTAAAAATTAGTTATCCATACCTTTTGGATTCGTTTTTGGAATGTGTTCGCAGTAAGTTACTTCCTTCATGTTTTATTGTTCTATCTTAAATTTAAAATTTATTAATTATCGTAATCACTTATTCAGTAAGTTAGAATTCTAATTTTAGTTATGATAACGTTATCTGAATGGATATTTTGATGGGATTTAACTTATTTAGTAGATTGTTTTAAGTCTAAATTAAACAGTAAGTATTTTTAATGGCTTTTCTCATTATTTTAGACTAATGTCGTGTTCTATCCAACTTTTACTGTTGTTAAATTTTGGTAAAAATTTATGCTTCATTTTAATTTTCCTTAGGATATTGAACATGGTGATAGAAAGTGTAACACCATATACGTCATGAACCTTTTCGTTCACATACATCATCATATTTTATTTCTTTTCCTACAGAAAAAAAATGAGTTCAATATTACTGAAATGGGAACATAAGAGCAGTATCGGCAAGTTTTTATTTAATTCGTCATGGGTTGTACTTCAGCTTTCTTGTACAGTCATAGAAAAAAAAACGAAACACTCGATCGTATTCAAAGACTATTGACACTAGAGACACGTGTAAGGTGTTGTTGTTTCAGGAATAAAGAGTTCTACATAATTATGTTAAAAAATTGTTGTTAAGGGGTCGTCTTCATATTAAAACGAACATCAACTTCAAATGTTTCAATGAGAACCCCCTTCTTTATCACATGTTTGTGATCAGCATCCTTTTTTAACTTTGTATACAAAATTTTGTTCAATTCGATCCAGCCGTTACTTCAGAATCGAGTTTTGAAAAATTCCTCTACTAATATTAAAACGTAATTTGATATTTTTGCTCATAACACAAAAACTAGATTAGGCACGGCAAAGATCGTTTTTTTATATCAAACTATGAATCAACCCAATAATAAAAACATCCTTTTTAACAACAAAAATGTAAATTAAATTTTTTTATGAATTATTGTAATATTTTTTGAAAAAAATATGATCTGAAACCATATTAAATTTTAACAGAGAAACAATCTAGAAGAGCTCTTATGAGGGAATCCAAAATTTGAGCTCAAAATATTCAGTAGTTTTCGCGCTATGCTTAAAAATTATTTTTTCCCACTTTAGGGGACCGTATACTTTTTTAAAACAGAAATTATGAAAGTTAGTTTCTTCATAAAAAAAGAAAAAATTGTTCAACAAAATAAGCAAACCAATTATAACGTGGTTTTTCTGCATTAGAGTTACGTCTATGATTTTTTTAAATGCATAAATGTATTCGCTGTCTCTGCAGAAGAACAACACAATATTGCAACCTTCAGTTTTTTGTATCTATCGTTCAAACGTCAATGTGTAAATAATGCGAAAAGTAGGTAAAAATTGACAGTTCAACGTCAGGAGGGGCAATCGGGCAATGCATTGCCCCTCCACCCCCTGCCGACCATTGCCCCTCCACTTCCTCCCCACTTCCTCCCACTTCCTCCACTTCCTCCCCACTTCCTCCACTTCCTCCGACCTTGGGGTTGCGCCTGAATCTTGAAGAAGATGACCACCGCGTTTTCGCCCTTCCTCGTTTTCGCTCGCGAAAGGTTACGAATAGTTTTCGCGCGTTTTTGAATATTTTCCCGCGCTTTTGGACTTTGTCGTTTTTCTAGTCATAGAAGACTAGGAGGTTTTTCACTTTTTGAATGGCAACGTCAAAGTTTTGGTTGTTATGACAACCAGAGTTTTTAGTTTTCGGTTGGCAACACCTGTTGCTATGCTTTAACTTATGCGGTGTTTAACGTTCATGGCGCCATCTATTGAGAGGTTTATTTTTATTTTATTTTTTTATTTCTACGAATTTAATTATTTTTATTTTTACAGAGTGTTGAAGTTGGGAATCGAACACCCAAACTTTGAGTTAGCAAAAACGTATGCTAACCACTATGCTATATTTTTCATTACTCTTTCAGTCTTAATGTGAATCTGTACCATGACAACGAATATTACAATTAAATTAATTTTAAAACCATCAGTTAATTTACTCTTTAGTACTAATCATGGCATATCATTAACTGAATTTCAGCTCATAATTGAAACTATCATCATTATTATTATTTTTCATAATAACAAAGTTTTCACTTAAGTAAAGATTTATTTAAATACAACCCATTCGAGATTTTAGATTTGGTTCAATGCTTTGTGGACTTGAAATATATTTTAAACTTTGATTTTCTTTTTCATGCATTTCAAACTTTATCATTTTTATTTTTTCTAACTTGTTAAATTTTCTTAACTAATTTCATTTTTCTTTGTCAAATTTACAAATATTTTTTCTAACTTGTAAAAATTTCGAAGAAATAATTTTCTTAACTAATTTTTTTTGACTTTCATACAACAAAATATTTTTTCTTACTTGTTAAATTTTCAAAGAAATAATTAACTTAAATATTCTTTCACACATTTTTGAACTTTAACGTTTTTTCCTGTCATTTAGCACTTTGATTTTTTTTTTTCACTATTTTAGCGTTTTTCAATTATTTTCAGTCTTTAACTATTTTCTTAACTTTTTAGTCTTTAACTAATTTCAAGCATTTCAGACTTAGATTATTTTTTCGTGATTTCGATTTTTTTTTTAGTATATTTTAGAGTTTGATCATTTTCTCGCTTGTTTTTACTTTATCGTTTTTTTTTTCCCCGATATTTTTAAACTTAGAAATTTTTCACAAGTAGTGACAGGAATCGAACCTTCAAATTTTTCAAAACGTTATCATGTCTTCAATTTTTGCAATCATGTCAAACTTGCAATCAATTTACTCGTAGTAGTAATTAACACTTATCATTAACAAATTTTCTCAGATTTTAAAAAATCAACTTAATTAATTTTTTCCAGTAAGCAAATTGCGCACTCAAGTTACATTCCAACACTGCATATATGTTTCAAGAGTTTCATTGAATTTATCACATTCCATTTAATTAACTCTAATAATTACTTTTTCATTAATACTTAACTTAATCATTTTATCATACATTTATTCCAGTTACAAAATTATGCTTAAAAGTTATTTATTTTTCTTAGCACAAGAGATTTTAACATGTTCCTACTAAAATGCTTTTCACTCTAGTTTGAGTTTACTAAAATAGCAACTCATTTACGATTTAGATTCATTTAATCGTCTTTGATTCTTTTTTCATTGTTAATATTTTAAATTATCACATACGTTATTATTTTTATACATTTATCCATTTAATTTTCGAAAATCTACAATCAATTTACTTTTCGTATTAATTAACACTTATCACTATCAAATATTTTCATGAATTTTAAAAAATTATCTTCTTAAATAATTTTTCACTGTAACCAAATTTCCCACTCAAGTTATATTTTATCACTACATATGCTTTTCATGAGTTTCACTTAATTTATCGCATTTCATTTAATTAACTCTAATAATTATTTTTTATCATCGATATTTAAGTTAATCATATTTTCCTTTCTTTATTTTTTTTTTTCATGCAAACACTCTTGATGGAATAAAACAAAATTTTCAACTTTCATGAATTAAATCCCCTCTGAATATTTTATTTTACTTTACCATACTTTACTATTTTACTTACTGCGTTTTACTATTTATCATTCATTACAGCTTTTCCAAAATATTACTTTACAACCAACCAATTTCATTAACAGAATTTTCATTACAATTTATAAATTTCACTTTTATTTAATTATTTTTACCTACGGTAAAATAAAACACATAACCACAAAAATGTTAAACATCAATGAAGTACCCAAGAAATGTTAAAATTATAAGTCGAGTATCAAAACTTCATGTCAGCAAATTTTAAAAATAGACTTACCGAAAAATAACTTCTACTGAAATTCATTTCAAAACTTGGAATCAATTTACTCTTAGCATTAATAAACACTTATCATTAAGAAATTTTCATGGATTTTAAAAATCAACTTATTTAATTTTTTTCCAGTAACCAAATTTCGCACTCAAGTTACATTTCATCACTTTATATGCTTTTCAAGAGTTTCATTTAATTTATCACATTTTATTTAATCAACTCTATTAATTATTTTTTTGATTAGTATTTAACTTAGTCATTTTATCGCATAGTGTTTTTACTTTATTATTTTTTTTTTCATACAAGCACTCTTGTTAGAATAAAACAAAATTTTCAACCTTCATGAATTAGAATCACTTTGGCTATTTCATTTTCACAATAATATTTTACTTTAACAACTAATTTCTTTAACAAAATCGATATCATTTATTTTAGTCTTTATCCTTTTCGAACGATACATTCAAATGGACAGCTATACGTTAAATTAAGAAACTTAATCTAAATTTTGACAAATTAAGTTATAGCTAAATACTGACTAAAATTAAGTACAAAAGACTAACCTTTTTGGGGTGAAATCCCTCAAGTACCAGCTATCGCGAAGTTATTTAAAAACAGTGAATGAAATTGTAATAAGTGGATTGTTAATTATAACTCAATCTCACAAAATTACAATTACATGCATGTTTTATTTGAAATCGCTGCATACGGCTGGCTGCCCATCGTCGATTTGCAGAACGCATGCCGTGATATCGCAAATCAACTCGGCTGTTGAAAGAAACTACCGTAATCCCACAGCACTTCGGATCGTCCACACACACACACATCGAGGCGAATTGAGAAAATGACTTTATCAATATTGCTATCTACCCCTTTACCGATAACAGATAACAAACCCCACGTGCTAGTATTATTCACCACCTGGCCTACGTCTTTCAAGTGATGTCACTGTTTCTGACCAATTAAAATTAGTTCACGTTTCTCAAATATCAAGCACATAGATCGGCAATAGCCTGATGTCAGGTTTTCCAAACAAAATTTTAGATTTTAATTCGTAGTTTCGAATTAATTTCTTTTTCATTTCAAACTTATAAAAAAAAAATTTCCAGCTTGTAAGAATATTTCTTTCAAAAACAGATTTTTGATTCAAAACAGTATTTTTTCAAACTTGTAATATTTTTCTACTTAGAAAATGAAATCAAAAATTTTTGTTTTCTTTAATCATATAAAATGTTTTTAAGAAATAATTTCTCAAACTTGTAATATTTTTCCACTAATTAAAAAAAAAATCAATTTTTTTTTCAATCATATAAAAATAAATTTTTAATCTTACAACAGTAAATTTTTCCGCAAAAATATTTTTTTTCAAATCAAAATAATAATAATATTTTTGTAACATATTGTTTTTTTTTCCTTTCAATCTTTTTTTTTTTTCAAAAATTTTCAAACTTACAAAATAAAATTTTTTCAACTGAATCTTCAAACGAAATGCTTTAATTAAATTTAAAACTCAATATCACTTTACTCTTAGTATTAATAACCAATAGCACTTAACCATTTACTCTTTGCACTCTAAGTATTAATTAACACACACGCATTAGAAATAATAATAATAATGTTTAAGATACTTACAAATCATTTACTCAAGCTTTCAAATATCCATCTAGCATGTTATTGTTCATTCGTGTGAGGGAACTTGTAATAAAACTTTACTTATCAACCGAAATTATAAGCGAAAATATCGCATTTTTTAGCACTTAATATAATCCTACAATTAACAAATTGGTTTTAACTTTGAATTTAAGAAAAATAAAAACTATTACACACTTAGTAACATATCTATCGATGTATATTATTTCATGACAAATCACAAATAGGTGAGGATCTTTTATCGATCATGTGACCAACTAAGTTAAGAAAGAGCGTTCTTATCTCATATGAGAATTTATAAGTCTTTAATATTTCTCTTTAATGTAAGTGTATTGATACGTACGAGTTTGTGTATGTGAATATAACTGTGTATTGTTTTCAAACCATTGTCATGTTTAAGCTTTACGGTTCTAATTTTGACTTTCCACTTAGCATTATTTGAAGTCCTTCGCATGCATTAAACTATAGAAATATTACAAAAATTATATTTTCATTCAGTCTTAATTACAAAACCATACAATAAGATGAAGACAACACCGATAGTATAAAGATTACTTACAATAAAGTGCATATAAAAAATATATGTAAGAGTGATTTCAAAGTATAATCCATCAACCATATTCAACAACTCAATCAAAACACAAGTCTCTTTTAAAATGATAAACACAATTTATTCACACACACAGTAAAAGACAATTAAAAAAACTTTCAACTTTAAGTAAAACTCTTCAAAACTTTCAAGCGTATTTTTAACATCGATTGCATCAAATAAATCAGACACATGACATTTTAAACATGGACTATCAACATTCAAAGTAACGAAGTCACGAGTCAAGTTTTCCCAATTAACATTAAAAAGAGCCCGTTCGAAAAAAAGTGTCGAACTTTCGACCCCTTGTTAATGATTCACATTCATGCACTCTCATGTAAAAAATGAATCCATTTTTTACAATCCACACATTCTTTTTTTAGAAAGGTAGTTTATGTTGCATATGAGCTCATCAAATAGTCACTTACGTAGAGAATCAGCCAGTTTACGAACTTCTTGTGATGTATATGTGCTGATTTTATCACATCGACAATCACAGGGATATTTTTTCTCAATTTCCGAAAGGATGTACTCTTTTAGAGTATAAGTCATAAGTTTGTCTTTGACACTACGTGAGATACAAGGGGATGCGTAGCACAATTTGTCAATCTGGCTTTCCAAAAGTAGAACTCTATCAGGCATCAACTGGAACACTTCTCGTTTCAGTTTGAACAATCTTTGCACACTAACACAGATGTTACCATTCGCACTCGACTCTCCTTTTTTATAACAAAAGCGAAATCACGGTCTTCGATTAATTTTTGATTTACATTTTTACATAGGCTTGAAATAAGTGATCTCCACACATCTGGTTCTAAGGAAATACCATCCATAGTTGGTCGAAAAATACCATCTTTCCCACACGTATATCTTCTAATATGCACGCGTGTACGTTTCCGAAAAGTATTCACCTAAAGTGAAAATACAATCACCCAAGTGTATCATATCATCAGGCTGTGGAGAAGCCTCAATGTTCATTTTCATGTTCGTTGCATCCCATCTGTTCATCTTCAGGCTTCAAAGTTTCAGAATGATTTTCACCAGCGTTAGTCATTCTTAACTCTCATAGGATTAGGAGTCACAATACTAAAACAACTTCCTGTGAACTTAAAAAATAAATCAAACTAGGTTTTAACACTAGCTGGTGAAGAAAAATCCTAAGTACATAGAATAAAATTTCACGATCTCTTTCAAAGCTCAGAATCACCCTGAAAATGATTCTCCAAACATCCACTATAAACCAATGAATATTCACTTTAACCAATGAGAAGTGTACATAAATCTCTTGCTACTGACGTCATAGAATATCACATGAACTTTTGAGCAGAATTGAGTTGTTTTACACAGTATTCAGATTTTTAGAAAATGCCAACACTTTGACTTCCAAATTCATCCTGACCTACTACGAGTAATTTTAAGATGGTAGCAGGTTTTCACATCACATCGAATGCCGATGACGTTTTCGCATCTCACGCATGACATGATCAATCACGTGTAATTGATCATGTCAATTTGCATAGATATGTTACTAAGTGTGTAATAGTTTTTATTTTTCTTAAATTCAAAGTTAAAACCAATTTGTTAATTGTAGGATTATATTAAGTGCTAAAAAATGCGATATTTTCGCTTATAATTTCGGTTGATAAGTAAAGTTTTATTACAAGTTCCCTCACACGAATGAACAATAACATGCTAGATGGATATTTGAAAGCTTGAGTAAATGATTTGTAAGTATCTTAAACATTATTATTATTATTTCTAATGCGTGTGTGTTAATTAATACTTAGAGTGCAAAGAGTAAATGGTTAAGTGCTATTGGTTATTAATACTAAGAGTAAAGTGATATTGAGTTTTAAATTTAATTAAAGCATTTCGTTTGAAGATTCAGTTGAAAAAATTTTATTTTGTAAGTTTGAAAATTTTTGAAAAAAAAAAAAAGATTGAAAGGAAAAAAAAACAATATGTTACAAAAATATTATTATTATTTTGATTTGAAAAAAAATATTTTTGCGGAAAAATTTACTGTTGTAAGATTAAAAATTTATTTTTATATGATTGAAAAAAAAAATTGATTTTTTTTTTAATTAGTGGAAAAATATTACAAGTTTGAGAAATTATTTCTTAAAAACATTTTATATGATTAAAGAAAACAAAAATTTTTGATTTCATTTTCTAAGTAGAAAAATATTACAAGTTTGAAAAAATACTGTTTTGAATCAAAAATCTGTTTTTGAAAGATATATTCTTACAAGCTGGAAATTTTTTTTTTATAAGTTTGAAATGAAAAAGAAATTAATTCGAAACTACGAATTAAAATCTAAAATTTTGTTTGGAAAACCTGACATCAGGCTATTGCCGATCTATGTGCTTGATATTTGAGAAACGTGAACTAATTTTAATTGGTCAGAAACAGTGACATCACTTGAAAGACGTAGGCCAGGTGGTGAATAATACTAGCACGTGGGGTTTGTTATCTGTTATCGGTAAAGGGGTAGATAGCAATATTGATAAAGTCATTTTCTGAATTCGCCTCGATGTGTGTGTGTGTGGACGATCCGAAGTGCTGTGGGATTACGGTAGTTTCTTTCAACAGCCGAGTTGATTTGCGATATCACGGCATGCGTTCTGCAAATCGACGATGGGCAGCCAGCCGTATGCAGCGATTTCAAATAAAACATGCATGTAATTGTAATTTTGTGAGATTGAGTTATAATTAACAATCCACTTATTACAATTTCATTCACTGTTTTTAAATAACTTCGCGATAGCTGGTACTTGAGGGATTTCACCCCAAAAAGGTTAGTCTTTTGTACTTAATTTTAGTCAGTATTTAGCTATAACTTAATTTGTCAAAATTTAGATTAAGTTTCTTAATTTAACGTATAGCTGTCCATTTGAATGTATCGTTCGAAAAGGATAAAGACTAAAATAAATGATATCGATTTTGTTAAAGAAATTAGTTGTTAAAGTAAAATATTATTGGGAAAATGAAATAGCCAAAGTGATTCTAATTCATGAAGGTTGAAAATTTTGTTTTATTCTAACAAGAGTGCTTGTATGAAAAAAAAATAATAAAGTAAAAACACTATGCGATAAAATGACTAAGTTAAATACTAATCAAAAAAAATAATTAATAGAGTTGATTAAATAAAATGTGATAAATTAAATGAAACTCTTGAAAAGCATATAAAGTGATGAAATGTAACTTGAGTGCGAAATTTGCTTACTGGAAAAAAAATTAAATAAGTTGATTTTTAAAATCCATGAAAATTTCTTAATGATAAGTGTTTATTAATGCTAAGAGTAAATTGATTCCAAGTTTTGAAATGAATTTCAGTAGAAGTTATTTTTCGGTAAGTCTATTTTTAAAATTTGCTGACATGAAGTTTTGATACTCGACTTATAATTTTAACATTTCTTGGGTACTTCATTGATGTTTAACATTTTTGTGTTATGTGTTTTATTTTACCGTAGGTAAAAATAATTAAATAAAAGTGAAATTTATAAATTGTAATGAAAATTCTGTTAATGAAATTGGTTGGTTGTAAAGTAATATTTTGGAAAAGCTGTAATGAATGATAAATAGTAAAACGCAGTAAGTAAAATAGTAAAGTATGGTAAAGTAAAATAAAATATTCAGAGGGGATTTAATTCATGAAAGTTGAAAATTTTGTTTTATTCCATCAAGAGTGTTTGCATGAAAAAAAAAATAAAGAAAGGAAAATATGATTAACTTAAATATCGATGATAAAAAATAATTATTAGAGTTAATTAAATGAAATGCGATAAATTAAGTGAAACTCATGAAAAGCATATGTAGTGATAAAATATAACTTGAGTGGAAAATTTGGTTACAGTAAAAAATTATTTAAGAAGATAATTTTTTAAAATTCATGAAAATATTTGATAGTGATAAGTGTTAATTAATACGAAAAGTAAATTGATTGTAGATTTTCGAAAATTAAATGGATAAATGTATAAAAATAATAACGTATGTGATAATTTAAAATATTAACAATGAAAAAAGAATCAAAGACGATTAAATGAATCTAAATCGTAAATGAGTTGCTATTTTAGTAAACTCAAACTAGAGTGAAAAGCATTTTAGTAGGAACATGTTAAAATCTCTTGTGCTAAGAAAAATAAATAACTTTTAAGCATAATTTTGTAACTGGAATAAATGTATGATAAAATGATTAAGTTAAGTATTAATGAAAAAGTAATTATTAGAGTTAATTAAATGGAATGTGATAAATTCAATGAAACTCTTGAAACATATATGCAGTGTTGGAATGTAACTTGAGTGCGCAATTTGCTTACTGGAAAAAATTAATTAAGTTGATTTTTTTAAAATCTGAGAAAATTTGTTAATGATAAGTGTTAATTACTACTACGAGTAAATTGATTGCAAGTTTGACATGATTGCAAAAATTGAAGACATGATAACGTTTTGAAAAATTTGAAGGTTCGATTCCTGTCACTACTTGTGAAAAATTTCTAAGTTTAAAAATATCGGGGAAAAAAAAAAAAACGATAAAGTAAAAACAAGCGAGAAAATGATCAAACTCTAAAATATACTAAAAAAAAAAAATCGAAATCACGAAAAAATAATCAAAATTTTATTTTGGTACTTATTCCAAATTAGCTGCATTGGTATGCATCGGCTGATGAAAAAAAAAAAAAAAAAAGTTGATGGGGTGTATTTGATACACCGGGCTGGTTGGTGGGACCATCAACTTAAAACAAAAGTTTATTTTCAATCTTAAAGATCCTATTTCACTCTGTAAAAATAAAAATAATTAAATTCGCGAAACTTTGGTTGTCTTGACAACCATTCGTCGAAATTATTCAAAGTCCAGAAAAAAAAAAAAAAAACTCAAAGTCACGATAGATGGCGCCATGTACATTTACCTCATGTGAAAATTATATTGAGTTTCATTTTAACTTCCTCTAGCTCGAAAGCATTGGTGACTTAATTGGCATGCGCGCGTCAATTAAAGCGTCAATGCTTTTTGGTGGACGCGTGTTCGATTCCCAACCGCGACACTCTGTAAAAAATAAAAATAATTAAATTCGCGAAACTTTGGTTGTCTTGACAACCATTCGTCGAAATTATTCAAAGTTCGGAAATAAAAAATCAACCTCTCAATAGATGGCGCCAGCAAAAATAAAATCTTCAAAGTTCGCGTAAAAATATTCACATCCGAAACGTTGAGTGTTGCCATCCCAAAACTCGTAAAAGGTTACGAAAAACAAGTGTTGCCATCCGAAAACTTCTACGAAGTGTTGCCATCCCAAAACTCTGGTTGTCATGACAACCAGAAACCTCGTAATCTTTCACGGACAACTCAACTCACGCGGCGAGGGAGGGAACGGCTGGGGGAGGGGGGGGAGGTCAGTTGGGAGGCGGTGGGGGAGGTCAGTTGGGAGGCGGTGGAGGCGGCATCAGGGAAGCGGAGGGATTGGGAGGCGGCTCATAGCCGCAGAGCCGCCTCTTGGGGCAGAACCGGCCTTATTACCCTACTTAAGCGGTCAGAACTATCGACGTCAAGATCGTAATGCTATTTGACATCTCACATGTATGTTTAAGAAAAATTATTTTTTTTCTAAGATACTGCATAAAAGCTTATAAAAACACTTTTAAACAATTACAAATTGATTCTGAGGATCGAAAAATACCTTTAAAACATATAAATCATATATTTAGTTCTCAAATAATAGCATTGTCAAGATCGTAACTTTTGGACATACATCAAACTTCCAACTTCCATTTTTTCTAAAATTTTTTACAACATAAATATTCTGTCTTTAAATTTTTAATTTGTTGAAAATATTATCAAAAATATATTCAGTTTGAGATTCATGGCCTTCATTTTTTTTTTTTTTTTTTGAAACGTATGGAAATAATTAAAAAAAAAAAAATTTAATGGTACATTTGCTAAGTTAACGTTTTGGTATGTCCAAAATTGTACCTTTTAGCAAAGAAAATATTTTTTTAAGGCATTTGAAGAGCATTTTTTTCATAATTTATGTCAATTCTTGTCTCTATACAGTATTATAATTTAACTCAAAAATTTTTGAGTTAATTAAAATGAAAGTTATTTGGTGTTGAAGCTTCAAAGTTGAGGTCTGTGTTTGCTCCTACCTTTTGAGAACTGCCCCATAATTAATAGTTTTTAATTGATATCTTCGTTCATTATTATCGGAGGAATATGTTAAATAGCCAAACATAAAGATGGGAAGATGACGAATTCATCGATGCCTGGTTCGATGGCCCAATTCACTGTCGTTCGGGAGAATTAACTTGGACATAGATATATACACACAGAGATACATATACATACATACGCTCGGTTTTGAATTACATAAGATAAGATATTTTAAGAGCATGATTCAAATATTGTTACGAAGTTTAAAACTCAATTTGAATGTTTGGTCATCTGCAAGGATTCACCGTGAGCACATGGAAATTACACGTGGCCTTCAGTTGACACGATGTGCTCAAGGCAAATAGGATTTGTTTAGTTTGAGAGAAAGTCCTTGTGAGGATGAAACAGTCTGTCCGATCTTAAAGTTTTTCGTGATAGTTAAAACTGCTGCGTGCTCGCATATTGTCTGCGTTTTGTTAATCCAAGTTTCGTCAAATAGAGGCTCGAGTAGTTTGAATTTATTTTTCGTGCACGTAATGCCTTCTTTTGTGACGTAATTATTTGCAATTTCGTTTTTAACCATCTATGCCGTTTACTGAGAGAATAGAAAGACAGCATTCATGAAGAAAATTCCCTAAAAATAAAACTGTGAAAAGGAAGGAAACTTTATACATTAAAACGGCTTAACTTTAAAACTTGCTTATTATGATCCTTGAGCGATGAGTCTGACCTCCTCCTTCCACTCACTCCTTCCTGAGGAGGAAATGCTGCATTTTCACGTTACATTTGGCTTAGCATCGCACTATGTTACTGACGAGGAATTTTTACGTCGCTTCTTATTTAAATCTTGTAAAATACGGACGGTTTTTTTTTTCCGAAAGTGCTGTAAGGGACATAGCAAAGCTTTTGATTGTGACACGTATTTGTAGAAAAAGCGAAAATATTGATGACTACTACTTCGACTATTTGGAAAACGTTTTGAATTAAAACTTGAAAATTATTGTGGACATTCGAAAAACTCAGATAGCCGCTAGGAAGAAAAATGAAGTGTTGAATGTAAATGTTGAGTTTGCTTTTAAACGTATTGAGTTTTTATATTATGCAAAGAAATACTAGCGGCCAAATTTTTTTTTGGTAACCCGGAATTTACTATAAACACAATGTCAATTGTGTTTACACAGGGCTACAGTGCTTTATATTTAAGGATAGAACATACTTTTTACGTTCATTTTGTTAAAATAAGTTTTTATCTCAATTTTTTTAGAACATGAAAAGTGCAGCCATGGGACAGGACATACCAATGATATTTCAGTGAAAAATTTTATTTCATTTGGAAAAAGTAACATTTTGACAGAGTTATATTATTGAACTTTTAGTGGTGAAAAAATGTCTAGAAGAAAGTTTTTTACCGATATTAAACGGAACAAAAATATTAGTGTGGAACATAAATTTTCCCACTTTTTGTGCTTGGGAGCATAAATTGAAAGTAACTTTATTTTCCTCAACTATGCCATTTTACTCAACATATCTTTTCCTCATTATAGGAAAACAAGAGAATATTTTAATTATTACTTCTTCAGACCCTACCCTCATATTGGACCGTATATTATAGGATTGCTATTGGGATACATTTTGGCAGTGAAACCCACCTTTAAACTATCGAAGGTAAGTAAGCAAAAACTAAATATACATCTTCACAAAAAACAAAAACAAAAAAAATGTTGAAATTATATTTTAAATAGACGGACTTTTCAAATATCTGACAAATAAAAAACTAAAAACTGTACAATTGTAATATAACGCCTGAAGGTACCGTTTACTCGATTTCAAAAAAAGTCCGCCTGGTAAAATTGTGTGAGTGGTTACAATGGGGATGTTTCCTTCAATCAAAAGTACTATTTTTTGTCACTGAAATTGGTAAAATAAGCAAAACAAATAACATGGACACAGAAAACGTCACAGCGAAAATGAAAACAACGGTTGAATGTCGTTAAGAATATTTTTTAAAGAGCGAAAATGAGTCAAAATTAAGAAAAAAAGCAACTTACCCCAAGTTTTTGACCATGCTCTTTTAGAATTTTTTTTTTTTTTTTTGTAAAATGGGAAACAACCCAATTGTAGCACAGTACGGGCAGCCAAGTCTTGTTATAAACATGTAATATACAATTACATACTGAAGCAAACCTTTTTTTTTTTTTTTTTTTTTGAAGCAGTCACCAATCAGTTATTAGGCCGTAAAACAAGCCGCCTTTCAGCGAATAGTTCAGCTGCAGTATTCAAAAACAATTCATTTAAAGCACAATTAATGTCATTATCATTATTTTTTTATTTTTGATTTTGAGTATAACTAATTTAATCCATTATACTAAGTATTAATATCATATTAAGAGAGAGAGAGAAAGAGAGAAACATGCAAACATTATAAATTGTGATTTCCTACATTTGTTTTTCAGTACAGTGTTTTCGTTCAGTGCTGTAATAATGCTGATACGATTTCATTTCAGAAAATTCAAGTTTTATGCTGGGCTCTGGCTTTTACGTCCTCTTTCTCTATAATTTATGGATCGGTTGATTGGAACCGAGGTAGAAAACCCACTGTGGCAGAAACTGTTTTCTACGCTTCTCTCAGCAAAAGCGCTTGGGCACTGTCTGTGGCGTGGGTGATTTTTGCTTGTGCAACTGGATATGGAGGTACGACATGGAATTGTATTTCTTAATGTGGTAAAATCAGCATTTTAATTGCCGTTTGTTTGTATAATTTATTTCATGTGTGTGTGTATGTGTGTGTGTAATCTTACTTGCTAGTGCAAGTAAACACGGAAGTACATAGGACAGTAATCCTTAATCTCGCGTTGTCAGCAATTGCCGCTTGATTACACACCTAATTTCATGCCTTAATCTCGTGTTGTCAGCAATTGCCGCTTGATTACGTTACTAATTTCATGTTATTGTCTGGCTGACAACTAAGTATAAGAATTTTACTTGGTGGTGCAAGTGAACACGGAAGTACATAAGACAGTGGTCCTTAATCTCGTGTTGTCAGCAATTGCCGCTTGATTACATACCTAATTTCATGTTTTTGTCTGGCTGCCAACTAAATATGAGAATCTTACTTGGTGGTGCAAGTGAACACGGAAGTACATAGGACTGTGGTCCTTAGTCTCATGTTGTCAGCAATTACCGCTTGATTACATACCTAATTTCATGTTTTTGTCTGGATGCCAACTTAGTATAAGAATCTTACTTGGTGATGCAAAAGAACACGGAAGTAAATAGGATTGTAACCCTTAATCTCGCGTTGTCAGCAATTGCCGCTTCATTACACACCTAATTTCATGCCTTAATCTCGTGTTGTCAGCAATTGCCGCTTGATTACGTTACTAATTTCATGTTATTGTCTGGCTGCCAACTAAGTATAAGAATTTTACTTGGTGGTGCAAGTGAACACGGAAGTACATAAGACAGTGGTCCTTAATCTCGTGTTGTCAGCAATTGCCGCTTGATTACATGCTTAATTTCATGTTTTTGTCTGGCTGCCAACTAAGTATAAGAATCTTACTTGGTGGTGCAAGTGATTACGGAAGTACATAGGACAGTGGTCCTTAATCTCGTGTTCTCAGCAATTGCCGCTTGATTACATACCTAATTACATGTTTTTGTCTGGCTGCCAACTAAGTATAAGAATCTTACTTGGTGGTGCAAGTGAACACGGAAAAAAATAGGACTGTGATCCTTAATCTCGTGTTCTCAGCGATTGCCGCTTGATTACATACGTAATTTCATGTGTTTGTCTGGCTTCCAACTAAGTATAAGAATCTTACTTGGTGGTGCAACCGATATTAAAACGAAAGAGTTTCGTTTTTTCAAACAACGTAAAAGAATAAGAACTCGGAAAATAAAATTAAAATGTGACTTAACACATTTTCAACTGCGATGGTTTTCAATCTTTCCCATACATTTATGATATAAATAATGAGTTACTGTGCTAAAAATTTTTTTTTTTTTTCTCTCCCCAGGTCATGTCAATCGTTTTCTATCTTGGGAAGGATTTGTTCCATTGGGTCGTCTGTCATTCATGGCATACCTTGTGCATCCCGCTGTAATCCTGATATATATATCGTGTTTACAAACAATGCAGCAGGCTTCACATTTTTATCTGGTAACCTCTATGTCAACCTACATCTAAAATTAATTTAACTAGACTGTAAAAGGTTTCTGTAAATTAGTTGGGCAAAAAAAATGATTTACCGAATATAATTTGCAGTATGAAAATGAAAGTACATGTTACTGTGAGACAAAGAAATAGTTTAAGTTCACTATTTTAGCAAATGTTCGATTTGACTTCATGGGCAATTTAGTTCTTGCCAAACTATTACCTTAGCACTGAGATAAGATTTAATGGAACTTAAGAAGTTAAGCTACTAATCTGACTCCAAACTGGTTAATATAATTTAATATTTTGGAAACTCTAACTTACGAATGTGCCCAACTAATTTGCAGACACCCTGAATAAATGATCATGCATTCAGGGCAACAATTTTTTCCATCATTACAGTAAGTATGGTCAAACTAAACGTACTGCAATGTGTCAAAATGTTTTTATTGTTAGATCGTTGCTGAGCAATAACCAAACACCTTTCGAGAATCTACGCAGCTGTGATTTAAAGGCAGTTAAAGTGTGAAATAAGCACGTAAAATAAAAATGACAAAATACTGAACATAACTGATGACATTCCTTTTGGTAAAAATCATTGTGACTAAGAGAATAAATCCAGCTTTCAAAGTTAAAACTCTTGATATAAAGTAACAAAACTAATAAAAATATTTTTTTAAAAAAATATTGATAACACGAATGAAAAATCTTTATGACCACGTTAAAAGTCCCAGTGCTAAACAAAATGCCTCATAACTTCGGTGAAGTATTCTGCAGTCTGAAGAAAATACTCAATTGCAAACTCACCATGATAAAGAAAAACTTCTTTATGACTAAGGGCGGAATTCTTATGATTAAAATTGAAATCTTTCTGATTGACGAGTAAAACTTAGTGGTTACAAAAGAAAAATTGAGTGGTTAAGTAGGAAAAGAATCTGAAAGGTTAAGATTATGTCCGCCAATAATTAAAACAAAAAAAAAGTATGAGACTGAAAGAAATTCTTAATCACTAGGGACAAAATTCTAATGAGTAAACGACCGCAATGATTAAGTGAATAATCCAAACAAATAAGGAGAAAGTTCCAAATAAAAATCTTTTTAATGGGAACAGGAAGTAGATAGGACAATAGTCTAATTTCCCAAGTGTAAACTTCTAATGACTACGAAAAGGTTCAGTGGTAAGCAAACATGTAAACGTAGGGACAATCTTAATGAATTAAAAAAAACCTAATAAAATTATCTAATGTGCACATTATTGTCAAGGGGGTTGGACAAGGATCTGAGAAATTAGACTATGATGAAACTACTGATGAAATGTATTCATTACTTCAAGAACTACCGTTTCTCCTATTTCATATATTTGTAATTAAGTATTATATCTGAAGTTAATTCCTGAAATACGTGTTTGTATTCAGCTCTGAATTGTATGGATCTCCGTCAATAAAATGTTGCAGATTTATTAGCATTCCCGTGCTAGCATTCCCGCACCCAGCATTGCTCGGGTAATGTAATTAGCAGGGGATAACAGTGCTTGGTGCACCTTGTTACGAAAATCCCCTATAATAATTACTTATTACCTATAATTTTTTTCTACTTTTGGGAGAATCCCCTGGCCCCTAGACTCCTTATTTATGTGCCTTGTCCTTATCCGATCCTTAACTGTCATTAACGATCCTTTTAAAGTAATAGTTTTCTTTACAAACGAAGGCCATCCACATTTTATTGCAGAAACATTATTATTTGACTTGGGAAAAGCCTCGAAGAATCATGTGAGAAATAAAAACAATATCAAATTTAAAATTCGCTTTCGCCAAAAGTTGAGATGAAGAACTGAATAATGATTCGAATGGAGGAAAGCCTTCGAAAATAAGGAATTTAAATTTCAATTACAGGTTTTAATTTCACAGAAATTAAGGGGTTTTAATTAATTCACAACTCCAATCTTAATATAAAAAAATCAATGTCTTGAGATAACGTATATATATATATATATATATATATATATATATATATATATATATATATATATATATATATATATATATATATATATATATATATATATATATATATATATATATATATATATATATAACAACGCACAGCCAATACTGCTAAAGCTTCAGACTTGAAATTTGGCAGGCATGTCCACATGGTTATGAAAGTATCCAATAAGAAAGGTTTTTTCGAAACATCGATTAGTTCAGGAGAAATTAATTAAAACCCGTTAATTTCTGTGAAATTAAAACCTGTCATTGAAATTTAAATCCCTTATTTTCGGACTCTTTCCTCCATTCAAATCATTATTCAGTACTTCATCTCAACTTTTGGTCGAAAGCGAATTTTAAATTTGATATTGTTTTTGTTTCTCACGTGATTCTTCGAGGCTTTTCTCAAGTCAAATAATAATGTTTCTGTCTTTTGCTTTCATTTTTTCAAAACTAGAAGCGAAGTTTTTAAGATCATCATCACAGGCGGCATATTCTTTTGAATTTAGAAGAGTGCAGTTTCCTGTAAAAGTTTGCTTTGCAATAACCGTTATTAAGTCACAAGGACAGACATTAAAAGTAGCAGGGATCGATTATGAAAAGACTTTTTTCACACGGCCAATGTTATGTAGCTTACTCCAACGTCAGTTCATCAAGCAGCTTAATAGGTTTAGCACCAGGAAAAAAAAAAAAAACTAAAAATGTTGTATACAAAGAAGTTCTTGCTTAAACATAGGTATAACAATAAAATGTGGATGGCTTGTGTTTGCAAAGATAATCAATACTTTATAAAAAAAAATCGTTAATAACAGTTGAAGATCGGTTAAGGACAAGGGCATATATATATGGAGTCCAGAAGTCCCGGGATCCTCTCAAAATTAGAAAAAAATTATAGGTAATAAGTAATTATTATAGGGGATTTTCGAAACTAGGCGCACCAAGCACTGTTAACCCCTGCTAATTCCATTACCCGAGCAATGCCGGGTACGGGAATGCTAGTAAACTATAGGGATGCTGCAGCTGCTGTCTAATGGCGGAAGAAAAAGGTAAAACAAACAAATGCCGTAACTTATAACTTGCTTTGACGCTAAGTGAATAATAGTAATTTTTCATCGTGTTTGTGGGGAGCTTTATTTTGTATTCTTCTGAAATTAAATTACACCATAAACTGCCTGAAGACTGTAATTTACCCTAAAGAAAATACGTGGAATGGATTGTTTAACCTTTTTTAGTAGTCGTGTTAATCACCGCAAGGCATTCGAGCTCTGGAGTTGCGAATTACTTCTGAACTAATTGATATTTCGAAAAATCCTTTCTTAGTGGATACTTTCGTAATCATTTGGACATGCCTGCCAAATTTCAAGTCTGAGGATTCAGCGGTGTTGGCTGTGCTTTGATATCAAGATATATATATATATATATATATATATATATATATATATATATATATATATATATATAAAGAGAGAGAGAGAGAGAGAGAGAGAGATTTAATTTTATCTTAAGTAAAGTGATTTATCATATTTCTCGATAATACCCTTATAAAGGTAACTTTTCTTTTTTCAGATTTGGTTGTTCTTCGGCCACCTCTGCATCACATTCATTTTGTCGTTCGCTGCAAGCATGCTAGTAGAAGCTCCCTTCATATCCTTGACCAAGATGATGTTTTCAAGAGGAACCGGAGTCGAACGGAGTGATGTTTCCGAGAAAGTGACATCATTCCCCATTCAGAGCTTGCGTCCTTACAGCGATGTCAAATTGGGCGTCGACAACGGCGCCACTGTCAACCATGACGCCTCGAAGATCTATGCAGATGAACCGGTATCAGACGGCATAGTTTCTAACAGAATTAATGAAAATAAGGAGAGAAGGTTTAAACTGGGTGATTTGATGGCTCAGAACGACTTCAAAGACGATGGTGGTATCGTTGAAAAGCACGAGCTTGAGGATGCAAAAGGAAATAAAGAGAAGCCTATAAAATTGAGTGATCTGATCGCTCAAAACAACTTCCGCGACTATGGTAGCAGCGTCGTGAAGCTCGAGCTTGAGGATGTAATAGCAAATAAGAGTACAGACAAGAAGATAAAATTGAGTGATTTGATCGCTCAGAACAACTTCCACGACTATGGTAGTGGCGTGGAAAAGCACGAGCTTGAAGATGTAAAAATTGAAGGCAACAAACCATCTGATGAAATCGAATACAATGGAAAAATTTCTGAAGTCATTGTAAAACATGAAGAGGATGAAGGGTCTAAAAAAAGACGTTGTATTCATCTTGAAGGTACTGATGAAGCGGGAAAAGAATCGCATTTTCATCTTAATGGTATCATTGAAGCGAAGACGGAATCACATATTCAGCCTAACGGTAATTGTAAAGTAGGAAATGAAGCACATATTCAGCCTAACGGCAATTGTAAAGTTGGAAATGAAACACATACTCACCTTAATGGTATTAATGAAGCGGGAAACGAATCTCATATTCATCCAAATAGCAACAATAATGCAAAAAATTCAAATGGAATCGTCGAAGTTGAGAAAAACGCCCAAAATATTGATGTTGAAGTGAAAGCTACGTTTTTTCCTGGTTTAGGTTGGAAATTGGGATAAACATTTTCCCCTTGTGTTTATTTGCATCATGTTTCAGTCAAATGAAAAATAACGACAGTGTTGAGAAAAAAAGTATGCAGATTGGGTTCAAGATGAATATAAGAACGGCATCGCTGAAATACAGGCGACCCCAGAACAACACGGTACTTGAGAAACACTAGTTTCAAAGAACACAGATACCTTCCTCCGAATCACACGATTTTCAAGTAATTTTTCTGGAAAAGAAAATGCATATAGAACTTGCTGGAATGTAGATGTTTCTCTGTGGTCACCTGTATTTATTCATATGGCGATATAGAGTAAGTCCGGCGATCTTGCCCCACCTAAGCAGAAACTTTTTTTAAAAAAAATATGTTAACAAAAATTAAAAGATAATACCTCCCGCCTCTCTTAATGTAGGTCCAGATGCAGTGTAAAATTTATCGTCGCCAAAAACTACGAATAAAAGTTTTTATTGCAAAAAAAAGAAAAAAAAAACTGCAGCTTTGGGGCATAGTACCTTGACAGTCAGACAATTCGCCCCACTATACCAGGTAAAATGCCCCACTTGACCAGCATTGCAAAACTTGCTGCTATTAGTAAGAAAGTGTATTAATTGACTAAATTAGTTGAAATAAATACAAATTATAATGTGGGCAACTAAATGAAAAATCAAAATCAATTTAATTCTGAACTGCAAATATAGGTTAAAATATTTTACATAATAAGCACATTACTTGTGGTTTTTAATAACTTTTGCTTTTCAATCTTGCCACAGCCATTACATCTCTGATTATACATTGTGCACGTTTCATGCAACCATCCTAAGCAGTCTATACATTTTATCCAATCTACAGTCGACGTCATTCAGGTCTTCATTCAGGTGGGGCATATTACCTTTTTGGAAAGGTTAATTGCCCCACCACCTCTTGTTCAAACAGCAAGTCAATATGGCTGCAATTAATAGTAACAGCCTTCTTTATGATACTCTTTTACTGTATAAACCGATAATTGAACATAATATTTGAACGCTAGTTAATTAAACAAAAGTTCTTAAAAGCAAAATCTTAGATCAAACGTTATAAAATGTCACTCTTACCTTTCACTTTGCTCTGAAGCTGTAATGACCTTTGAAAAATCGCTGAAAATGGCTTTAATATATGCGTGTAACTTCTTTATACACAAATCCCCTTGGAAAAAGTTGACACAGGCGCACTCTGTTGTTACAATCGTGAATTACAGTTACTGGGGCAATTTATCAGACGGGGCAAGATCGCCGGACTTACTCTATTTCTTTTAATTTAAAATGTTGTAATATATTATATAGTCTTTTTGTCGTTTTCAGCGAAAAATATATAAACAAATTTGAATGCTATACAGAAATTCTTTGCCTGCTTTGCCCTAACCTATACCTCTCTTCGGCATTACCCTTAGGATTTTTCTCTCGGCTTCGGAATTACAAGATTTCTAGTATCTCATAAAACATTTAGTTATATCTGCTCCCAGATTAGTATTGTCCGTGTGGTCCCCACAATGTGAGAGCTAGGGAGTATCACAGCAATGTAGCTTGAACTGAAGTTTTTATAGAGCTCTATAGAGTTTTCTAGAAATCTATAGATTTTATATTCGAAATAGCTTTTAGAAAAGTTTTCTTTAGAAATTTATAGACAATTTTATAGAAACATTTAGAAGTGTTCTACAAAAATCAATCAATTTCAATAGTTGAAAATAATATTTTTGAACAAACAATCTCCAACTATAAAGAAACATTTTGCATGCTAAATACTGCTACAGTTTTGTATTGAAAAAAATAACCTAAAATCTAGGGAAAATAATTCATGGTAAATATGTTCTTTTCTATAGCACAGCATAGATGACTTAAATTATCTAATGTGCTGGAAAAAAAATATATTTTTAGGTAAAAATTTTCATTTATTTTTCGCGTTTTCGTTTAGTGTACACTTTATTTTAAAATAATGCTAATTTTAAAAGAAAAAAAAAGAAAATTCAAAAAACATTTTCTGGGCCTTTTTATTTCTTTTTTACATAATAAAATACAAATTTAAAGATTTTCCTTTTCTTGTCTTCCCTTCTCTTTTCTGAAAAAGTATCTGATCAACGATTTTTTCGCGCGTCGTAGTTATTGGATGTTAAGAACGTAATTTTAGATTGTTTTTATCTGCAGCTTTTAAACTAATTTTAAGTTTTTCAAATTATTAAATTATATTCCAATTATTCCATAATTGGGAAGTGAAGTGTACACTTCATAAAACTACATTTAAAAATTATATTATGTATATATATATATATATATATATATATATATATATATATATATATATATATATATATATATATATTCAATTTAGGGGTTATGAAATTTATCAACGATTTAATTTTATCTCTATAGAATGTTCGTGTTTCTTATAGAAACATGATGAGTTTTCTATAGAATATTCTTTTGAGTTTCTATAGAGAATTCATTTTGTTTCTATGAAACATTCTACACGGCTTTCTAATGAATCCCATCGAATTATGACCTGTTTTTCTATAGGCTCTATAAAATTATTTCCATGATATATTTTATAACGTTTTCTATACAAGAACTTCTTGTACAGCCTATAAAATACGGGCCATAATTCTGTAGGATTCTTTTGAGGGGCTTCTATATATGTTTTATAGAATTCTATACAACGTTTTCGTACTTAACTCATATTAACAAAAAGATAAAGGGTCCGTGCCGCCCTCTCGCAAGGAAGCCCAGATATAAAAGTGGGAGCCTTGCAACGATTTTTCATATTTCAATAAATTCAAACGAATCTGCTACACAGCAAATAACATCTTTAACGCTTTTATCGTCTTGAGTTTTTCATATAATAATCAACGACGACGCTGTTCGGCTGTTTCGACGCTTCATATATTTGCCTTGTCTCAACTTCTTTGTGTGCAATTATGCTTGTGTATTATCACACTTTATTATGTAAATTGAAGTTTATTTTCGAAATTATTTTGCTTGATCAGAAAAATGTGTCAATCCGAAAAGAATCCATTCAAAATCATTTTAAATTTGATGATTTGAATATACAGTATACTCTCGTTTTACATGAGTTTATTTTACGCGGTTTAAGATTTGACACTTTTATCTTATTTTACGCGGATGAGTTTCAGTTTTACGCGGATACGGCATTGCAAACCAGATAAAATTTTCCCCTCTTTCAAAATCCCAACTCATGACATCGCAGATAGCAAGGGGAAAAAAAAAACTGCCTTTTGACGTGCTAACAAGTGAGCTTGGGCAACTGGAGATATTTTTTTTGCGCTCGGTTCCAGAGCTCTTTCCAGAAGTAAAGTTATTAAACTCTCACAATTTAGAGTTCACCGTAAGAACTTTGAGAAGTGGCGAAGGGAGAACAAAAACCAAAGAGGACATCAAATGACACACAACTAAAAGCTTTCCCACTGAAAATTTGAGCCATACTTGGACAATGGCAAATGATCTGATTTATTACTGACTAGTGGTACCCGCACGGCTTTGCCTGTAATAGAAAATTAAGAGGTCTTTTGGTTCGCCTGAACATTTACATATAATGTATGGTGAATTTTCTCGCCAATTGGCTTGGTTACGGTTTCACGTAATGATAATTTCGCAATTTACTCGTCCATCTTATGAGAATTTTGTTCTTAAAATTGGAATAGAAAAAGAACCACATCGAATTTTCGAAAAATCGCTTCGAGGTGCACACCCCCATGCTACAAACTAACTTTGTGACAAATTTCATGAAAATCGGCCGAACGGTCTAGGCGCTATGCGCGTCACAGAGATCCTGACAGACTTTCAGCTTTATTATTAGTAAAGAAGGAAGATCCCGTCATGGAAATTAAGCGAGTGGTCATGGAAGCATTAATGCCCCACAAAAAAATACAGAGAATATTTTTTTTTTCAAAAAGGGAATGACATAAACAACTCTTTTTAATAAGCACTAAGTTAAATCATGTTTTCTTTATACACGTTGTGCATATCTATTGGAATAAATACACATTAAACTTATTATATAAATTTATCCATCACTAGAACGGATTTTCCTTTTCACCTACGGAACTTTACCCCTATGTAAACACAATTATTAAGTCTTAATTTACGCGGTTTCATATTACGCGGTATTTCCGTGGAACGCGTAAAACGAGGGTCTACTACTCCGCTGTTTATTATCATGGCGCCATCTGGGGTGTAATGTCACAAACTTTTCAAAATTAAGAAATCAAATTACGGAAATAAGTAGAATCAATGATAAAAGAATATAGCAATATTATTAGATACTAGTAAGTAGGGGAATGTGAGCCAAAGTGAAATGGTTAAGATGACGGAGTTTTTTCAAAATGAACAAATAGGAAATTTGCTCTGAAAATTACAGTACATAAAGAAAGAACATTGTATTTTATAATAAAACTTGCGTTGAAACAGTATTTTTTATTTTTGGCAGTAAATTTCAGTCTTCAAAAAAAAAAAAAAAAAAAAAAGAGGTGGAAGTTTTTCCCTTTTTTTCATGGGGCAAAGTGCAAAATAAAATATTTTTTCTAATGAAATATTTTCTTTTTGATTATAAAACATATTTTTGATCAAAAGAATTAATTAATAAAAAGTTGAATGACTAAATGAAAAGATAATGAAACAATAAACGAATTATTAAATGAACAAATCAATTAATGTATGAAGAAAAATAAATGAGAGAGTAAAAGAATGAATAAGAAAAAAAAATGAATGAATGAATAAATAAGTGAAATACTAAATAAAGGAATGTAAATGAATCAATAAATGAAAACGTAAGTGATTTATATTAAATGATTGAGTGAGTAAATGAAACACACTTTTTCACTTTGCCCCATTTACTTCGTCCGTATGTACTTCACTAATTGTACAATTTATTTAAAATACAAATAAGCTTAATATTAACTAAATTAATGCTGCATTGAATATTATGAGGTCTCAATCAGTAGCGTAATAAGGGGTTGGCAGGAGCTGCTCTCGCCAGGGGCGCAGCAGCCAGGGGGGCGGCATTTCGACTGATTTTTTTTAAAGAGTGGACTTTTTTAATTATTATTATAGAATTTGAAAAATGCTTTAAAATTAAAAAAAAAAAACTCCCAAGAAAAAGAGCTAGAGGGGTTATATATAATCAACTGCGAAGGAACATTAGGCGTCATTGAAAACGATTCTAAAAACGAAAAATAGAAAAGAATTACAATGCTGCCTCCTATTTGTCAAATCAATTAATCAAAATGTTCCAAAAAAAGGAGGTCACAATGACCTCCGGTGACTTCCCGTGTAGGAGACCCTGGGGGGGGGGATTTCTTTAGTTCGCCAGGGGCGCTAGACCCCATAGTTACGCTACTGGTCTCAATTAATATTTGAAATGCTAATAACAAGAACTTTATCATTTTATAGTAACAAAAATCATTTTTGACTTTCAATAAAATATAACAATATGAGTATCAATTTTGTTTAAAATGCCTGTATTACCAAATGCTTTAATCTTAAGCCGTATTTTTTCCTGACTGGAACCGATTTCATGTGGTACTATATAGTTAAAATAATACCAGATAGGTGAAGCAGAGTAAATATTTCACCATTTCACTTTACCCCGCTATTTCTTTTGCCCCATGCTCCCCTACTACAACTTTCTGGCTCATAGCCATAGCTAAGACAGAATTGCAGTTTGCAAGCAAATATCGAGCAGCTCGTTACAGCCAGAACAGGATGTTTTTAGTGAGCTGTTAAGAGTTTGTTTGTAAAGTAATTTCTCTAATGTAATTTGCTAAGTAACGTTCGAAATTTCATTTTCTTCTGTAATCTGCTCAAAAGCTTGTCAGATTACAATTTTCCTAAACAATGAGTGAAAAGTTTAAGGGATCCTAGAATTTTTTTTAAATCCAGAACTCCCCCCCCCCAAAAAAAAAATAAAAAACCACACACACACACACAGTCCTAAATAAATTCCGATTATTATGAAAAAGGAAAATCACAACTAGACAACTTCCTTGTGTAGTTCTTTTTTGTTTGAAAGATATGTACTATATTTGCTATGAAAATGCTTTATTAGCTGCATGCGATATTCTTGATCTCAATTCCATTCAAGCTCGAGATCCTGCTAAACAATAAACTTACCTAAAAGATTTCTACTGTAGACTAAAATATGCTACTCTCAAATCAGCATGCATTTCTCTTCTAGATAATATTTGTTCAAATTCTAGTTATTTCAAGTGGAATTTGATAATTATTTTCATTTCTACTTGGAATGCATTTTAGTGTAATACACCCGTTGACGTATGTGATAATCCAGTAAATTAGTATGCTCTAAGTGATGTGTACACATGCAAGCAAATATGTGTAACAACTCTTAATGGTTATTGAGTGTTATTTCCTATAAAATCAATATCTTTGACGACACCAGAAGAAAACCAAATAATTCGAATATTTTTTTTTATAATGACTATTAATACTGTAAACGTATAGTTTTTCAGCATCTAATCAAAGAAAAGTCACGTGGAAAAACGCATTTTAAACGAAATACGTGTAAGTGTAAGAAAAAATTTTGTTTTATTGATACCATATTGCACCTAGGGATGAAAATACAATAAAGTGTAAATTCTTATACTGCTAATTGCATGTTGCTAAATCGCATACAACTCTTATGTGCGTTTGTTTTCAAGCTATTAGAATATTTTCCTAATAAAAATATGTTTCAAAGTTCTGTTGCATTTTTTTTTTTTCACAACAACTTAAGTCAAGTAATTTGTTACATTTCCTGATATGTTTAGGCATTCGTTTGCAATTTTTAAAGTTCTCTGAACTCATTTCGTAGCATAGTGTTACAATTTAAAAAGGAAATGTAGTATGAGTTGTTTTATCATTTAAGTGAAATGTATTTCAAGACAGTGAGAATTAGTCACTGAAATTTTTAATGAAATCAATCAAAGAGTCATTAAAAAAATTATATCGCTTTTTGAAATAAAAATTATGAGTACTACTACAGCGTTAATTTGAGTACAGTTTTCGCAGTTACCATGTATGCCTTAGCTAATGTTTTCAACTACATTTTGTAGTTCAACAAAAAGTTACTTTAAAACAAATTTTATAAATAACATAGTTATTGCAACTATTATAATCTAAAAAGATACTTATTAAAAGTTTTATGCAAAAATACAAAGTATACTAGTACTATTCGTATGAGACGAGTAAGAAAATTGATTAATATTTAGTTGATAAGTTTTAGTTGTTTAATGTCAAAATATAGTTCTGACAAAGGTGACTTTGGTTTTCAACGTGAACCGGAAAAAAAGTTTTTTATGTACTTTTTTATCTTGTGGTAAAATCTTCGTGTTGGACTTAAACCACTGTCATCACTTTCATCACCACTACCAATGTTATAGTTGGTATTATCCTCATCATCGTCTACATGTGGAACATCTTCAAGTGTTGGTTTTACATCAGAATCGTTTTCTCCCCAAGGAGGCAATTCTCCTCTTACATCGTTTTCTTCTTCATGAATTTCTGCTTCAAGCTTAATTTCTTCTTCTTTGGCAGCTTCTTCTTTGTCATCTTCTTCTGGCTTGTGTTCCTCAACAGGTTCTTCTTCAATTTCATCATGTAATGGACCTTCTTCTCTGTCGCCTTTTTCACCTTCCTCCTCATTAAACTCGCTTTCATCTTTTTCATCTTCATCTTCCTCTTCTTCATCAGCTTCTACTTTCTCCTCGTCTTCCTTTTCTTCTTTAGCTTCTTCTATTTCTTCTTTAACTTCTTCTTCTGCAGCTTCTTCATCAGCTTCACGTTCCTCCTCCTTTTCAGCAAATTCGTTGGTAATTTCCGGGAGCTCCAGGCGTTCATCTTCTAGTTCCCGTTTGACCATATCTCTATCTTCATCTTCCTCATTATCTTCCTCATCTTCTTCGCCTTCTTCTTCTGCAAAAAAAAAAAAAAAAAATATTATGCAATTTTTAAAAACCTAGCAGTATTATCTGTTTGATTCAGTGATTTTGTTATTTAAAAAAAAAAAAAAAACTGATAGTCAAACTTTTTTTTTAAATCAATAAATACATTTAAAAGAAAAAAACCCTTTCTCACACAGAATTTGTTTTTTTATCTCATCTAACAGAATGTAATCGGAAAATTCTTTTTAGCCCTGCATCTGAAGAAAGTGTTCGGCTGTAGATCCACTTCTGAAATAACTACTGGTATTCATGAGCACAATTTAGAAATTCAATACCGAAATTTTTAAATCATTCATTACAAGCAGGACCGACGAGAGGCCATGTCAGCCTAGTCGGAAACTAGGGGCCCGGAACTTGGGAGGGCCTAGCGACACTAACGCAGAAAAAGAAAGAAAAGGAATGAGAAAAAGAAAGGAAGAAACAAAAAACAGGGAGGGGACTCCGAATGAGAGTAAACGTAAAGATTAAGAAGAATTTACTCTGTGGCACTTAAAACAGAGTTAATTCTATCTAGTAAGCAGTTTTATTTTCTTTTTTCTTCCGTCCCCCCTTTTTTTCTTCCCCCTTTTTTCTTCTTTTCCCTGCTTTTCGTTGTTTTTTTTTTTTGGCAGGCAGGAGGGGCCTGGCGACATAATTGACAAGGGGTACGCCTTGGCTCTCAGCGGCCCTGATTACAAGCACATAAAAAAGCTAATCGTCATTAGTAAAACGGAGATAATGCGTGCATGTGTCTTCTAAGCCGGAGGTCGTGGGTTCGATTCCCGCCGGTGCCCTGGGTGTTATTTCCTTCTCTTGTGCTGTAAATCTTTCCTGTGTGTGTCATGAGGCAAGGCGCATGGCACGCGGTCCTCTATGGATGAGAAGCTGTTTAGCTTCTAAATAAATAAATAAATAAATAAATGTGTGCATGTTCCTTGTACAAGTCTAGTCTTCTTCACATTATTACCAAATGTGGCATGAAAACACTTATATGCCGAGAAATTATCGTTAAAAGTTTTACGAACCTTAAAAACAAGCGATTAAATCTTATATAATTAAAAACTGAGCGTATGTACCTATGTATCTATGTATGTCCAAGTTACTTCTCCCGAATGCCAATGAACTGACCATCGAACTAGGTATCGATAGATTCCTAATTTTCCCGTCTTTATGTTTGGATATTTTACACAATACTCCGATAATAATTAGCGAAGATATTGATTAAATATATTAATTATGACACTTAGATTTCGACATAAAATCCCTATTTTTCGAAGGCATTCCTCCATTCAAATTAGTATTCAGTGCTTCATCTCAACTTTCAGCAACAATGCTTTTATTAAAATTTACAGCGTGAAAAAAATCGACGAAAGATCTGTTGCCTTTTTTTTCCCTCGAATATGAACAAGTAAAATTCTTGCTTTTGTTTTAATGGCTTTTCCTATTATCGGGAGATTTAAAATGCTTACTTTTTGGTTATTTTTCCGCAATCTGCCGCAAAATTTTACTTTTTTTTTTTTTTTTTTGGTTCAAGCCTGAGTGTTGAACACGTGTCACTTGACATAACATTTATTTTCGAGGTTGACCGTGCAAAGCCGGGCCACATAGCCAGTTTTAATTATAAAGCCTGATTAATTACTGCAGCAATTATTAGCGGCACGTGAATTGCATATTAAAATTAAATATCATTTTTGGCCAATTGGGCAAAACCCAAAACTTTACTCTGGTAACCCTAGCTCCGCAGCAATGAAAAAACCGTCGGGAGTCACATGACCGACCTCCTTGAGGGCTGCAGAACCAAGTAAGGGGACCACGGGAAAAATTATAAAAATGGAGGAGCCGTGAGCTTTGCAAAGGGGGCCACTGTTGAATTATTTCAAACTGGTAATAAAATCATTGAGATGTGGATAAAATGTTCCCCTAATTTCAATCAAATATTTTTCACTTGTGAGGCAGTGAGAAGCAAAGGGACGTAAGTGACAAAGTCAAAAATTTGGAGATAATCAGTACGTATGATAGGAAAATCTCTCGTCTGCTTTGGAGCAAGAAATTGTACTAGTAGCTCTAGTAGGTACTGCTGTACCACATGATTTACGAAAAATTTTAAATAAAACTCTACCTACGATCTGAACTTTAAACGCGATTTACTCGAAACTCTAAATAGTCCACTTACATCCCCTTGCTTTTCACTCCCTCATGTATAATTCACAAACAAAGATGTACCTCAAACAAAAATTGCAAAAATTACAAAACTTTCATGTTTTCCCTCAAACAGATGTTTTCAGTATTTTTGAAATGATAATTCCAGCATAGGATTTTAAATCCCAGAAAACGCATAACGAGCAAAAACGGGACTCGTAGTTAGTCCTTAAAAAGTGAATTTACAATAATTATTGTAAACAAGTAACTAAATTAAAAATTTTAAAAAATCCCGACTGAGTCGCAAATGTAGAATCAAGAGGGAAAATTGAAAATCCTTTTAAAAACCTTGTACTATTTAAAACCAATTACAAGTATTTTATTAGTTAACAAATAGAAATTGGCAACAGATAAAAATTTTAAATCATTGCGTTAAATTTCCTTGCCGGCTAACGATAAATTCGGTTAACAATCGCTTTAAAATCTGTTTTGAAAAAAATACTCTTTATTTTTAATCCCCGACACACAAAGGAAGGGGGTTATAAGTTTGACGTGTCTGTGTATTTGTGTATCTTTGTGTCTGTCTGCGGCACTCTAGCGCCTAAACGGATGGACCGATTTTGAAAAACTTCTTTCTGTTCGAAAGGAGAGTTGATCGAGAGTGTTCTTAGATGGGTTTCGTCTTTTGATGGCATTAATTAACGAAAATATTAATTAAAAACCTCTAAAAGGTTTTTCGCGATTTTGCAGGGAAAACATATGTAAAAATTTAAAAATTTAAACCCAAAATAAAAAGTAATTTTTTCTGCGTCTGATAGAATGAATTTAGAACTTCCATGTTAGATAGAATTCGAATTATAACGTTTTTTAAAAGCAGATTTTAAATAAAGCTAAGCCTTTATTCACGCGATTGGTAAACGAATTCATTGTTAGCCGACAAGGAAATTAAACACAATGATTGAAAATTTTTACCTACTGCCAGTTTCTATTTATCGAAAAATACTTGTAATTATTACTTGCAATTGAATTTTAATTGTACAAGGGCTTTTAAAAGGATTTTCAATTTTCTCTCTTGATTCTATATTTGAAATCCAGTCGGGGGTTTTCAAAATTTTTAATTTTAGTTTCTTGAGGTATTAAATTTTAAAACTTTATCTTTGTTAATTATGTCTTCGAAGACGCAGCCTCGCTAAGAACACTCTCGATCAACTCTCCTTTCGAACAATTTTTTTTCAAAATCTGTCCATCCGTTTAGGCGCTAGAGTGCCACAGACAGATACACAGACCCGTCAAACTTACAATCCTTTGTGTGTCGGGAATTAAAAAGCCCTTACGTATTTTTTTTTTTCGAGGGGAAAGAATAAGAACATGAAAGATAGTTTAATATACCATTAAAAAATCACAGAAAACGAAAAAATGAGCCAAGAAATAAAACAAATATCTCAGTGCAATTTAAAAACAAAAATTTCGAAAGAACATGGGACATTTTTGTCTGTATGTGTTTTTCTTTAATGAATTTCGAAAGAACAGTCCAATTCAATAATCTCTCCCCGAACCATCTTTGCCTGCCTGCCTTACGCCTGCATGACGCCTTACTTCAGACTTCATTTTCTGATTTGAACAAGTTTCAGTTCAGTTTTAAACAGTTTATAGAACACTTATGTAAAACATTAGGCGTAAATAGTTAGACTTTTGAATCAAAACACAGCTAATAAATGGATTGGCTATATGGAAAATAATTTCAAATGTAAAATTAGTTCAAAACTTTTTATTGAAATATTCCAATGCTTTTTTTTTCCTACGAAAAAGGTGTTTAGCATTAACCTTTTTTTTTCTCCTAAAATCCAATGCAACCAGCCATAAAATGTTTTCAAAAAAATTCGAAAATATAGCAAAGATTTCGGATATGCTTGCAGTTTTGTCTTTTATGAGTATAAAAAAAATTTGTATAATTACATTGGGAAAGGTCATTGAATGAGTCTGATTCAATTAACGAATTCTAAATAAGTTTATTCTTTTCCATAAGAGGACTTTTTCCACAAGGGACAGAAGGGGTCACTTGAGGTCATTGTGACCTCTCAAAAATTTCCCTTATTCGGCAAATTTAGTTCTACAAACTGCAAATTAGGAGAAATAATTGCAATTTTTAAATGCCCGAATGTCCCTTTTCATTGGGTGTACTTATGTGTGAATACTCGTACCATATCATTCGGCAGAACTTGGAGCTCCATTAAACAAATTGGTAATTTCCGCCCTCCCAAAAATTTAAGTTTGGGGTGCCCCTGCTAGGAGTGGGAGACTACTATCCAGAGCCTTTGGTTTGAAGCCATATTGCCAATCTTTGGAATGTTTATATATACTGAGAGAAGGAAATTGCGAGTTACATTTGTCACAGAATAGCCGCGTTCATAACACACTTTTCTACCCGGGAAATCTCCGCTCTGGCTCCGCGAAAAACCGTTTGAAAAATAACCCCGTTTCCATATAAAAAGAGGTTTCCCATTGTACCAGAGAAAGCGATTTTTACCCAGCATCCTTTGCCGCTAGTAGACGAACTTGTTTCGCGTAATGCATTCTGGGTAAAAACTCCGCTTTCACTCCAGAAGCTAGCAGGAGGGGAAAAACTACACATATATCCTGCAAATAACCGGAATGCGGTGAAAAGCAGGTTTTTTTTCCGAAGTCGAAAGTGCCCATGGAAACGGCCCTGTGGTCGGAACGCAAGCGGGGAAAAGTTTGAAGGTAGTTTTCCACTGTCACATTTTAAGAAATAACACAAAAAAAAAAAAAAAAAAAAAAAAAAAAAAAAAAAAAAACGAGGAGATACTTGACACACCTGACTTTGAAACTAATATGGATCCAATAGCCAGGATTGAGAATTGTTTTATGGGAGTGACTGAAAAATTTTCACGGCTTCCGTACCAATTATACATTATGTGACGAATATTGCTGTTGTAGCTACATTATATCCTCCCATTAAGTTTAGCCTCTGTTTTCAGATTCATCCTGCGAATATAAAAGGACATCTATTGACGCCTCCTTTCTCGGCGGGATTGCGATAGTGAAAGTAGGTTTCATGTACAAAATGTCAGCAAATGACATATTTTAAAACCTAACGTACAATACAAAGTAGATAAAGTATGAGAAATAATAGCTTTTATGGAGCGTCTTTTCATCCATAATCTCACTAACTTTTCTTTGGAAAAGGGGCTCTTGGTAACGCAGAAAAAAAGGATCTGTACCTTCTTTCGAATTTTTGAAATTTGCCTTTGTAACACAGTCGAACCCGCTTAATGGAATAGCTATTTTGCCACGAAAAAATATTCTAATAAGCGGGGTATTCCATTAACAGGGATCAAAATAACGCATTACATTGGTTTGGTACACTGAAAATGTATTATATTAAGCTGGATATTCTTTTAACCGATATTTTAATAAGCGGGCTCGACTATTACCATTTGTATAAAGTGAAATATAAACTTAATGCGGGAACAGTTACGCTCAAGTTCACCAGCACGTGCTAAAGTGATACAGGTGTCAGTAAATTCGTGCTAATCATCCATCTTGTCAGACTGTCCAGGATTAACTTCAGCAGAAAAACTAAAAACGCTATAAGAATGTACTAGGGATATGTTTTTTGATTCAAGTCACATAGCAACAAGGATAAACTGTTACCTCTAAAACCAGGATTTTCAAATCTGGCTAATTCACTTTCATCAGGAATCTCTTCTTCAAACTCATCTTCATCTGCTTCGAAACGGTTGTCGTCAGAGTCGTCATTTGCCCATGGTCGTGACTGTGCTAGTTGGAGACACACTGCGGCAAGCAGCAAACAAAGGACGGGAACTTTACGTTTAAACAACATCATGACTATCACCTGCAATGCAAAAAAAAAAAAAAAAGAAGAAGAAATGTTAAGTTGAATGATGAACAGAAGAACGTTCAGTGAGATTCATTTCTTTTAGAAAACTCTTTTAACGCAAAAAAAAAAAAAAAAAAAAATTGCAGTTACTTCCCTTTACCTGCCACTGCAGAATACCACTTGAGATGTTCTTTACCGTAATTCGTTTCAAATATTCTCGTGAATGGTTAAGAAATGCAGAAAAAAAAGACTAATCTAGAAAACATTAAATAATGAGATAAAATTATATTAATTTTACAAAGAAGCGGGAAAAAAGCCAGCCAACAATGTCATTCTTTTTGTAGTATGTTACCGCCCTAAAGCCAGGGCTAGGCAGAAATACTTAAAATACACCGCCAGCTCAGTTATTCCATCCGAGGACTGCAGTTTCGTGCTTTTTAGCACTCATCAGCCCGGAATAGGAATCACATGAGCTGGAGGCGAAAAATCTCTTAAGGGAGCCAAGAGAGCCAAACAAACTGGTAGCTAATGTAGAATTAGCAAACCAGATGAGCGACCGCAGCAATGGTGCGGTTCAACTCAAAGATTGATGGCAAAGAAGATTGATGGCAAAGCTTTGGCAGAATTAGCAAACCAGATGAGCGACCGCAGCAATGGTGCGGTTCAGCTGAAAGATTGATGGCAAATTGATGGCAAAGCTTTGCCATCAATCTTTGAGTTGAACCGCACCATTGCTGCGGTCGCTCATCTGGTTTGCTAATTCTACATTAGCTACCAGTTTGTTTGGCTCTCTTGGCTCCCTTTCGCCTCCAGCTCATGTGATTCCTATTCCGGGCTGATGAGTGCTAAAAAGCACGAAACTGCAGTCCTCGGATAGAATAACTGAGCTGGCGGTGTATTTTAAGTAATGTCATTCTTGTTTGGATTTTTAACTTAGCGACTTAAAGTTGTAATAGTTTTAATTCCTAAATAATAAATCGTAAAATAGGCAGTTCTTCAAAATATTTAAATAAAATTACCCCCACTTTTTGTTAATTTTTTATTTAGGTGCAATGTCATGAGCGGCGACCACTTATCTTGATCTTTAAGATAATGGATAATGAATTAACCTCTAAAACAGTCAAACGATTTGCAATCAAGTGTCATCTGTATGGTTAAATTACCTCTGCTTTTTCTTGTTATCTTTTAACTATCAAGTTTATTTGTATCAGCAACCATGAATCAATTACCAAAAGACATGAACGTCTTTTATTTCACGCCTTCTTTTAAGCTATTTTAAACTTGTATGCAGTGACGTTCGATGTGGCAATGGTTATTTTAAGATTTAGTAACTGTACTTACTCTTTTAAACTTTAATGAATGGATATAAACGTAAAAAATACTAATAGTGCTACATGTTCTGCAAAATTTCCAAATCTCTGGCCGTTCAGAAATCAACTGTCCGGGATATTTAGCCAGGTGGCAGATAAAAGGAGGCCGGGTCAAGTGGTTATCATCCCCTCCCAACCGCCAATTTTCCGTAATGTTCATTACTTAAGATTATTTAAAAAGTCAATATAATGTTTTTTTTTTACCGTCATATATTTTTTATTTTAAGAAAAAGAGAGAGAGAGAGAGAGAGAAAGATGCAGAGATTTTCTAAACTTTACTTGAGACACTTCACAAAATCTGTAACTTAGGGAAGAGTCGGAAAAAAATGGGACAGATAAAAGAACGGGAAAACGCTGCCTTTTTGACGGATCTTGCTTTAACATCCAGTGGATAAACTAGAAATATTTTTTCACATTTATTTCGACACGTAGATGCAGCTGTCCAATTTCTCCCAACTCTCCCTTGCCTCAAACTAAGAACATAAGAAGATCGCAAAACAATACAATTAATACTTTTAAACAGCGAAATGAGCGGAATTAAACTAACATTTATGAAAAAAAACCCCAGCTGAAACGTAATTTAACCATTTATTCAGCTATACATTTTATTCATTAACAATTTTAATTTATTTTTTAAAAAGAGTTAAATTTTTTGAACTCACCTTGTGAAGCCCAGCCGGTCTGTCATGCAGAATGAAGCTATGATTCACTATCTATTTTTTACAAAATATATGAAATGAATAAACAGAAGTTTTATTAAAACGAAATTGCAAATTTACATTGGAACGGAAATTCGATAAGAGGCAACCCTTCGAGAGGAGCGGATATACCTTCAGCGGACACGTTCCTATCTGCTTCCGATCAGGACTTTCCCTGGAAAATTGATCGATAAAAATACCAGAAAGTTATATTTCTAGATTATTCGGAATATCATATTTTCTCTATTTTTTTGAATACTTTGTTTCCATAAACAAGCCATCTCAGTCTTTTTAATGTGAATTGTGAACCGAACTTTATTCAAGTGAATTGAACTCAAATTGTTAATAACTCACGTAGCGATAGAGGTCGCGTAGCGATTCATCTTTTTTCAACAATTCATTGAGTATTGATCGATAAAAACATCAGAAAGTGATGAATATTGATAATTCCGATCATCGTGTTTTCTTGGTTTATTATTATTTTTTAAAATCTATGTCGGTAAACAGCAGTCATCTAATTCCTTTTAATGTGAATTGATAGCCGAAATTAAATTAACTGACTACACTAGGTTTAATAATCAAAGTAGTATTCATGATAGACGCGCATCTTTTTTTTTTCAAGTGGAATAGTAATCAATAAAAATACCAGGTAATTTCTAGTGTCGTAGTCTCTTTGTTTCTTAAAAAATGTGTATGTGTTACCGTTAAAGTATGAAATCCGTTATTTTATAGAATACCTAGTTATTTCATGGAATAACTGATAGTGTTCGTTAAAGTGTAAAACTCTCTTGTATTTCATAGTTTTACTAGTTATTTCATAGAATAACAATCTGCAGCTCGTTAAAGTGTTAAGTGCGGATGTAGAAATATCGTTCCAGCTCAAAGTTTAGGTACTGGTCAGGGATTCAAAAAGTGTTCGTGTATAACCCAGTGTGTCAACAAAGAATGTTATTGTTTTAGAAATAATGTTCTTTGTAATTCCAAGAGTCATTTTAGAAATCCTTGTTGTAACAAATGATTTCATGGTACGTTTCCATAAATAACATTTATATGCTGCATAAATTAGATAAATTGCTTCTTTTTCATTTTAATTGTCTACCATTAGTTTATTTATAGAATACCTAGTTATTTCATTTTAGATAAATTGTTTATTTTACACTTTAACTGCCTCTCATTAGTTCATTTATAGAATAACTAGTTAAAGTGTAAAATTAATAACATATTGCGCACTTTAACGGACACGATCAGCTATTTCATGGAATAACTAGATATTCTATAAAATAACTGCATTATAATACTTTAACGGTAACATATGTATAAGCAAATCATCTGATTATTTTTAATGTGAATTGAGAGGCAAACTTTATTCTATTATTTGAGCAGCAATAACCCACAAGGTATTAGTAATCTACGCACATCCTTTTAACAACTAATTACCAATTAATTGAATATTAATCGGTAAAAATACCAGATGAGTGTCGTATTTTCTCTATTTCTTAAAATATGTGTATTATAGCAGTCATATAGTTTTAAATGTGAATTGAGAGTCGAACTTTATTCAGTTAGTTCAGTTATAGTCTGTTAATCACCAATGCATAGAACTCGTGATCAAGGAGTGTATTTTTCGTCAGTTAATTGTATTTTGATCGATAAAAGTACCAGAAAGCTATATTTCTCCAGGTTTATTATCGTACTTTCTCTATTTTCGAAAAAATACTCTATAAACAACGGTCGATTCTTTTTAATTTGAATTAAGAGCCGAAACTTATTAAATTAATTTTGCTGCAGTTGGTTAATAACCTGCGTAGTATTCGTGATCGATGCAAGTCTTATTTCCTCAACTAATTACCAATTAATTGAATATTGATCGATAAACATTCCAGATAAATCCGAGATAATAGATAAAATAATATTCGTGATCTTGGCACTCCCTTTTTTCAATTAATTGAAATTTTATCGATAACAATACCAAGAAGCTATAGTATTTCTTGATTGTTCCGATTATCGTGTTCTCTCTATTTCTACTTTAAAAATTTAGCCCATAAACAACAGTTATCTGATTCTTTTTAAAGTCAATTGAAAAAACCGAGCTTTATTAAATTAATTTTGCTGCAGCTGGTAAATAAACTGCGCAGTATTAGTGTTTGATGTACGTCTGTTTTTTTTTTTCATTTTTTCTTTCAATTTTATTATTAGTTTCCTCAAGAAAGCAATGTTTTACAACTCGTTGCTTTGAAGTGAAGTAATTCATTGTGACTCTCGTGGTTGGAAATATTATGTTCGTAGAATTTATTTTCATTCTATTAGTTTTCATTTCGTTATATATATATATATATATATATATATATATATATATATATATATATATATATATATATATATATATATATATATATATATATATATATATATATTTACTTCTTGTTCATATGACTAACGTTTCGTTTCCGCTGCAGCGTTCAATGGGAGAGGTAACTATTACGGTAGAGCAGCGGTAGGCAATCCGTCGATCGCGATCGACTGGTCGATCTCCAGTCTGTTTTCAGTCGATCACGGTAGCATTCTAGACCTTGTCCCCCCCCTCAAAGTACCATTAATAAACAATATTTTCTGAGAAAAAATCACGATCAATTTCTAAAGCAAAAGAATTTTGAAAATTTTTCAGAACTTTTTAAAATCTCGAAAAGGACCACCATTTTTAAAGTTAACCAAAAAAATAATTTAGCATTTTTTTTCTTGAAAAATGTCTCCAAAGTTATTATAGATTTGCAGATAAAACTTAGTATGAATGTTTTACAAATTACTAAGGTAGAGAAAACATAGCATTGAACATAATTTTATCAGCGGTGCAGCAAGGAGAGGATCAGCCCCCTTCTCCCCACTGAAGTCGATCCTGGTGTTTACCAAATTTGGAAAGTAGATCGGCAGTTAATTTAGGTTGCCGATCGCTGCGGTAGTTTCCCAAACGCGGCACCCTGAGGTACCAAAGCGAGAGATGAGGGGTACCGAGAATAGCTCATGATTTTAAATTTTTTCGCTCAAGCAAACAGTGACTTGTTAAATGTCATTCAAGTCATGAACTTTTAAACACTAGCTCTAATCTTTAATTTTATATTCTTACCACATATTTCCGTGTTTTTTTCCCCCTCCGAAATCGTATAAATATATGCAATTGTATGTGTTTGCGTGCAGACAGTTCAGGATACCGTGAGAGAATTCTGATTTTGTCAAAGACGACTTAAAAAGGTCATTGATTAAGGATTCTCAATTGTTAATCTGACAGACCGGCACATGTCAGCGAACAATTTTTACCAGTGTGCAGTAAAAAAAACTTCCTGATCCAAAAAAGTCATAATAATGATAATTGAACATTATTATGACTAATTAATGGGTGATAGACTAATTAATGACTAATTAAAAGTCATAATAATGATAATTTATCATTATTTTGTGAGCAAATTCTGTAATTTTTTTCCCGAAGAGTTTGTTACTTATCGATGACTTACACTGTAAACCAGCTACCTCCACATTATATCAAAAATGTATTATAGAAGCAAGTACAGTCCGTTCTCGAAAACAAAGACTTGCAATCGGGATGAATTCCATTTTAAAAAGAGGCGATGGGTTGAGGATGGGCACTTTCCGCTCGCACTTGCTATCTCTGTCTTTTTCGACGCTACTTAGGAAGAACTGCTAAACACGTTATTTTGCACCTTTTACTTGCGGGTTTCCCTCGCTATTTTCGATAAAATCAGAGCAGACCTGACGCATGCGCAAATTGGCGGGAGGTATCAGCTAAGGAAAACAGACAGTAACTTCAAATGCTGACTACAAATGGAAAAAAATTCGCTGTATCAAATACAACTAACTACAAAACATGCTAAACATAGCATGTTTTTATTTACCTCCTGAAAAGTCATCGATCCTGAGAGATAGCTGGTTTACAGTCAAAGAAGTCATCATGAACACAGCGATTTGCAAAAAAACACTTATCCCTAGCGTTAAAAATTATTATAAGTACAACATAACTAACAATGACGAATCTAGTTAGTAAATCATGTAAGGAATACGTAAAAAATGGATAACTAATCTTCTTTACTAATAATAAAGCGGAAAGTCTCTCTGTCTGGATGTCTGTAGGATGTCTGTGACGCGCATAGCGCCTAGACCGTACGGCCGATTTTCATGAAAATTGGCACAAAGTTAGTTTGTAGCATGGGGGTGTGCACCTCGAAGCGATTTTTCGAAAATTCGATTTTATTCCTTTTCTATTTTAATTTTAACAACATTTTCCGGAGCAAAATTATCATAAGATGGACGAGTAAATTACGAAATTATCATGACGTGGAATGGGAGAGCGAATGAACATAGCCAATTGGCGAGAAATTCGTCATCTATTATTTGTAAATATACAGGCGAACCGAATGACCGTTTAATTTTCAACTACGGGCAAAGCCGTGCGGGTACCACTAGTTAATTAAATAAATTTGAAGAACCATTGACGTAGAGATAATAACAATATTAAACTGCGGAATATTGAATGAGTCAAGGGAACTGCCATGAACTTCAAGGTATCTTAAGAAAATGCAAAACGTCTTTTTAAGAGGTTCAATTTATTCTTAGTTTCAATGAAAAAAGAAAGTATATAATCTTTGATCAAAAAGGATGTTACAGATTGAGAGCCCCATAAAACAACTGCCCTTGAGAATGCTCCGTTTTAGTGTGACAGATGAACAGATACGGCAAAAAGCAGTCAGACCACAATTTGCTTTGATGTTTTGAAGAAGAGATAGAGTAATTTTCTACTCAACATCATTATTCCTGTCATAATGTCCTGAGAAGGTTGAAAAATATTCGTAAATTATTGTTATCATTTTGGATAGAATGTCTTGATGCGTGTGACTGAAAGCTGAAGGAGACCCTTTCAGAAAGTGGACGAACAAAGGTAGCAGTCTCAGAGTTATCGTGACTCAAAAAATCGACAATTAGCTCAATTGTTTCATAGTACTATGAATAGAAAACAGACCTGAGAAAAAAGTCTTATGACACGAGCATAATTAATTTCTTTTTTCCAGTTCAGTAATATATTATACAGATAGCATATTTGTAGCAGCGTAAAGTTTTGTCTTCGTTCGACAGCAGAAATGCAACCTTCGTCCTTAACGTCATTCAGAATGTCAGTTTTTTTTTTTTTTTATCTTGTGGATTTTTAATTTCAGCCGCCCAAGAACCCATCGAATAAACTCAAAAGAAAAAAAAATAAAAATAAAAAACGAAAACAAATTGGATAACGAATTGGGTTGTTTCCGAAATTTTAAAAGTAGTTTTTTTTTCTGAACGAGCATGCCCAAAAACATATGTTTAAACCATTTTTTAAATAATTTGACTAGGTTTAGTAAAAAAATTATTTAAATCGGTGCGCGGTTCAATTTATTTTCTTACGCTTCTTCTCATGACATCACAAGTGATGAAATGCCATTCACTGATGCCATCAGAGCAGAGTGCAATTCTTTGACATTATATAAAGATAAAAATACTATAGCGCAATAATATTAAATGCATTTCATGTTTGCTTCAGAAAATTCTCATTATGATTGCTATTAATATTACGGTTTAATGACAACCTTTTTTTTAACGATGCGTAAACATTATGTGCGCATTTGGAGTAGCGCGCCAACGTGACGTCATAAAGACTGCCGTATGCAGGTAAACGGCAGTATCTGCAGAAATGAGTTTTCGAGATATTTGAAGAAACGCGGTTTGGATCCAATACAAACAATAGGGAAATGTTGGAATTATACGTCTTTTTCGCGCCTTTTTTTCAGCGGAAACCGAATAAGTGAGCTTGTACAATAAAGATAACGTACAATAGATAACAAAAATGCAAAAAAGTGAAAAATGAAAAATTTGCAGTTACTGCCCTTTTCCTGCACACGGCAGAAGACTCCGCATTATTTCCAAACTCAGACATTAAAAAAAAATAATAATAATAAATAAATAATAGCTATTTTTCTGGCTCCATGTTTTTGTATTTGCTTATTCTAGCAATTGCAGTGCCTAAAAGTAGTGTTTTTGACTAAAGGGAACAACCCCATTGTACAACGAAGCGCATTCATTGATTGTGATACTTACGTATTAGAAATTCATGTTTCATTATTCAAACAAGAATATAGTGTCTCGTAATGTAAATACCAGAAGCAATGTCAAAAATAAAGAACAAAATCGTGTGAGAATGAAAGTTTGCGTCAATTAATGTCGGAAACAAAATCTATGTTGGAGCAAAAACGATCAAAATTTACAAAAAAAAAAAAAAAAAAGCAAAATATTTTAAAGAAAACTTGGTTATATTAGTTTTCTTCTCTATGACCACGGAGAGTGTAAAATTTAAACCAAAAAATGCAAATTATTTTTTATTTCTGCTTGAATGTCAGTGAGTTCCAAGTGTACCAGGTAACGTTGTAGCTAGACTCAATTCATATTGTATTTTCTGCTCGAGAAAAAGAGTTTTCTGCTACGACAACAAGCGAACAAAATTGATATTTTTGAAAGAAATGCCGATATCTTCGTGAATATATGTGATGCTTTCACGACCATTCATAAACTTATTGTACATAATAAGTGCTCTAATGGGGTCGTTTCCGAAATTTTAAAAGTATTTTTTTCTGAAAGAGCATGCTTTAAAACATAGGATCTGACAATTTTTAAGTAATTTATTTAAGTTTAATGTTTTTAAAAAATTACTTAAATCGGTGCGCTTTCATTGTTTACACTTCTGTCGTGTGGCATCACAAATGCTGAAATGCCATTCAATGTTGCCATTCACAGAACAAAATATTTAATTCGCATCTTTACCCACGTGTATTGGCAACGATATGGTTGACAGCAAGCGTAGAACGCAATTTTAATTCGCTGCTTGATTATCATAAAGTGGAACCGCGGTAGAAAGATGAGGCAAAGAGCATCATTTGTGACGTCATCAAGACCACTCCTTGTTTGAGTAATCGGACATTTTAAAAAATTAATTAAACAAAAACTGTTGGGAAAATCAAAGTATTTTCTGAGTCCATGTAATTTTTTCTTTTGCTCATTCTATCCATTTCAATGACTAAAAGTAGTATTTTTGACTGAAGGAAACCACCCCATTTTTGAAATTTGCAGTTTGTTTCCGACTTTTTGCGATCAAGGATGATCAAAAAACGTTTTCGGTTTCTTAATCTTGTTGCTGGTCCCCTAAACGCGCGGGTTATTTAATTTATATTGAAACATGTTAGCTGAAGCATGTTCTTTATGTAACAAAAATTATAGAACAATTGAGGCAGTGAGAAGCAAAGGGATGTAAGTGGACATTTTCAAGTTTTGAGTAAAACGCTTTTAAAGATAAGCTTCTGGGTAGGTTTTCATTGAAAGTTTTTTTTTCTTCTAAATCATGCTGTACAGCAGCACCTACCAGGGCTACTAGTACCATCTCTTGCCCCAAGACAGAGGAGAGGTTCATCTACCATGTGTACTGGTTATCTCCAAATTTTTAATTTTGCCACTTACATCCCTTTGCTTCTCACTGCCTTAATTGCTTTTTAATTTCTCGAGGTATTCTTTAAAATAAAAATTTTTGCAAGAATCACAGTTTTTTTTTTATTTGACCGCCACTGTATGTTCATTCACATATAACTACTGAAGCTGGTGAAGAACATCATTTAGCAGTGGGGACAACGATATCATTGTCCATTTGTCATTCTGTGTCTGTTTATAGCGTTATTTGCATACAATGGGGGTTGTTTCCTTCAGTCAAAAGTACTACTTTTAGTCACTGAAATTGATAGAATGAGTAAAAAAAATAGCATGGACCCAGAAAATACTTTTATTTTCTCAACAGTTATTTTTTAGTTTTTTTTTTAAATGTCCGATCTTGAAAACAAGGCGTGGTCTTCGTGACGTCACAAATGATGCAATTTGACGCATCTTTCTACCACGTTTCCACGTTATGATAATCAAGAAGCAAATTTAAATATTGCGCTCTACGCTTGCTATCAACCCTATCGTTGCCAATACACGTGAGTAAAGATGCGAATTAAATATTTTGCTCTGTGATTGGCAACACAGAATGGCATTGCATCATTTGTGATGTCACACGACCGAAGCGTAAACAATGAAAGCCCACCGATTTAAGTAATTTTTTTTAAATATTAAACTTAAACAAATTATTTAAAAAATGGTCAGATCCTATGTTTTTAAGCATGCTCTTTCAGAAAAAAAAATACTTTTAAAATTTTGGAAACAACCCCATTGTACACTATAGTTGGGGTAAACCTGACCTGGCAGAGTCGTACTGCGGTGATTAGAGTCTGCGAAGCATTCAGAATACTGCCAGATTAGGTTTTCCGCACCTCTAGGTGCGGAAAACCTAATCTGGCAATACATGGATGTCTGTTGCTATTTTTTCCCTTTCAAAGTCCTTTTCTCCAAAACAACCTTTAAGAAACTTCTTCATCTCAGCTTATTAATGTAAGAGTTCTTTCTTAGCAAAAAATTCATCATCAAAAATGCTCTAATTTAAATTTGGTTATTTGTCGCGCATTATTTGCCCTTTCAAAGTCGTTCTGTTCTATTTCTAATGAATAATCATTCAAAACCTACTCATTTTACGAATATAAACTAGTTTTATTTATTGAAGCAATGTTTCTTACGGAAAGTTGTGCTGCCGAAGTAAACTGGAAAAAAGCGACTCAAAAAAGTGTTTCACTTGTTAACTTCGACTTGCTTCAGAGATTTGTTTATGTGAAGTAGTTTACCAATTCATCTGTTGCGAAGCCTCTGTGGCGCATTCGGCCGGCTGTTAACCGAAAGATTAGTGGTTGAAACCTATCCGGAAGAGTGGTATGAATTTTTAAAATAGTAGTGACGAAAATGGCGAACTGAAACTAAGCATTAATTGAATAACAGAAGCTTCAAATGTTGCTGTTGATAATGTTGAACTGAGGAATTTAACGGAAACTTTACTCGATTTGTTGTTTCAAAACACCTTCAACATAAAAGGTTATATTATTCAGTAAAAACATAGCTTCTTTCGGTCATTCCTGGGACTGACAGTTTTTATTTATTGCTTTTTTTTAGCTCGTAATTCAAGTAATTATTCGGAAACCAAGAATTGTTTTAGCAGAAAAACAATCTTTCTATCCATCAAACAATGCACAATAACATAACATTAGCTCAACCCTCTTCGAAACATTTCAACAAGGATCACAACCACGTTGAATTTGAAAGAAGTTTTTTCTTTTTTTTGATAAGCAAAGAATCTCTGACTCATAAAATAGCCTTAGCTCCCCTTAAGATAGCGTTTCTCAACCATTTTTGACCCGCGGACCGGTAAAATTTCGCAGACCGGTGAGGCTTTTTTTTTATTTTTTAAATAGAAGAAACAAACAAACAAACAAACTTTGCTTGGCATTAAAGACCTCTTGCAAAAATTAATTGTAACATTTTTTATTATGGTTTACTTTACAAACACATTTATGTGCGCAGGTAAATTATTGTTCTTATTATATAAGGGTAAGTTAGCCTCTGAGCAAACTCAGAGACAGTTATAAAAAGCAATCGCAATAAAAAAGTAAAAATATCGTGTGAACGCCATTATTGTTATTTTTTGGAGAAAGATTTTTTTTTTTAAATCGAAAACAATAAAATGCTGTAAGGACCGGCCAAATTTTCCTGCGCACAGGTGCCGCTTTGGTACATTAATGGTTGAAAATCGCTGCCCTATAACAGCGTTTCTCAAAGTTTTTGACCCGCGGACCGGCGACAGATCTTGAAAAAAATCGCGGCCCTGTGATGTTTCTTCTTCTTCTTCTGCTCTCATTTTCGTTTTTTCAAAGAAAAAAAAATCTTTAATTTGTGGACCGTTAAAAACGTTTGAATTTTTACGAATCGTTGAGGTTTTCTTTTTCCTTTATTTATTTGTTTATTTTTTTTTTTTTTTAGCAAACCGAAGACCGTTAAACAGTTGTGAAAAATTTTTGCAAACGGCTGAGGGTTTCTCCCTTTTTTGAAAAATAATATTAATGAATGAATTTATAAATATTTAATTAAAACTTTACTTGGCGTTGAGGAACTGTTGCAAAAAATATTTAAACGTTAAGAAAAATATTAGTAATATTGTAATATAATTACGCGTAAGTCTGAAGAACTATAGAAAACTGCGAAAATTAGCCACAAATTCGCATAAAAATTTCGCATACGATTACTATTGCAGTGTTTTCCTTTATTTTCTTTGTTTTTTTTATTGTTTATTTTAAGTAGGAAAAACATTTAATAGAAAGAGCAACAATCTCTGAGGACCGGACAAATTTTTTCTGCGGCCTCGGGTTGAGAATCGCTGCCTTAATAGATCATTTCAAACGTCCAAAAACCATCTCTAACTCATAGAAACAAACTTTCTTCCGACAGATACGAGTTGAAAATGTGTTAACTAATGCACAAACAAATTTAGCCTTGTAACGTCTCAGTAGCCGCTAATTTGACCTAAATCTTCAATGATTTATAAATCGTTGTAGCCAACAAATGGAAACAGATTTTAAATAGTTCTAAACAATTTTTTTACTTCACTAGTTTACACGTCGCATGTTAATCATTTTAGCGCCTTTGACTGAAAAAAAGGAAACGCGTACAGGGAAAAAAGGAATAAATAATTCAAGCATTTGCGTTGGAATTTCTAATAAAGGAGCACCTAATGAAAGTTATATTTCTAGTTACCTTTTCAACGAAAATCCGACTTTTTCAAAATATTTTGAACTTATGTTTTTGTATTTTTTGGGCACCCCGTCATCGGGGAAAACCCTCGGCCAGGAAAAATATCTGGATGTAACCCCCCCCCCCCCTTTTCAAAAATATCAACAAACATAAAAACGAGGAAAACATCAACGAAATCTATTATCGTAGTCGGTCTTTCTTTTTTTTATAGAAAAAAAATCACCTAGTAATTTACTGGCTGTCTTTAAATATTTTTTTAATTTGAAAGATAACATTGTTTTAAAAATTATTTGGAATGACAGCTATTAAGACTTTTCTTAAAAGGTAGAGGGGTCACACGTTTTCTTAAACAGAGTTCCCTCTCCATACAATGCAAAGGCAGCTAGTGCTTTAGTTTCTCTATAAACAAATTCTTAAGTCGTTCGTCAAAACATAAATGTATAAAGAAATATATCTATTCTATTTTTCCCCATTGCCAAAAATTAAAAAGATAATAAGAATAAACTGCAGAAGAAAAGGCTATCTAATTAAATATTTTTTATCGAAAATAAAATCCTTCGCAGCTCTTTCTTTCGAGTAAAAAATAAAGTGCGACGAATTTCTCTTTTTTTCCGTTGGCAACTTTTAGAAAAAAACTAAACATTTCAGAGGAATGTAGAAGATTAAAAGAAAAATCATGCTTGAAGCAAATTTGCTTCTTTGCTCAAATACCTCAAATTTCATCGCAGGCTCTAAAGCTGAGGTTATTATTACTTATTTCTTTGGGCGGTTTAAAATTGAGCGAAAAGTTGTTCAAACTAAAAAAGTGGAGTATGGGAACGATAACGATGTGACCTAGCGGAGGTCTTTTGAGCAAAGAGAAAAAAAAAAAAAAACTTATTTTAATTCGGCTATTCTCTCTATAGATGTTAGGAGGGAACAAACAAACCGACAGACTGATAGACAAACCGAGAAACTGACAGACTGTTCGACACATTCCCGCATCTCAATACTCTCCCTTTTCCTTGTTTTTTTCAACAGTAATGTAATAATTTTATTTATTGTAATCTTTTTTTACGATGTTTCTGTGCTACATGAAGCCTTTTTTCCATGCCTTTCATCATTTTTTGACCTTACTATTACGGGAAAATACGCTAACTAAATGGAAACATTCATCAAACTTTTCTGTTAACACAAGATTGATAGGAATTTTTAAATTATTTTTATTTTTTATTTATTTTATTTTTTTTCCTTTTCCATTTATTTATCTATTTTATTTTATTTCATTTTGTTTTATTTATTCATTTATTTTATTCTATTTTATTTATTGATTTTTATTTTATTTATTTATTTTGACAGTAAAACCTGTTGACTAACGTTCTTTCCAAAAAAGAATTTATAGGTTGGCCCAAATACCAAAAAAAAAAAAAGGATCAAATGCAACATAGTTGTTTTATGGAATGAACGCGTTTTAACTTTATTCCTCTAAATTTACGACCGAAATTCCTAAACGAAGCACTACAGCTTATGCGAGATGCATTTCAATCACAAGGCGTAAGGACGAAGTTTTTGAATGTTCTTCAACACGGACACCGGGTACATCGACATTGAAGATCGTGTGGAGAATTCTAGATCCAAATTAATCAACAACCTGAGGGTGATCTGATTCACCTTTACTCGCGTAAGCAACCGGCAGTGATACCTTACAGTAGCTTGGGGGTAAATGGCAAGAAAGAGTGATGTTGCTTTCTCTCACCTACTAGAAGTTTTCTACTCAAGGTTCCACCAGAAACCGGCTAATACGCTTTGCCCGAGGCCCGAGACGATGGCTATTGATAGTGGTTCCATCCATCAAAAAAACAAACAAAATAATTTAAGGACATTTGACTAGTTTTTGCGAGCTTCAAGATCTCTTTTCAGACAGTACCAGAAATATAGTGCCACAATTGCATGTGACTAGTTCTTCACGTAAGGTTGGAGTGCTGTGAGGAAGCCGCCGTTTCGAAGTAGTTTTAAAGATATGTACTTTTTTAATCTGCGATGCGGCTCCATTGTTTTTACAAAATGCTTCAATTAGTTAATTAAAACTGCATATCCGTATTGAAACGTCGTACTGAATAGTTGATAGTCTTGTGCTTTTGATACCTCTAGCTGTTGTTGGCTTTTGCTAAAAGTCTTCGTTCCAAAAACATTAAAAATGAAGTGCAATAGATGGGCTGTTTTAATACTTCTCTCCTTTATTTATTCTCAAAGTTTTGCACAAAACTCATTAAATAATGAAACTACTACAGAACTCAGCAATGCCTCATTTATTGCCAGTTACAATGGCTCGAACAAGGTGGAAGACACCACGAACAGTTCTACAACTCTTAGAGAAGACATTGCGTCAAGTTTGAATGCTGCAATGAATGTAAGTACCGTTACCTTTGCAGATACCAATATTTCAGAAATCGTCACCGAATCCACCACACAAGCTGAAAGCACCACTCCAGACGTCCTCAAGAAATGGCAGAGGTTCGAAACCGTGACGAAGTTGTTCGCAAAACAGAGTGTCAAAGCTCTCATTCCAGCACTGACTAGAGGAAGTGAAGATCTGAAAGTTTCTGATCAGTGCCAGAAGCAAGTGTTCAAACTCTTGATTGGTTTGAGCAATATCAAAACTTGGGCATTTAGTTGTAAGTAAATGTGTTTTGATTTTTTAAATTATTTATTTATTTTTTTGGTAAAAAACCAGTTTGGCAATTCTCATATTTTATAAGAAAAAGTGATACAAAATTTCCAAAACTTTCTTTGATTCCACTGATTTCAGTTCTTTGATGCAGTGGTACTACATATAATATGTTGCACACTAAATTTACTAGAAGGTGCAATGTTCACGATCTTACTATTCATATTTGTACAATGGAATGAAATTTGCGAGAACTTGATAACTATTAATATCCTTTAATGTATTCCTTTTAATTGAAAGAAAATATTATTTTTCCCCTATTTCTAATGGTAAGGCGAAAGGCTATTATCAAACAATAAAATGAAGAACAGAAGGATGGAATCATTGTCCAAGGAATGCCGACTTCTCAATATCTCGACACCTCTATCTCGGTTACCTACCTTTTCATTACTTCTCCAGAATCTCTAAGTGGACACATAGGGTTTGTTTACAAATGAAATGCAATGAACCGGTTTAGTACCGGGAGCAGTGATTTTCGGTATCACCAGATTACATTCCAACCTGCAGTTGAAAATTACTTCCTCTGAACTATCCCACTTTGCACCCGATAAGAAATAGGTCCAGTTCTTACAATGATCCGCTCATTTTCTCTTTCCTTGGGTAACTTTCTTATCGCAGTTTTTAAGTAGTGAGCCGGCTTTTTAAGCACTTTTATTGTACTTGGCCTGATTGTCACGGAACAATCTAAGGCCTGCTTTTGCTTATATCTCAACATCTAGACCACTTAGAGACTTCGGGATTCCACTAATGATTTGCATAATCTTAAGGTACAACTTAACACTGAAAAATTAAAATTCTAAAGTAAAATTATTATTTCGGTTAAGATAGAAAACAAATTTCCCCATTACATTTTTTAATATAAAACCCATTGTTGCAAATTTTGTTGCCTTTCAACAGTAATGTTAATAGTAATCATAATGAAAATTTTGAATCAAGGCTTCTCTGGAGCAAGCATGAAATTTATTCACTATCATTGCACTCGTTGGATAAATTAGATTAGAGAACCTTTAATATTTTAATGGTTTTAATTAAATTAGCACACAAATATATCCTAGAGAGGAACAAGGATTATTTTTTAGCGGCAATAGCTTAAAGTTTTAGACACGTATATAGACTTTTTTTTTTCTTTTAGTATGAAGCATTTATATGATTACACTAAAAAGTATAAAATAACAGAACTTTTCGAAAAATACTAAGCACTTTTCACAATGCACTCGAATGGACAAAATAACTTTTCTGGGGTAGAATGAACAATTTAAGTATTCCAGTAATTTTCAATTATTTAAGAAAATGATACTACAAACGAAGAAAGGTGCAGCTCAAATCATTTGAAACCAAACTTTCCCTGAAAAATATGCATGTTTCAACACTCAAATTTATGACAAATTAATATAATGGTAAGAAATTCTCTACCTGACTTGAGCTGCACTTTTCTTCGTTTGTGGTGTTTTTTCTTGAATAATTGAAAATTACAGGAATACTTAAACTGTCCATTCTGCCCCAGAAAAGTTATTTTGTGCTTTTGAGTGCATTATGAAAAGTGCTTAGTATTTTTCAAAAAACTCTGTTATTTGTCAATATAGACTGTCTCATAGGATTGGTTGAGATTCCTACGCCAGGCAATTGTGTCTCAGAGTCTTGGCTCAGTGCATTTACAGAATGTATTTTTACCATTTAAATACATTTTCTTTCATATTTGCAAGTTAATGTTTGTTACATTTTTTAATTTTCTTAATACTCTGAAAACGAAAAGTTAGTCAACCCACTAGTGAGCATTTTCAAGAGCTATGGTTAAAAATGCCATGCTTAATATTCCACGAAGAATAATCCTTGGTTTCACTGGGTTTTATTGCACAAGAGCGTTAATATGATAGACTGTGTCAAGATTCGTAGGCAATATTGTCGGTGTCTAATGAGTACGTTTACAAGGTCTACAGTTCTTCTCACTATTTTATTTATTATATAAAAATATAATGATAGTAGTTAACTACATCGTGGAACATTCATAAATAAGACAAAAAGTTTACCGACAATATCTACAAAAAAAAAAAAAAAAAAAAAAAAAAACTATGTCAGGGTATTTATCATACATAACTATGTGATACATTACAACGATTAGATGTAAAATATTGAAATAAGTATCACATTAGTGCTACTTTTAGTATTTCAGGTGAAAATCAGAGCTTAATGTATGAAAGTTGCTGATGAGACAAATTCCGTAAATTTAACTGTTTTCCATGAAAGGGAAATAACTAGAAATATTTTTAGACCTTAATAGTTCCTTTAGTCCTTAAATATCTCTATAGACATTTAGTGTTGATATTTTTGAGTGAAGTTTTCAAGCAGTGAATCATCTCTAAATTGAGAAATTGAGAAGCAGAGTATCGACTCCTCAGAGCAACAATAAGACTTCTAATCCCAAAAATAACACTAAATATTTAACTGTTTGCCAGGAGGCGACGGTATACAGGATGTCCAAAAAGGCCTTGATACGTTTTTAAAATTCATAGAAAAGTAACAAATTGTTTACGACAGAATACTTTACAGGTTCAAGAATTTTTTATGACATCGTAAAAAAAGGAAAGTAAAAAAAAGTAATTAAAAATTTACACTACAGCTGTGTCATAACAGTAAAAAAAAAAAAAAAACGAATTCTTACTGTGACGATTCCGATATTACTTATAGATATATATATATTTCTTTTTTTACGATGTTATAAAAAGTTATTGAACCTATGAAGTATTATGGCGCAAACCGCACATCCATCCGACAATTTGTTGCTTTCTATGAATTTTTAAAATGTGTCTGAGACTTTTTGGAAACCCTGTATTACTAAGTCTGACAGGGTGAGATATTTGAAATTTCAGTCTGAACTTAAAAAAAAAAAACATATTTAAATTAAGTAGTTTATGCATAATTTTTCTTCTTTTCTTTAAGAGTGAAAAGCGAAAATATTAATTTGCATCTTAATTTTATTACTGGAGAAAAATTAAAAAATATAACTGCAATGATGAGAACCTAATATCTTTTTTGTGTGACTCATTACCTTGCTCATCATAACCATTGAGAAGAGATAAAATGGTGTAAGTGAAGACTTTCATTCGTAAAACAAAGAACTCAAGTCACGAGATAGATTTTAAAGTAAAGCATTGGAAAAAATCAAGTTTTTTTCGCTAGTTTCACACAAAACGTGTCAACCACTCGTCGTTCTTCAGTAACGTGACTTAGGGGGTCAGTATTTCAGCTTTTGCTAAGACAATGATTGATTTTGCTTCCTCTATTTACTAATTCCTGCTCTAAGATCCTAACTATACTCGCTAAAAGTATTGGGAAAATGAATTCTTTTTTCAAGATAGCCCCCACCAAAGATAGTGTTTTTGAAATTAAACTGATTTTTAGCCTACTTTCCCAGTTAAAGTCAGAGAAAGCAGAAAAAAACATAAAAGAAGGCTTAATGCATCTTAAAAATGTCGCGAAAAACAAAAAAAAAGTCAAAAATAAATAAAACAATAGAATAAATATTGAAAAATTAAAAATTGGAAAGTAGGGTATTAAGATGGGGGAAAATGTCTGTCAGTCTGTCTGTCTGCCCCCCCCCCTAATAACTTTTGAATGAATAGTCCGATTCGAACAAAACATTTTTCGTTCGAAAGATTTCGGTGAGAGCACTTCATTTCTATATTTCACTTTTTGATTTGAACAATTTTTCGCTTAATTTTGAACAGTTCAAAAAAACTTAACATTAGCGCCTAACGGGGAAATTCATACAACATAAATCAAAACTTCGATACGAATTTGCTTCAAACAACCTTTGTAGGAAAATTTTTTGAAGAAGAACATGTATAAAAAGTATCTATTTGACTTGAACAATTTTCCGTTCAAATTTGAACAGTTCAAATCCCTCAACATTAGCGCCTACGGCGAAACTAAAAGTCAATACATATCCTGAACTTGAAGGCGCATTTACTTCAAACAAATTTTGTTGGAAATAACTCTTGACGACTAACTCCAGACTCCAACTCCGAGAACTTTAGGGCACCTGACCCCGACTCCGACTTCTGTTACCGAAAATTAGTCGGACTCCGTCTCCACGACTCCGACTCTGATTCCGTAGCTTCGGCAAAAATTTCGACACGAAGTGGAAATGGCTGATTCCGACTCTTGGAAATTTAAGTCTTCTACTCCGACTCCTTTGTCTCAAAATAATTCCAACTCCTACTCCGAAAAAATGGCAGAGTTGCGGACTTTAAGGGAAAATGACCGATACCGACTTCAAATCTTCCAATTAAAAACTTTCGACTCCCGAATCTGACTCTTTTACCCCAAAATAAGATGGTTTCCGACTCCGTAGTCATGGTTTTTACTTTGAAATAATTATTATTGATATGATTTGTTTTTATTTTCACACAAAAGTTTTAATTTATGTATTCAGTGTATCGCGGAGCAATTCGGAGTACTTTATGTTTCTACATAAAGATATTCGCAAACGATTTTTTTTTTAAATTTAAGAATGAATGAAAATTATTTATTTAAGTTGACATTTTGTTGTTTTTTATTTATTTTTAAAGTAGGTTTATTAATTTTTCGGCAATAGGGTAAAAACAAGTGATTTTTATTTATGTATTTATTATTATTTTTTAATTATTATAATTATATATTTTTTATTTTTTTGATGGAAAAAATTATCTTATCTGCTTTGTTTAAAAGCTGCTTTATTTGTTCGTTTATTAACTTTTTACGCATATATTTCTTCAGATTAGAGATGCACATTTTATTTCTAGCTGTCAGATTAAAATATTTAAAAGTTACGTTTGAAATGATTTGCGATTTTAGCTACTTTTGAGAATATTGATCACACACAAGAAAATCGATATTGGTTTGCGGGAAAGTAGGCTCGTTTAGTTCTGAACGGAACTGCTTGTTTTAAGTAAAAATGTAGACAAGAAGTTTAAGCAAACATTAAGTGAAGTTTGGCTTCATGAAATTACGAAAGAAGTGTTGCAAAACTTCTTGAATTCCATCAAACAAGAGGCAGCCACAATGTTCCTCGATTAAGTTGTTTTTTCTGCTCAGTATAACTTGAACGTGTACCTTTATTTCATTTATTTGAAGGGAGCTGAAACGTAATAAATGATAACTTAAATCATTCTGATAACTTTAACAATTTTTTGAATATTATATTTTCTCTGAAATTAAATAATTACTTGTGTTAAATAGCTTAATCATGCCTTGTCTTTTAACTAATTTGACATTTTGACCTTGAGAAAAGTATCAGATGAATAGGGGAACAAAGGAGGGGGTCTAATGTTTGGAAAAACTTCTCAAACTTTCATTACTTTTGTCCAATACTGTATATTTTGTAACAAAAACCAGAAATCATTATTATTTGTCAGATATTCAACCAGACTGTTGAAGTAAGTGGTTTTCAACTTCTTGTCTAGTTACTTGGAGAGCAATTTTTTCGGTTTTCATTTATTTCCACGAAACCTTGAAAAGATTTCAGGAACAAATTCTGAATTCCCCAGCAACAAAACTGTCCTTCAAAGAGGCTGTTTCGTCACTAGAAATATAATTTGTAATCGATTAATATGCAAAATAAGGAAAATGGACATTGTTTTCACAGTACCTGTAAAACCACGGCTTAACCGTTGCTTTAAATTATTTTTCAATCTAATTTTGCGCAGTTGAATACATTTCTTACTTGCCTCCTCAATACATTTCTAATTCGCTGTTCCAAATCGATGCCTTAGAAAACTTAAAAGCTAATGTTTTGAGATAAAAAGCCTTTTGATTGAAAAAAAAATAGCAGTTTTAAAAGTAATTGTTCGTTGAGTGAACTAACTAATTTCAAGGCTGAGCATAAACAAGCATAGAATTAGGAATTTTGAATTTTAAAACTTTTAGCAGGTTTTCGAGGTTTTCCTTGAAGCAAGTCATAAGCGTTTTCAAAAGCTTTTTTTTTCCTCCATATACTTGTTTATAAATATTTCAGCAACATTTTTCTTTTATCTTGTGAGGTGATATCACCTTTGAATACGTAGCACAACTTGATTTACAAAACCTGATCCACACCATTGTTTGCCTTGCTATTAAAAGAGCGCACGCTTTATAAAACACGTGATAACTTCTGACCTTTCTTTTTTTGGCCAGTATAGCTTTAAACATTCTGTGAAAGTTACGACAGACTGAGAATAATGTTGGGAATTTACCATTTCGTCTTATTCATTTAGTCTTTAAACAATTATCAAGACCTGGGGCAAAATGAAACGAAATGCCAGTAAAATACCCAAGGCTTCTTGTTTTGCTGTCAGGTAATAAGTGAAATTATTTGGCATGTTGACAGCTCATTTGTCAGGGAAGTCAGCGCTCAGTTTCTAGAATGAGTGACATTGGAGAATAGCCTTTTGACTTCAGAGAATGGCTCTAAAACAAGAAAAGCTACTGGTAAATAACCTATTAGTATGCTGATCAGAGTCTATAGCTAAATTTCTAAATTTTAATCAAAGAGGTTTTTTTTTTTTTTTTTTTTTTTTTTTTTTTTTAAGAAACTACATTTTTTAAATTTCTATTATTTCATTACATGTTAGATTTTTTTTTCACACAAGTCTTAAATGAAATATTTGTTACAATATGTAACAGTTGAAGTTCCTAAAAGCACAAAAGAAAGAAATTTAGTAGTTTAAAGAGGCAACGTATTAAAATGGTGTTAATAAGTAGAAAATTAAGGAGAGTTGATACCCAAAAACCTTATTTTAAAATTTTTTAAAAATTGCTCATTATACGCTTTAAAATTAAGCATGTCACGTACGGGGTTAACTGTCTCCTTTTTCGTGGAATGGCCCTGAAGAGGTCAAAGAACTTGGTTTTTTGTGACTTGAGTCAGAAGCTTTAAATTTTTTTTTGCGTTGAGAAAGGGGTTATTAGCGTCACCCCAAATCAAGTGTAAGCAATATTTTTGCTGGTTTTTGGTTTTTTAAAAATTAACCCAGGTAGCACACGTAACGTTTAAACGGCTCATAGAAAAGTTTTAAAATGGCTGTCACATCGTTAATAAATCTTTTACAACGAATATATAAAGCGAAGTGAGCTACCTGGGAGGGCGGACGTAAATGTGGCCCATTTACTTCAACCAAATAGCCTGAAAACACAGAAGCGAATGCAGAAACTTGTTCTATAATAAGTTATTAATCTTGATTAATTTCTGAAGCTTTAGAAATGATACCACTGTTAATATAAAAATGTGGTTATATGTTTTCTCTAGGTTTTTTCCCCCCTACTTAACAGAGTCGTGGTGTAATAAGTACTCTTATAAAATGCAATGAGTTGTGAAGAAAATAAATCTCACACATATTGAGTAATTGCTACTGAAATTCTTATCCTTATCATCGAAATACTTTACATGAAAAAGAAAACCAAGTTTTTCGCGGATTTATTGAAGCATTTATCAAAAAAGGAAAATTTCTGAGAAAATTTTAAAAAAATATTTGGGTCTTTTTACGACAGCAAAGCAAGTTATATATACTCAGGAATGGAAAATACTGTACTTTGGTTTTTGAACTTTATTTTGCACTGGACAGGGAAACAGCAGTATTTGCAGAAGTGAGCTTTCGAGATATTTAAAGAAATACTTTTTGTATTCAGTACTAACAATTGAGAAATATGGGAATTCGATGTTTTTTTTTTTTCGTGGAAACCAAATGAGGAAGCTTCTTTACTAATAGTAAAGCTGAAAGTCTGTCTGGATCTCTGTCTGCCTGGATGTCTGGATCTCTGCGATGCGCATAGCACCTAGACTGTTCAGCCGATTTTCATGAAATTTGGCACATAGTTAGTTTGTAGCATGGGAGTGCGTACCTCGAAGCGATTATTCAAAAATTCGATTTTGTTCTTTTTCTATTCCATTTTTAAGAAAATTTTACCGAGAAAATTATCACAACGCAAAAGAGTTAAATTAAGAAATTATCAAAATGTGGAACTGTAACATTGTCGAGCAAATAAACATAGCAAATTGGCGAGAAATTCGTCATCCATTATTTGCAAATATACAGGCGAACCGAATGACCTTTTAATTTTCATCTACGGGCAAAGCCGTGCGGGTACCACTAGTATACAATAAAGCGAAATGAATATTTTGCAGTTACTGTGCTTTACTTGCTCACGACAGTATTATGGCACTAACCTGTCTTTCGTGAGAAGAGAACTGTTCTATCCTCAAGCCCACAACTGATTCTAGACATCAGTTTCAAAATGCGCTTTAAGAAACTGGAATATTTAACAAATATTTTACTGTTAATTTATTTTAATGCGTACAGGGGAACCCACAGGGAAGGATTATGGACCAAGTTGCGCCATCATTTTTTGGGGGGGGGGATTTTTTAATTCTTTTATTTATCTATTTAAATTTATTTATTGATTTATTTTTGATTTAAGTTATTTATTTTATTTTATTTTATTCTGTTTAGTTGTTATTTATTTAGTTTGTATGTGTGTGTGTGTGTGTGTGTGTGTGTGTTTGTGTGTGTGTGTGTTTGTCATTGGTGCACCACAGAACTTTTCTAATAAAACGATAATGATAATAATGATTAAAAATAAATAAATAAGCAAATAAATAAAAAAAATTGTTAAAAAAATAAATATTTTTAAAAAATAGAAAAGGAAAGCTGGAAAATAAAAAAAGGGCGGAAAGAGAGTTGAGAAGTGTTTTTTGGGGGGGAGGGAATTAGCGCCATTGAACTTGGGGGGGGGGGGCACCCCTGAATATGTAATGGTTTTTTCAACTCGTGTTTACATTCATTTGATGCCATAAACTAACAGAAACTCTTCCCAAAAAAAGTAACATATTTGTTTACAAGAATTGCCTACAACCTGGAGTGCATTTTAATGAAATCCTTCAAATACAACGCATCCAGGTCACCTATGCAGAAAGATATGCCACAAATTACCTGTTATCTCTGAAAAAGAAAAATCTCAACCTGATATCAACAGCAGCTTTTTAATAGAATTCCAGACCCCGAGGATTCCGTGGAAATTCGCTTTGCAGTAATTCCTGTTCCGCCCAGACAGAGGAAACGCAGTCTTTGTTGTTGTACGTGTCGATATTTTGATATCCGCAAGTCGTTCCTCCACGATGCGTTTAACAAGGTGAAACATGAAAAATAAAATTGTTTTCGAAGGAGTCTGAAGGAAGAGGATTGCTTCAGGCCAATGTTATTCACTTTCATTTTTACTCGTGTCCTGGCAATAATCTCACAAGGTCATGATATACGCGAACAGAAGGTTGAACGTATAATAAATTATTGGCAGAAAGTAATGGTTATCCTTCGATTAGTACCCACCTATCACCTTTTTCTTTATCATTTACAGATTTTAATTGAAAGCGTTGAAAGTAAATACTAACAGATCATTTCATTGTTACTATTATTAATATTATTTTTTTTTTTGGCAAGTGCTTAAACCATTAAAGCAAACGTTATGTATAAGCGGATCCAGTTTTTGATTTTTGAGTTGGTCAATATACTATTGGTACCCGCACGGCTTTGCCCGTAGTAGAAAATTAAAAGGTCATTTGGTTCGCCTGTATATTTACAAATAATGGATGGTGAACTTCTCGCCAATATGCTCGCCCATGTTACGGTTCCACGTTATGATATTTTGGTAATTTACTTGTCCATGTTGTGATAATTTGCTTGGTAAAATGTTCTGAAAATTGGACTAGAAAAAAGGACAAAATCGAATTTTCGAAAAGTCGCTTCTAGACATCCCCATGCTACAAACTAATTTTGTGCTAAATTTCATGAAAATCGGCAGAACGGTCTAGACGCCATGCGCGTCACAGTGATCTTGACAGAGAGAAATCCAGACAGAGAGACTTTCAGCTTTATTATTAGTTAAGATGACTACAGAAATTAAGAGGGACATTCATTAATGTACTAGTCCGACGCAAAGAAAATCTGATGGGGAGGCAAATGGGGTCCCAGTGACCAGAAGTGAACTCCCGAGTTCTCATTTACCAGGGGTCTGGGACTCTCCTCCGGTAGTTTCTTGTTACGTGGGATCTTGTGGGATGGTTCAGTAATTTCACAAAGTTAGAGTGTCCTGAACACAGTTGCACACTGTTTTCATCTCTTTAAGATTGCTCATGTGCCTACCACCCGCGTTCTTAAGAAGGCTCTAATGGCAAAAAAAAAAAATAAAAATAAAAATAAATAAATAAATAAATAAATAAATCCCGAGAGAATTCAAAAGAAGCAAAAAAGCACTGAATAATAAAAAAAAATGTAGTTCAAAAAAGAAAAATCAGAAAAAATGCTAAATTTTGTGAATGCATTGCTTCTATCGGGAAAATAAAGAGAAAAATATTTTTAACACTAATTAATTGCTTTTTAGATGTTTATATTTGCTCATAGATGTCATACATGTGATACTAATGCAGTTAATGTAGTTCCTACTCTAATAAATTCAACACCTGATATATAGTCAAACATAGTCTGGGACTTTTCAAAAAATTTATTTGAGTAACTCTCGTAGATCAAAATTTTATTTTGAGAAATCGGTTTCAAACACATGTTGGCACTTTTAGCAAAGAACAGAGAACCTGCAGTCCGTTTGCAGTCTGAAAGCATTTACAAAGATTTTTCCACGAGATGTAATCAAAGATGTAGATGAAATAGGTTTGATACTGAAACGTGTTTTTAGTAAATGATCCCAAGACTTTTTAATATACCACTAACTAATATATTTCCTGCAAAAAAATTTTGTTTATTTTGTTTTCTCGAAAAAAAAAGAATAGTTTTTACATTGTGAAAATGAACAAAAAATACATTGAAACTGCACCTGAACAACGCTGTAAATGCTATAAAAATTTTAAACTTTGAAATTAAGAAAATGGTCTCCAATCAGCGCGTCATCAGAGTTTTTTATGGAAAAATTTCTTACTACTACCTTCTAAGGTGAATGTGACAAATACTGCCATGCAGACCAGAGTCACCCCTAATTTTTTTACGTAGAATAGCGAAAATTCGCTACATTGAGATTTAATCTTCATCAGAAAGCCTAACTGATGATGATGCGTTATCAACAAGCAGTTTGTTATAAACAAGCAAAAGGGTAGCAACGATTATTACAGAAAAGTCTTGTCTAAGTCTCTCATCTTATTTAACAATAAATCTTGTTTCTTCGTAGTTCACTGTAGCTTACTAGGATAAACAAAACTGTTTATTGTTCTAGAAAGTCTAATTTATAGAGTTGACGAATTCAAAAAGAAAAATGTCGCTGTGTAATGTGAATTTTTCCTCTGATTAGAGAGCCCCAGAAAAGAAGACTAACCCAAACTAACCCCCTATAGACTAGACCCCTAATGAGGCCATGATTGGCCTTATTAGGACTCCGTTGTCCTTATTAAGACACCGAAGGATCGGTTGTAGGATATGATGCTATGATGCGTTTGCTGCACATATGTGCACGAACTTATATGCGCAGGGGTGACCAAAAAACACCAAAAATGACTTATCAGTGCCTCTAGAGCTTAATGATTTTTTTTTTCATTGAAGTAAGTATGGGATTTTTGATAATGTTTGTAATTTTGTCAAATGCGGTTTAAAAGTTTTTATATTGACAATAAAGAGTTATTTAATTTAATTATTTTTTTTTAGTTTGATGGTACTTTTTGCCGTTTTTTACTTTCTTCTATATCTAGTATATAGAAGAAAGTATTGGATTCGTGCAAATTTTCGAATTTCGAATTTTGACGGATTCGAACGTTTTGAGGTGTACTGAGTCCATTTCGACTATTTTTGGAAAATGTCTGTCTGTCTGTGTGTGTGTGTGTATGTGTGTGTGTGTGTGTGTGTGTGTGTGTATGTGTGTCACGTCTGTGTGTGACCAGTTTTTTGTGGCCGCTCTACAGCAAAAACTACCGCATGAAATCGAACGAAACTTGGTACACATATGTGCCCTTATGTGAACTTGTGCCCATTGGTTTTTGACGCGAATTCCTATAAGGGGGGTGGAGCAATGGGACGTTTTTTGAGTTACGCGTGATTGCTATTCCTCAGGAAGTAACTGTCGGAATCAAACAAAATTTGGTCCATATGTTGCCATTAACAGGAACAGGTGCTGATTCAATTTTGGTGTCAATAACTCAAACGGGGGTTGAGCTATAGAACGTTTTTTGTCGTCAATTGTGACAGCTGTATCTCAAGAAATAATGAACGGAATGAAAGAAAAATTTATCGGCAAGTAGCCCTTAGTAGGTATAAGAGCTGATTTTATTTTGGTGTCAACAGCTGAAAAGGGGGTAGCGCAATCGCCCGTTCTTTTTTCCCATTGTGAGTGCTCTATCTCAAGAAGTAATGCTACGTTCTGGTTGAAATTTGGAATATATGTGAATCCATATGTAAACAGGCTTTGGTTCAATTTTGGCGCCAATCGCGCCAAGAGGTGCTGATTTATTTTTATTATCATTATTTTTTAGCGGATAAAAATAGTTTTATTAATCTTTACTAATAATAAAGCAGTAAGTCTCTCTGTCCGGAGGATGTCTGGAGGATGTCTGTAGGATGTCTGTAGGATGTCCGTAGGATGTCTGTGACGCGCATAGCGCTTAAACCGTTCGGCCGATTTTCATGAAATTTGGCACAAAGTTAGTATGTAGCATGGGGGTGTGCACCTCGAAGCGATTTTTCGAAAATTCGATGTGGTTCTTTTTTTATTCCAATTTTAAGAAAAAAACTATCATAAATTACGAAATTATCATAACGTGGAACCGTAACATGGGCACAAGCCAATTGGCGAGATACGAAATTATCATAACGTGGAACTGTAACGTCGGTAGAAGCCAATTGGCGAGAAAATTCACCATACATCATTTGTAAATATACAAGCGAACCAAAAGACCTTTAATTTTTCTATTACGGGCGAAGCCGTGCGGGTGCCACTAGTGCAACAATAAGAAAGATAAATCGTAATAGATTGTCGTCTGCGTATTTCTCGTGATTTTAATTGTATGGAAATGATCGGAAATATTATCTCAATGATTTAAAATTTTTAACTGTTGCCATCTTATGTTTGTTAACAAATAAAATATTTGTAATTAATTCAAGCAAGGCTTTTAAAATAACTTTCAATTTTCGCTGTTTGCTTTGCTTTTGCAATAATTCAGACATTGGGGTGGTCGTCAAGTTTTTGCATGTGTAATTTCGTTTTTGTTGGGAATATTGCTTCCTCGTCAAGCATGGGGAGGGATCAGAAAAAAAGAAGAAACATATAGAAGAAAGTTTCGTGATGGCCACAACATACTAGTTTCTTAAGTTGTTGACAAACATAATATAAATTTGAATGTTCACATGTAAAGTTATTTTCCCCTGTTGTTATAGGTCATTTAACGAATGTACGAAAATTGGAACCAATCGAATCAAGCCCTAAACCTTAGGATGGCCTTATTCGGCGCACTTACCTTAGAACATCCTTTTTATTTATTTCTTAAATGCATTTAGATATCCATTCTCCTGTTTCCCGTGTGAGAAATTTCGGATAACCCGGTCATTATTTTAATCACAAGTTCGAATGAACTGTGAGTTCAAACCTTGATCACTTTTTATTTTTTCCAAATAGTTCTTTCAAGGACTAAAATTCTCCGAGACATGAATAGCTTCAGGCGTTTTTGGTATTTTCTAGATAAAATCTTGTATCAATGATACATTGTGACCATGAACTGAACTGGCAATTTCTATCTTCTCTAAAGCAACTACTCAGAGGGAATCATCTTTTTCAATCATGCTCTTGTTAATTATTTTTAATGAAGCCAATGTCAGTAACTGAAGATAATAATGTTTGATTCAAGTCCCTAAAATACATTTAAGTATAATGTTGCTTTAAACTATCAGCCATTTGAAGATTTGTATGGAATATATGTAGGGAAGGTTGTGTACCTTGGGCAGTTTTTTTTCCAATGCTAATTTTCAGCATGTTAACGCAATGTAAAACAAATGGTTTTGATTCTACAGGTTCTCCTGCTTGTTAGGTTTCTATTTATTTTTGAAGTTTTGAAAAATTTTGATTAGGTGATTCTTGGTTATTTATTTATTTATTTTTTTTTTCAAAAAAGTGATTTTCAGCCCTAGGTGCAATCAAGGGTTGTACCTTGGGCACCCTTGATTGTACTTTGGGCAATAAACTTATCAATCACCTTTTGTAATTTTATCTCATACTAGCATTCCCGTACCCGGCATTGCTCGGTTAATGGAATTAGCTGGGGTTAACAGTGCTTGGTGCACCTAGTTTCGAAAATCCCCTGTAATAATAATTACTTATCTTAATATATAAAAATCTTCTGTGCGGACGTTTGTCACCATAAGGCTTTTAAACGGCTGGACCAATTTTGATCAAATTTTTTGTGTGCAAGCATGGTTTCGAATCGCGATGGATCGAATCGGAAACGTTTTTGTTAATTAATTAATTTAAACATTGGATGGTTATACCTCCCAAATGATGAATATTTATTTTAACCTATTGTTGAGCGAGAACTGAAATAAATATTTAACCTGTTGCCAAAGGACAATAAGAAAGCCAGTTCTGCTTTTTGTAATGAAATTTCCTACTGTGATGTGTCAATTGAGAATAGATTAAACGTAGAGAGAGAATGAAGCTTTCCATTTCTTAAAAGCAACGATTTTTGGTGCCGTGATATATTTTAAAGTAAATTACTGGAAGGTTCACGCAAAACGTGTGTTCTGTCGTTGAAGTTGAACCATGTGACCGGATCGGTGCTTTAGATTTTCCTAACCAAATGATCAGAAAGTACCGTCCGTACTTAGCAACATTTGTTTCTCGGCTGAAGTCCATCTGAGTTTTGGCACCAATGTCAGGAATACGTTAAGGATTGTCTAACTAATCAGTACATTATTAAAGGAAAAGATGATGGAATTTAAAGACGAAACAAATTTTATTTTCGTCCAGATAAATTACAACAGGGTAGTTCTGTACACGAAAGATCAGTGCAGTGGGAGATCTTTATCTTTGGTGGAAAGAACAAATTAGGCAATATATGAAGTTTAAAAAGTTTTCGTTCAAAAGATCGAAGCGCTAATCGGTCGGAGTTGGCTCCGCTCACTGATCGGCTGGATTACAGTAACGTGGTAGCTTGGCGACTTTGGCTGTAAACAATAGAGTTGTGTGATCATTTGTTTATATTTTAAAGCTACCGTTAATGTAATTCATTGTATATTTTGTTTATTTGGCGAATTATTTCCAATTGCAAAGAGTTGCTTTTCGTTTTTAAAGAGTTTTTAGTCATTTTAGTTGAAGAAAAATATAATTAGTTATTTTACATCGTTAGGGGGGGGGGAGAAGGGATGAGTGATTTTCGCTTATTCAGAGAACTGTTTTTACCTTTATCATTTTTTTATACGATATCTTTTTCATTGTTTTATTCTTTTTCATATGGGGGATGTAGCAACGGGATTTCCCGTTTGTTCTAGATGGGTAGTTAGTTTTTTACACTTAATATCTGAGGACGCTTTTTATCCTTTGAGTATGGCTGAAAGAACAAACCATCAAGTACGGGAGAAAAAATAGTTAATAAAACAACTGCTCAGTGAGCATTAGATAAATCAAGTTGTAATAAATATACGCATTCTGACACCAAGCAGCTTAAAACCTTTTCTTTTTACTTATTTTTTACAACAAAACGGTTCAAACACTTGATAGTTTATTGAAATTTTTTTACTTTTAAATTTACAAAGTTTGAACAGAACAACGTCTGTCGGGTCCTCTAGTTACCTATAATTTTTCCTAATTTTGGGAGGATCCCGGGGTCCCTGGACTCTTTATACATATGCCCCTCTCCTTAACCGATCTTTAACTGTTATTAACGATCCTTTTAAAGTATTGATTATCTTTGCAAACACAGACCATCTACATTTTATTGTTATACCTATGTTTAAGCAAGAACTTCTTTGTATACAACATTTTTAGTTTTTTTTCCTGGTGCTATAACATTGGCCATGTGAAAAAAAAGTCTTCTCTTAAATCGATCCCTGCTACTTTTAATGTCTGTCCTTGTGACTTATTAATGGTTATTGCAAAGCAAACTTTAACAGGAAACTGCACTCTTCTAACTTCAAAAGGATAGTCCGCCTGTGATGGTGTTCTTAAAAACTTCGTTTCTAGTTTTGAAAAAATGAAAGCAAGAGACAGAAACATTATGATTTGACTTGAGAAAAGCCTCGAAGAATCACGTGAGAAACAAAAACAATATCAAATTTATAGTTCGCTATCGACCAAAAGTTGAGATGAAGTACTGAATAATGATTTGAATGGAGGAAAGCCTTCGAAAATAAGGGATTTGAATTCAATGACAGGTTTTAATTTCGCAGAAATTAAGAGGTTTTAATTATTTTCTCCCGAACTAATTGAGATTTCGCAAAATCCTTTCTTAGTGGTTACTTTCGTAATCATGCGGACATGCCTGCCAAATTTCAAGTCTGAAGCTTCAGCGGTTTCGGCTGTGCGTTGATATATATATATATATATATATATATATATATATATATATATATATATATATATATATATATATATATATATATATATATATATATATATATATGTATATATATATATATATATATATATGTTATCTCAGGACATTAATTTTTATATATTAAGATTGCAGCCAATAAAAAGTGATCCCAGACGTTGCTTTTAACTATCAGCCCTTTAAAGATTTGTATGGAATATATGTAGGGGAAAGTCATGTACCTTTTTTTTTCAACACTAATTTTCAGCATGTTAACGCAATGTAAAAAAAATGGTTTTTGATTCTGCAGGTTCTCCTGCTTGTTGGTGTTCTATTTATTTTTGAAGTTTTGAAAATTTTTGATTAGGTGATTTTTGGCTAACTTTTTTTTTTTTTTCAAAAAAGTGATTTTCTGCCCAAGGTGCAATTAAATGCTGTACCTTGGGCACCCTTGATTGTACCTTGAGCAATAAACTAATCAATCACTTTCTGTGATTTTATCTCATATTGCAGCTAATAAAAAGTGATTCCATCAAAAGTAATGTTAAATTGGATTTCCCCTCGCCTGTAGACCAGAGGTTGGGGTAATACTTTTATAACATCTGCAACTCTTACTCTACAAACGTCTTCAATCGAATGTCACATAAAAACATTTTTTTTCCCATTCATAAAAATTTCACATTCGTTCGGTCGTTGTATTTATCTTCAAGCAGTAAAATTTGGGTACGTTTTAAAAATATAGTTTATTTTTCAGTAAGTTACCGTCCAATAGACAGGGCTAAAGCAGAAATGCATGAAATACACTGCCAGCTCAGCCAATTCCAGTCGAGGACTGCAATCCTCGGCTGGAATTGACTGAGCTGGCGGTGTATTTCATGTACAGTTTATTTTTGTTCGACAATCATTACTTTCGCTCTTTCTTCTCAGCGTTTACAAATATGATTTAAGCAATAGCTTCAACATTAGGGCCACCAACTAGTCTCCATTAATTATTTTTCTTTCATGTATTACGGAAACTCAAAACCCTACTGTTGTAGTGTTATCCTCAAGAAAAAGAGTCATCCTCTTCATTCATTCATTTGAAAAGTCTGTTGATAAAAGTTTGGTGCCAAAAATAAGATGCCAAATTCAGTGTCAAGTTAGCAATATTTAGCGAGATCGAAATATTACTCCATGTGTTGAACTACTATAGAAATTGTTATATATTTTTTAAACTGCATACCTTGTACTAGCGATACTTCGTGGAAGTTACTTCAGTAATTTTTCAGATAATTTCAATAAAAAATTATAAGTAATGAATTAATCGTAAAAAAAGAAATATTGACATTTCTATTGTAATTTACTGCAGTATTACGTAGCAATTAATCGGTGAAAGTTTGCTTTTCAAGTATTATTAACACGTGGTATGGGTTGCTCTGTTAATCTTTTGAAATAATAGCGATACATTAGTGTTCATTGATCATAATTGTTTTAAATGTAAGTGAAGATACTATCAAACAGTTAGTTACTTTAAAAGTAACTAACTGCTTCCCATTAAAACAATTAGGTGTTTTTGAAGAACTAGTTAAAAGCACTACAGAAATCAAACTTTCAAAAATAGAAACCAAACAAGCAAAAAAACTAAAGCTTCTAAACTTCACTTGTACATTACGTAAATTGCTTACTATATCATTTACGAATTTAATCACTCACAAAATCTATTACACATATTGTGTGTACTATTTTAATAATTTAACTTCATGATATTGATACGTGAGACACAAACGCTTCAATTTTCTTGCATATAGTCATCGATATAGTGGCAAAATCATTGATGGCATGCTTACTGGAACGTTGTCCAACATAGGTACAACTTGTGTATTACATTAATTACTTACTACATCATTTAAGAATTTAATCACTCACAAAAGCTATTACACAGATTGTGTGTACTATTTTAACAATTTAACTTCACGATATTGATACGTCAGACACTGAAACGCTTCAATCTTTTTGCATATAGTTATCGATGCCAGTGCCAAAATCATTGATGGCATGCTTACTGGAACGTTGTCCAACATAGGTACAACTTGTGTATTACATTAATTACTTACTACATCATTTAAGAATTTAATCACTCACAAAAGCTATTACACAGATTGTGTGTACTATTTTAACAATTTAACTTCATGATATTGATACGTCAGACACTGAAACGCTTCAATCTTTTTGCATATAGTCATCGATGCCAGTGCCAAAATCATTGATGGCATGCTTACTGGAACGTTGTCCAACATAGGTACAACTTGTGTATTACATTAATTACTTACTACATCATTTAAGAATTTAATCACTCACAAAAGCTATTACACATATTGTGTGTACTATTTTAATAATTTAACTTCATGATATGGATACGTGAGACACTGAAACGCTTCAATTTTCTTGCATATAGTCATCGATACCAGTGGCAAAATCATTGATGGCATGCTTACTGGAACGTTGTCCAACATAGGTACAACTTGTGTATTACATTAATTACTTACTACATCATTTAAGAATTTAATCACTCACAAAAGCTATTACACATATTGTGTGTACTATTTTAACAAGTTAACTTTATGATATTGATACGTCAGACACTGAAACGCTTCAATCTTTTTGCATGTAGTTATCGATGCCAGTGCCAAAATCATTGATGGCATGCTTACTGGAACGTTGTCCAACATAGGTAAAACTTGTGTATTACATTCATTTAAGATTTTAATCACTCACAAAAGCCATTACACAGATTGTGTGTACTATTTTAACAATTTAACTTCATGATATTGATACGTCAGACACTGAAACGCTTCAATCTTTTTGCATATAGTTATCGATGCCAGTGCCAAAATCATTGATGGTATGCTTACTGGGACGCTGTCCAACCTAGGAGAATATGACCAATGCATCAACATAAAAGCTACAGATGACAGAAGAGGCAGGAATTTTGGGAAAGTTATGTTCACGGGACAGTACTGCGCCCTCGATATACGACCGCCTTTGCCTCCGAAGAAAATGTATTACAAACTGAACGATGTAGTTGATGTACTGAAGAATTTCTCTCAAGGGGATAATGTGAGTTCTAAGTTCCTTTTTTTAAATTTCAGGTTATAATTATTGGAATAAACGAGCTGATGTGTGCATCACTTGACTTCCTTTTACTCCAATTTAATGTCATTTAACCATCGCTGGCAATTTTAATGTGATTCAATAGTTTATTCTCTTAATATCACCAACAGTGACCAAATTAAAATCAGATTTAAAAAAAAAAAAATTGCCGAATTTGTCGCCAAGTTGGCGACAAAACTTGGCGACTAAAAGACTGGCGATATATATTGCCAAGTTATAACACCACTTGAGTTTACATAGAAATCAACAATGATTTCTCCCAAAAAAGGGGCAAAAACCCCTTTAGAAACACCCGAATGCAACCAAAATGGCAGGTGCACAACTAGACTCCCACTAGGAGTTTACGTACCAAATTTCAACTTTTTAGGACATACGCACATATGCAGATACGTACATACAGAGGTCACGAGAAAACTCGTTGTATTTAACTCGGGAATCGTCAAAATGGATATTTTGCATGTCTATACGTTTTTAGGCATTTATCCATGTTTGTTCGAGTCGAAAGAAAAAAAAAAACTCAACATTCATCGGGGAGTGAGTAAAATGGAAATTAAGTTCAATTTTTGAGTGAAATATTTTTTGCGAATACAATACTTCCTTTTTTGTAAAAAGAAGTAAAAAAACGTATAGGATTTAATCACATATTTATTTATAATTTCTTGATTCGTGTGCTGACTTAGATTTTCTATTTCAATAGTATAAAAATAACTTTAAAAAGTTATTTTTTAGGATGGCAATTAATTAGTCTATAAATTTAATCATTTTTTTCTTTATGTTTCATAAACAAATGTGCTGACCTAAAATCGGATAAGTACAACTGTTTTATATATTTTTTTATATGATGGTAGGTAGCTAGTCAACTATTTTAATCATTTATATCTTCATATTTAATTGGCAAATGTACCAAACCAGAATTAGTTAAACTTACCCTCTTTGGGCTCCCGGGTAGGACAAAGCGGGTTTTTCAAATGTTTGTAAAGTTTGATAATAATTAAATATTGTGCTTGAAATAATACAAAAATCACTTTTTATTTTGAAGTTCAAGAGAACCCTGCTAGGAATTAAAACCGAAATTGCTGCGATAAAAATCCAAAAACTACAATTTTCGAGCGTTCTTCGAAAACCTACCCGCTTTGCCCCCCCCCCCCTCTTCATCTTGTAAAATTACGTCAGAAGTATGTTTAATGTAGCAAGAAGGAAGATTTTGTGCATATAATACAATAATATCGATTTCGTAGACAAAGAACAACAATAATTTCGTTGGATAATAATTTTCTTGATGAGCCAATTTTTCCTTTTGAGAACTTTCCACTTTATTATTTCCTTCTTCTACGCTGTAATCATTTCTCTGGATATCCTTCTCAATAATCGTCATGTTTTGGTATAGTAGAGGATCAAGTACAAGCTATAATAAATTAGAGAGGAGTCTGAAAACACTGCTGCAATTGACGTAGGTTACTTATCATAGTTACGAATCATTGATGTTCAATAAAATTGTTTTTACACATTCTAACTTAGTTTCAACGACATGGAAAAGAGGTTTTAGTCAGCCCTTATCCTAGGCATCAATGATAATAATAAGGATAATAACAATAGTAATAATAATAATAATAATAATAATAATAATAATAGTAATAATAATAATAATAATTATTATTATTATTATTATTATAAATTAATTTTAGTGTTTTTATTTATTTATTTCTATTTCACAAACTGTCATGTCAATCTTCAAACAAACAAACAAAAATAAATAAATAAATAAATAAAAGGCTACTTTGTTTATGTTATGCTTCCCTGTGTAATAATGCCATAGCTTATAGTTTATTCATACAATGTCTCAGGCTAATACAATCAAACCTCGTAAAAACGAAATTCACGAGACCATGACAATTATTTCATACTAGCTGCGTCGTCCGGCTTTGCACGGTCTACCTCAAAAATAAAAGCTACGTCATGTGATGCGTGTTCAAAAAAAAAAAAAAAAAATCAGTAAAATTTTGCGGCAGATCTCGGAAAAGTAACCAAAAAGAAATCGTTTTAAATCTCCCGATTACAGGAAGAGCCTCAAAACAAAATACAGAATTTAATTTGTTCAAATTCGAGAAAACGAAATGGCAACAGATCTTTCGTCTCAATATGATTTTCTTCACCACTATAAATTTTAATATAAGCATTGTTGCGGAAAGTTGAGATGAAGCACTGAATAATAATTTGAATGGAGGAAAGCCTTCGAAAAATAGGGATTTTATGTCGAAAAATTAATAGTTAATAATTAAAAGTTTTTAACTGATGTCTCCACTAGTTATTATCGGAGGATTATGTTAAATAGCCAAACATAAAGACGGAAAGATTACAAATCCGTCGATACCTGGTTCAATGGTCAGTTCACTGTCGTTCGGGAGAAGAAACTTGGACATAGATGCATAGGTACATACATAGATACATAAGTTCAGTTTTCAATTATATAAGATTAACCGAAATTCAATTTATCTTATAAATTATGTGAGTTGACATGTGAGTTGAGTTAACAAGTGATTGTTAACTCAAAAGATCAAATAGGTATTTCATGCAAAGCGATGTTTCGCGTTAACGAGGTTTAACTAACTTCAAAATATTTTCAGATTGAGCAAGTAGTTTAATAGTAGGATGTGTAATTATTCATATTAGAATATCGTATTTGATTAAGAATGATGTATTGGAAAAATACATAGGAAACAAGTTTTAAAATCATAGAAAACATTATTTGACTTTGGATCGTTTTCCAATTGTTCTAACGCTTTGATTGTAAATCGTAAAAATTTAAGAAAATAAATTGTTTCATATATCGCTTAGTAAATTTCTCATAAAGTATCATTAACTAAAAAAAATCGTTGCCGATTCTGATGCCATCTAACTATGCTACCTTTCTAAAAATAAATTGTATTCTTACCAACAGTTTTTCTCCGCCACTATTGACTAAGCATAAGAAGTGTTAAGCACTAAGTTACCACCCTTAAACCAGGGCTAAAGCAGAACTACATGCAATACACCGGAAGCCCGGTAGTGTCATCCAGAGACTGCAATATGATTATTGTTAAGGGCTCATCAGGCATCATACATGGTAACAAAGCTGGAAGTAGATGTCATTTCATTGATGCTGAGAGTGCCAACAAACTGGTAGCTGAAGTTAATTTAGCACAATATTTTTAGCACCAAGCTGACGATAGGTTTCATAATGGTTCTGCCGTGGCCCTAGTTTAAGGGCGGTAACTTATTTCTTAATGCCCAAGCTTTGACTTCATTTGACGAGTTGAACCGTACCATTGCTGTTTACTCTCGCTGGTGTGCTGAATTGACTTTAGCTACCAATTTGTTGACACTCTAAGCTTCGATGAGGTGACACCTGCCTCCAACTCGGCTACCGTCTATTCCACACTGATAGGTTCATAACAAGAACCAAACTACAGTCTTTGAATGGCAGAAGCTGGCTGTTTGTGTAATGCATAGGAAATGTTTTTGTTTTTCATTAAATTTAATCTTCTCTTTTAGGTTATCAACGAGGCTGCAAAATCTTCCCAGTTCTTCAACTTCTTAGCTATGAGATATGGAATCTGTGTTCCTTCCGGATGTACCGCTGAGGACATTCAAGGACTTCTCAACAAAGGTAAGAGTCAACGAACAGCAAAGTGATTTGAAACTTTTTAACACCACTGTTTTAAAACGGTATGACTTTGAAAATTAAATAGGTATTTGAGAAAAATCAAAAAGCATGATTTTCAAAAGCAAAAATCATCTGGATTCATAGAACCAAGGTCGCAACCAAAACAGAGGGGAGAGGGGTCAGATGAGTTGAAGCCGAAATCATACACCTATTACACATATAGTTCAGGTTCCTACTCTTAGGGGATTACTGGTGGGGACCTCCACACGGTGGGTTCTGGGTTACGCTAAAACCCCACCGTCCACCCACTACGGATGTGTAGCTTGATTTGTATCTTATCAGTGGCTAGTGGATGGTAAATTGTGTAGCGATGGGCACCATCGGACCTGGTTGCATACCTGAGTCCACGGTCCCTAAAGCCATAATTGATGAGGACACATGAGTTCATTTGCGTCCGTTTGGGCGAATCCGCGACACCTGGAGTATGTACGCCGGATGTACTCCAGTGATTCCCCAAAAGGTATACGAAGCGATGTTTTAGCGTGTTATATAGACATGTCTTTTAAAATACTTGCTCTTACGTACTTCCAATACGGAACTACCTCTCTCTATATATACACTCAGGAACATTGAAAATAGCGCCCCAAGAAGGAAGCATTAGATTGAAGTGAAATTTAATGTACAGAATAATACAGAGGAGAGATACACTTGACCCCAAAATCTAGACAATTGAACAAATACAGGTCTTGTTGGAAAACAAACTTGGGAGGCCATTTAGAAACGGTCCTAGATGTGGTTGCAGAGTACCATTAACATAACGCTGGCCCGTTAAGGTTCCACGTACCACAACCAGAGGGGACCGGTTATCATAGGCTATAGCCTCCCAGACCACTATGCCCGCTGTGCGGGCATTGTGTCGTGCGATAGAATTGGTGGAGTGGTACCTTTCTCCAGGGCGACTCCACATCCGTAGCGGATACTATCTGGCCCCGAAGCGAATCGGGATTTATCACTGAGCACCACCTTTTGCCAATCAGTGGCATCCCATATCGCTCTGGCATCGCACAATTGCAGACGGAGTTACCATGTTTTGGTGTAAAGGGAGTGCTCTAAAAGGGCGCATGGACTGCAGATTGACATCCGCAAGACGTTTAGAAATGCGTCGAGGAACAACTGCTACCCCTACGTCTGCTGGTATGGTGAAACGAGTCACTGTGGGATCCACGAGCGCTTACCGGACGATCCTTCCATCTTCTCTCCGCGTGGTCTTCCCGGTCGCTCCAGACTCGGTTTTTTGCACGTGGGTACCATCTCGTGTCCATTGCCTCCAATAGTTTCTAACGGAACACTCTGAACGGTTCACCTAGGCAATAACACGACTCGTCGACCAGCCTGCAACTACTATAACAAGCTCGGACTTAAGTAATGAGGCATTTAAAGCTAAAGTAAATCAAGTACTTTTCGACTTAATTGCCTTTATCTTTGAACGTAGTAGTTTTTGGCAACGAAATGCTACATTTTTTAATGAGGTGTTCAGAGCTAAAGGGGATTAAGTCGATATGGACTTGGTCCACCCCTCCCACAGTCTTATTTTGAATACAGAAGTGTTTCGATATCTTTTGCCATGGCTTAGTGCTATGATACAATGCCTTGCATGATAACGAAGTTCAAAATACCATAGTTTAGATGTTCGAAACTGTGGGATCCGATGGGTTCTGATCTTGACACAAAAAGACTTTGTCACTCAACGAATGATTCCAATTAGTACTCATAAGGAAATTTTAATTGATATTAGAACTTATATACAAAAGCTGTTTACAATTATGAAATTAAAGGTCAATTCTACATTATTAACCACGGCATTTCATAGTGAAACTATTCGGGCGGCTTTCCAGCGCGTCCATTCATTATCGTTCTCCCGGCTCTACCCTAGAGCCCCTATAACTGGAGAGGCCGACGCATCCGCCATTTTGGAGCAAGCGTACAACAGGGAAAGCTACCTTTATTGGCAATCCTTCGCCAAACAAGGAACGAGAGAGTCGGAGAGCGAAGGTGAACATTGGCAAAATTTTGGAAACAGTTGGCGTCGTTTCCAGGCTGCCACTCACTTCGCGGGCTATTATTTATCCAAATCTTTTTCCTTTCTGCATCGACTGGAAATCTGAAGAGCCGAAATCCCTTTTTGGAGCTGTTTACACGATTAACAGTCGAACAACCACCCCATTTGACTGAATTTAACACATGCTAAAGAAATGTAAACATCGGCAGCAATGCTAACGCTACGAAGCTCTGGATCAAGTTTGCTCCAAAATGGCGGATGCGTCGGCTCCTCCACTATAGGGGCCTTACTCTACCCCGCTCGTCGCGCAGACTCGTGGTATAAGTCGATTCCCGGTGGCGCCTGCTGCTCCAGCTATCTCAAGGCAGTCTGTTGTTAGGGCGCCCCGGTCTGGGCTCCTACAAAACTGCAGTCCTCGGCTGGAATGACTGAGCTGGCTGTGTATTTCATGTATTTCTGCCTTAGCCCTGACTAGAGGGTGGTAACTTACTGATAATTTAAAATCGTTCCATTTTAAATGTATTGTATTTTCAAAATTAAATTACTTTTTCTAATCATGATTTTATCTCCTTTTTTTAAAGTTGAAGAGGACACTGCATTGTCCATTAAAGTCAGAAGGTGTGAACTTAAAGAAGAAAATAAATACACTCCACTCATTATTGGCGTCATGTAAGTTATGTTACGTTTCATGTGAAACTCTAATAGTCTTGGTCATGCTACTTATATCGTTTGCTTAACATGTCATTATTGTTTGACAATATTTTCTTAATTAACTCAACCAAGATGCTTTGTTTTGTATGAAAATTTATGGTTTAAATAATGCATTCACATTAGTTCTCGAGATTTGTATTTTAGGCATTTAGTAAGTAACTCAATCTAAGATTCTTCAGAAGTTACATTTCTCCAAAATTTGAATCTTCTAGATTGATGCTACAAAGTGATTTGGAGCGCATTTAGCCCAATCAGACCAAAACTACTTTCAAAACAGGCTTTAATTGTTGAACAACTCAATACGTGAATGTTTTTGCCCCTCCTCTAAAAATTTCAAAAATAGATTCAGCTATAGTTCGGGCAAACCTAACCTGGCAGTGTCGCAATGCTATGATTAGGACCTGCGTAGCCAACACAATGCTACCAGGTTAGGTTCCACTAGTCTAGCTATAGTCTCCACTATAGCTTTGATACTAAACGCTTCATATTTTGTATGCACAAATTAAATGTATTGCTATACTAAACATTAATTTTCAATGTTACACAAGCTTATAATACTGAACAATTATTATTGTAATTCGTCATCTCATATTATTAGCAATTCGCAACTTCAGAGCTCGAATACGCTACCTTGCTGTGAATAACAATACAACTGAAACTAGCTGATGTGTGCATCACATGACTTCCTTTTACTCCAATTTAATGCCATTTTCTCATTATTGGCAGTTTTAATATGATGCAATAGTTTACTCTCTAAATGTCATTAACAGTGGTCAAATCGAAACCAGATTTTAAAAAAATAAATAAAAAAAAAAGTCGCAAGTTGGCGACAAAACTTGGCGACCAAAAGACTGGCAATATATCGCCAAGTGTCCGCCAAATTGTAACACCACTTGAGTTTACATCGAAATTAACAATGATCCCCCCCAAAAGGGGGGAAAAGACCCCCTTTGGAGCATCCGAATGCAACCAAAAAGTAAGGTCCACAGCTAGACCCCACTAGGAGTCTACGTACCGAATTTCAACTTTCTAGGACATTCCGTTCGTGAGTTATGCGACATACATACACACATACACACAGACGCACATACGCACATACATACGTGCATACAGACGTCACGAGAAAACTCGCTGTAATTAACTCAGGGATCGTCAAAATGGATATTTCGGGTGTCAGTACATTCCTAGGCACATATCTACGTGTGGTCGGGTTGAAAAAAAAACTCAACATTTATTTGGGGGTGAGCAAAATGGAAATTAAGGCAGATTTTTGGGTAAAATTTTTTTCGCGAATACAATACTTCCTTTTTTGTAAAAGGAAGTAAAAAGGTAAAACATTCCGTTCCAACTGTTTTCTTTGGGGGTAAATTGCAGGCTTCAGACAGTTTGTGATTTGATGTAATGTCAAAGGAATAGGAAAGAAAGCTTCCCACAAACACGACGAAAAATTACTGTCAGTCACTTAGCTTCAAAGTCCGTTATAAGTTACGGCATTTTTTTGTTTTACCTTTTTCATCCGCCATTAGACATTGGCTGCAGCGCCCCCTATAGTTTACTGGAGTTGCGAATACGTAGATATTGGTAAGTAAGTTATTTTAAGTAATGATGTGAAATATTAAATTCCTATGGGGGTTCTCAATTTAAAATTAGACAACCGTGAACTTCTACTTTCATTTTCGATTCTTTGAGCCGTCGATCAGAAGATTCCGGGTTTAAAAAGTAGCTGTGGCAACGCGGATGTCTTAATTGACATTCTGGACAAGAGCTCATGTGTTCAGAACAACTCAGTTAATAGCATTCAGTTTTTTAACTGAATAAATCAACAATGGCGTGGTTGATTCCGTAAGACACTATTATTATATCCTTTGAAGAGTTGGCACGTATTGAAAGAAGTCGGAAACTCTTGATTCAAGATCTTGTCAGTTCGAATGATTACGATTAACTCAGCAATGACTGTTTAATGTCCATGTAAATATCTGTCCCTCACATTTTTCTTGGTAATCTAAATGATCCCCTAAATCAGCGATTCTCAAACGGCGCACGAAGATTTTTGCTCGTCCAAGTTTGAAAAAAAAAAAAAAATCTTGTTAAGTAAAAATAATAAAAATTAAAAAAAAATTTATAACAAAAAAATCATCCTGCACGACATCTTTTATGTTACTTTAGTGGTTATTTTTTTGTTCTCTATGCATTTTTAGCAATGTTAATTACTTATACATAGTTATTACAATAATCACACGCTCTTAACAGTCCGCAAATTCAAGTTTCTTTCTTTATCTTGTTTTTGCAAAAAAAAAAAAAAAAAAGAGAGAAATGGAATAGAGAGAAAAAAGAAAGAAAAGAAAAGAATAAAAAACACCACCGGTCCGCGATTTTTTTTCAAAAGCTTCCCCCGGTCCGCGTGTCAAAAAAGGTTGAGAAAAAGTTCCACTAAATAACGGACTAGGTTAATAGGTCTTAGTAGTACTTCAATACACCTTTCTGAAAGTTGTGCAGATATTGATGTTGTAATGTCTAAAGTTTAGTTAATGCTTGGTTTAGCTATAGCTTAAGTTTAGTTAGTTTTTAGTTTTTGATTGAGGTTCTTAAAAATTTGTTAACACCTTTATTTTTATCCATCCTACTCCAAAAGTCCATAACGATTAGTATTTTCACCTTAAATACTTGATGTCTGTGTATAACCTTGGATTATAACTGGATTATGGTATAATTCTTTGAATTTTCAATTTATTTTTATGTTTTTTACAGGACAGCCATGAGCTTTTTTGGATTCCTAATGCTGGTCGGTTCTTTGATAGAGCTTTACCATTATTATGCTCAAAAGAAAATTAAAAGTAGGTAACTTTAACTTCCATACTTCATCTCATGATACAGTGCTGGTAAAAAAAAAATGCATCACCCTCGCATTTTCACAACAATGGGATTATGTGAGAAGTTTTGGTCGACCGATTAACGATGAATACATGTGGAATTCTGCAAAACTTATGAAATAAACATTTAGCAGCAGGAATTTGATCATTGTTTACGTAGATCGGGGCTGTTTCTGGGCCAACGCAAACTGCTGACCCCATACTCATTTTTCCAGTTATGAACCTTTGTGTGAGTTTAGAGAAAAAATAAATTACTTAACACGATGTCAATTTAAGTCTAATGGCAGGATAAAGGTTTTTGAGTTGTTACTTACCAGTTGTGCCCTATCGCACGGAGCAGAATCATCCTTGAAAATGACGTTTGGAACTGAAGTAATGTGATCCCTGACAGTAGGAAGCAGTTTCTCCTTCAAAATGCCAATATACACCTAAGCGTTCACTGTTCCTTGCACAAAGTGAAGCCCACCAACTCCTTGATCAGAAATGTATTCCCAAATCATCTGGGATACGGGATGCTTGACTGTGTGTTGAATGCAGTCAGGATGATATTCCTCTCTTTTACGGCGCGGGTGATGCAATTTTTTTACCACCACTGTATTTAACAAAGGTGACACATGAACTTAATGCGTTTTTTTTTTCTTTTTTTTCAATCCCCCAACAGACTTAGGTTTACAGATTTTGGTTTGTTTCTCTCTTATTTCCAATTTCAAGAAACTAGTCAACACAAAAACGTCTTCAGGGAAAATGAGTTGCCTGCACGGGTTCCGGTTCCTTTCCATCTCTTGGATCATTTTAGGGCACACGTACCTCAACATCAACTTCCAACTATTTCGTAAGTATCTTGATTTTCTCCAGCTTTCAGGAAAGTTTATTTTCGGTGATGTACAATTTGGTTCAGAATAGAATGTTGTTGTTTCCTTCAGTCAAAAGTACTACTTTTAGTCACTGAAATTTATAGAATGAGTAAAAAAGAAAAACATGGAGCGAGAAAAAAATTTCCCAACGTTTAATTTTTTATTAATTTTTTAAAATGTCCAATTTTGGAAATTTGTGTCATCGTATGACGTCACAAGTGATGTACTTTGTCACGCTATTCCACTGGGGCGCTGAATGCTAGAACTACTTTTAGTTATTGAAATTGATAGAATGAGCAAAAAAAAAAAAAAAAAAACATGGGAGCGAGGAAAATCTTTTATTTTCAAAACGTGTCATTTTTAATCATTTTTTTAATGTCCGATGACGTCACAAGTGATGAACTTTGGCTCTCCACTGGTGAACTCTACTGGTGATGAATGCTTACGCTTGCTGTCTACCGCGTTTCCAGATTATGAATATTCACAAGCGAATTAAATATTGCGCTCTACGCTTGCTATCAACCATATCGTTGCCAGTACATGTGGGTGATGAAAGAATTTAATATTGCGCTCTGCGCTAATGGCATCAGTGAATGGCATTTCATCACTTGAGAAGTTACATGCAGAAGCGTAAAAAATGTAATGGAATCTGAGCAACGTTAAAAATAATTGTTAAAAATTTTTAAACTTTGTCAAAATATTAAAAAAATGGTTAAATCCTATGTTTTAAAGCGTGCTCTTTCAGAAAAAACTACTTTTGAAATTTCGGAAACAACCCAATTTTTCGCTTGCTGCTGGGTGGTGTAGCGGTAATATGCTAGCCCTTTACCCTCAACTTTGTGGGCTTTAACCCCGTCCAAATCTGAGATGTTTAAAGTTGCCAAAGAGCTAATTTTGCACAAATATCGTGTTTGAAATTATAAATGACAACTATAGATTTATATAAAGCACATTTGATATTTTCCGATCGTGAACACACGACCCTTGTCAATCGTTTGAGAAGTCGAGTCCATTCCTTGAAATAGGTAGAGAAGGAAGAAAGGACGCGTGCCATATTTTGGAGTTGAGCAACATGTTGACGTTATGAAAAAAAAAAAAGTACTTGTAGTATATTTTCGTTATGCGACTATTTAGACCTGAAAGGTTTAAGTTGCAGCAATAACTGCATCGAGTTGGCGAAAAAGTAAAAGTCACAAGCTTTGCATTCTTTATTGCAACCCTACTCTCGCCAATTTTCCATTGAAATTTAATATAGGAGGCGTTGTTATCTCTGACCAATGGCAGCTGAAAGAAGTGAAACCAAGACCCGCCCATTTACGTAGGATGTGAACTGTCCAATGAGACATCTGCCTTGACCGCACAAAATTAAAATGTTTTACCTCTTTAGCTACTTTTTTTAAATTACGAGGTGACTTATTCAAGCTCTAGAACCAATGACGCACTTGCAAATACCGTTTCACCCTTTCTCTCGATATCGCCTATTCACGAAAATGGACAATTCTGAAACAAGACGGAGCCAAGGGTCAACTCTTCGCGGACAGACTTTAGCTCTTTTGTAAGATATTGTTAGTCAGAGCCATTTTACGATCACTTAGCTTATTGCGACGAAATATTATTTTGCAGACAGTATTTCAACAGTGACATTGGATCATGTCTCATTACTTTGCAATTGCGAAGTAAATTATTTGAAAAAAAAAATTCTTCATTTTTTCTAATGGAACTTTTCTGCATGTTAATACTCTCCGAACTATCTTATAAAATTATTTGATATTAAATCATTTTATCTTTAATTTCGCTAAGCTATCGATTTGATGTTCAGAAGAGTTTAATCACAAACCTATTCCCAGCACAAGAAAAAACTGTTTCCAATTTTTAACGCGAATGAACAATAAACGTATTTTTTCTAACTCATTTTAGTTAAATAAGATTTTCTTTAACTTCTTTAACTTCTGTTAAGTATTTTCATAATAGTTTAGTTCTATTTAACCAAAAATGCTGGAACAAGTTGCTTTTGAACAACTAATTGGGATTAAATTATTTTTGATTGGGCTGACAATCAATCACAAAAGTACAAAAAAAAAAAAAAAAAAAAAAAAAAAAGAAATATATTACACTTATGGTCCGTGCCAATGGCAAAGGATCATGCTAAATAGAAGGCAGACAAACTACTTTGTGGTATTGGTTTTGTACTGGCAAAAGATCACTGGTGATTAAACTCTTTTTGAACGACAACCCGGAGTTTTCATTGACCAATTTCATTGCATGACAATTTCAACTCAGTTTAAAATGCAATGGAACAAAAATATTCATGAATTTTCTATTACAGGTGGCTTGCAAAATATCATTTCTTATCCAAAAGACATTGCTTTTCAAGCAGTCATAAATGCAACTGTAGCCGTCGATACTTTCTTCTTCATCGGGTAAGAAATAGTAATTACTGACATCACTGTCATTTTTCTCTCTCTGTGTTCAAGAGCTTTGAAACTTAAATGTCAATTAAACCACACATAAAAAATTTTATACTGCGTGGGAATGTAAAGTGCAGTATTTTCAATTATGCATTTTTTTTTTTTTTTGCATTTTTTTGCATTTTTTGTCATCTATTGTATTTTTGCTTTTTTATACAAGCTTGCTAAAATTTGGTTTCCGCTGAAAATAAACCACGAAGAAACGTCAAACTCCAACGTCGTCGGTAGTGGTACCTCCGTCAAGCAGGAAACTGGATATCAAACTTCTCATGAGAGATATCCTCCACCGATAGTGGTGTCTCTGCCAAGTAGGAAACTGGACGTCGAAATTCCCAAGTGATATATCCTCCTCCGATAGTGGTACCTCCGTCAAGTAGGAAACTGGACGTCGAAATTCCCAACTGATATATCCTCCGCCGATAGTGGTACCTCCGTCGAGTAGGAAACTGGACGTAAAAATTCTCAAGTGATATCCATCGATAGTGGTACCTCCGTCAAGTAGGAAACTGGACGTCAAAATTCTCAAGTGATACATCCTCCGCCAATAGTTGTGTCTCCGTCAAGTAGGAAACTGGACGACGAAATTCTCAAGTGATATATCGTTCACTGATAGTGGTACTTCCGTCAAGTAGGAAACTGGACGTCAAAACTCTCAAGTGACATATCCTCGCCGATAGCGGTGCCTCCGTCATGTAGGAAACTGGACGTCGAGATTCTCGTGTGAAATCCTTCGCCGATAGTGGTGTCTCATTGAAGAATGGCTCCTGGTCCTGGCTAATACCCCCCCCCCCCTCTCACCCCTCTCCACAACATGCAAAGGCAATTTTACTTTACTCAAATATTCATAACTTGGGAAACTGCAAAAATTTTTCGTTATGAAAATATGTTAACAATTAGTTCAAGATCCAACTTAGCTTGACCGACCCACATCGAGTTTCTGTATAAATTATACATAAAGGTGGAAATAAAAACATTGTAGACACGGTGGTGCAGGGTTGTCTAAGGCTAAGCAAAAGTGCTGTAATCATAGGATTGCCGAGATTTAAAATTTTCAATAATTGAATAATTTTGCAGATTTTCTGCGGATATTTTCAAATTAAAGAAGAATCTCTGTAGAATTCCAGCAGAATTTGTGAAGATATCACATGATCTTTTTGCTCTGAGTGTATTTGCAGGATATATAATATAATAAGCGTATTTTGTGGGATTCAATAGGCGTCATTTGAGAAAAAAAAAGATCTACTTATAATTTAAAACATCCGCATAAAATGTGCAGACTGCGCAGAAAATCAGAGTTATGGAATTATTGAAAGTTTAAATCGCTACAACCTTATGATTGGACAATTTTTGCTTAGATAACCTTATAACATCGTTATTCAGTAAGTTGCCGCCCTATAGCCAGGGTTAAGGCAGCAATATATGAAATACACCGCCAGCTCAATCATTCCAGCCGAGGACTGAAGTCTCGTGCTTACTAGCATTCATCAGCTCGGCATAGGAAGTGACTGAACTGGAGGTGGAAAACCTCTTAAGGAAGCCAAGATTACCACACAAACTGGTAGCTAATATAGAATTAGCACTGACCAGACGAGTGACCGAAGCAATGGTTCGGTTCAACTTGAAGATTGAAGTCAAGGCAAATTGAAGGAAGATTGAAGTTTCAGTAAGTTACCGCCCTATAGCCAGGGCTAAGGAAGAAATACATGCAATACACCGCCAGCTCAGTCATTCCAGCCGAGGACTGAAGTTTTCTGCTTACTAGCACTCATCAGCCCGGTATAGGAAGTGATTGAGCTGGAGGTGGAAAGCCTTTTAAGGAAACCAAGAGTGCCAAACAAAGTTTTTCAAATCCAGCTCATTCACTCCTATGCCGAATTGATGAGTGTTAATAAGCACGAAACTGCAGTCCTCGGCTGGAATTGACTGACCTGGCGGTGTATTTCACCTACAACATCGTGTTTGTAATATTTTAAACTCCATTTCTATACAAAACTTATGAGGAACTTCAATGAGGGTACGTCAGTATAAGTCGAATCTTAGACCAAGTGTTTTTAGAAACACCTATTTAGCCACGACGATATTTTATTGCAGTGTCCCTGATGGTAATTATTGCGGCAACTCAATGATAGTTCAGTCAGAGTAACATGTAATGGCCAGCTCTTCACCCTCAAATTTGGGGGCTTAAACCCCGTCCAAGTCTGAGATGTTTCAAGTTGCCAAAGAGCTAATTTTGCACAAATAACGTGTTTGAAATTATGAATGACAACTATAGATTTAAAGCACATTTGATATTTCCCGATCGTGAACAGACGACCCTTGTCAATCATTTGAAAAAACGACCAATACATAATTTTAGATACTAGTAGGTTCTAGTCCTCTTGGAACAATATTTATGCAAGTTTGCAAATCGATGTATAAAATTTAATACTAAGTCACAGCAGCTAATTTTGCGTCCTGGTAAATGAATTGGATTATTTTGGTATCTTAGTTATTTTAGAGAGGAATGCTGAACAATAAGGTTTGTGTACTTTTCTAAGATTTTAAATTCATTTAAGTGAAACGACTATGCTTTTGGTGAGCCTAATATGTAGTTTTCAATTTTTAGGGGTTTCTTAGTATGTTATGCTACTATGAAAGTATTGAAGAAAACCGGAAGGTCCCTCAATATTCCTGTTTATATACTGCACAGAGTATTTAGGTGAGCTGTAGCACATTTTTTTTTTTGTTGCTATGATTCATCATTTAAGGGTTCACAGTACCTCAAAAATGATCAAACGATGGAAAAAATTTTATTGCTTATTTCAAAACTAAAAACCAGTCCAAACACAGGGAAAAAGTTTCATTGCTTTAGTTAAAATATTTTAAAAGTTATGAGTGGTTTTAGGTCATGCTCGCTATGTATTCTTATGCAAAAGAAAAGCTTTAAATTGATTTTTCTTAATGATCATTTTTTTGTGTTTTCATGTCATAAGAACCTCTAAGGCTTTTTTTCTATTAACGATACAGCTTTAAAGTAATACTTTTTGCAATTAGGATAATATATTTGACAAAACTGTGCATGGGATAAGCATTTTATAAATTACTCAAATGTTTAGAGCATGTTAAACCTATAAAAACCATATTTTTTTTTAAAAAATTACGATTTTTTACATAATTAATCACAGAAAATTTTCTAATGAACACAAAAGCAAATTAATGCGCAGATTTTTAGAGATGATGACTGTGATCGTGTAGCAAAAAGTTTTTTTAATATTAGTTTAAAAACAAAAAAACCTTAGGGGTTTTAAAAAATTGAAATTTTTATAAGTTTCTTGAATTTAAAAACGGAAGGCAATATTTTAAAATTTTGAAAGTAAATTATTGATTACGAAACAAGTATGCATGTTATAGTTTCAAAAAAAGTAAAATGTACTTAAATTTTGAAAATATGTTTGAAAGCTACTGTGACCCCTTAAACTTTTTAAACATTGAGAATATTTTTGATAGTTCGAATATCATTTAATTAACACGATAGCTAGTAATAAAATCCAGTTTGATTTCTAAAATTTATTCAGTCGAACTGGAAATATAATTCTGTTTCTTTTGCTATTTTTTAGAATCCTACCAATTTACATGGTCGTAGTTTCTTTCATATACTTGGCGCCGATCATGGGTGGAGGTCCCGTGTGGCATGATACCATAGATAAATTCGTCGAGTCGTGTTACAGAAATTGGTGGACAAACTTTCTATTCATTAATAACTTCGTCAACGCAAATGACATTGTAAGTACATATTAAATAGCTATTATTTATTGAAGCTTAAATTATAAACGCAATGCAATACACTATTCGAATCCCTTGCAAACCCCCCTTTCTCTCTCTCTTCTTTTTCTTACTTGAATGGGGTCTTTTCCAAAATTTTAAAAGTATTTTTCTCTGAAAGAGCATGATTAAAAACATAGGGTCTGACCATTTTTTAAATAATTTGTTTAAGTTTAATATTTTTAAAAGTATACTTAAATCGGTGCGCTTTCATTGTTTACGTTTCTGTCCGATGACATCACAAATGATGAAATGCCATTCTGTGTTGCCATTCACGGATCAAAATATTTAATTTGCATCTTCACTCACGTGTATTGGCAACGATATGGTTGATAGCAAGCGTAGAGGGCAATTTTAATTCGCTTTTTTATTATCATAACGTGGAAACGTAGTAGAAAAAATGCGCCAAAGATGCGTCATCATTTGTGACGTCATCAAGACTACGCCTTGTTTGAAAAATCGGACATTTAAAAAAATTAATTTTAAAAAAGCTGTAGGGAAAATGAAAGTATTTTCTGGGTCCATGTTATTTTGTTTGCTTTTTCTATCAATTTCAACGACAAAAAGTACTACTTTTGGAGGAAGGAAACAACCCCACTGTGAAACAAAGTTGCAAAAAATCAGTAGTCTGTAGTTCTTGTGCTCATAATTTAAATACTATCAAATGGAAAAATATAAATATGATTGAAATTCCAAAAACAAAGGGGGAGGGGAGAAGGAGCAACCCAAAAATATTGAGAATAGCAAACTTATGAAACTCAGCCATTAATTTAAGATTGTAATAGCTTCGTCATAAGTTGCACTCTTAAAACTGTGCCTCTGAAATAAGAGGCACCTTTTGAATATTTGTGGCTCTGAAAATTAAGAGGTACCATTGAATTATAAAGCACCGTTGGTACCTCTGAAATTACGAGATGCATAATGTGCCTCTGATTTTAGATTTCAATGCCTCACATTTGAAAGAGTATAGATTATCATTGGACATAGACAGCGGCTATGGAAGTCAGACAGACTTATTCAGCGCTTTGTTTCTAGAAGAGACGTTTTTAGTCGTGCATAACATACTAAAAAAGTATGTAATAGTTGTTTACAACATCGATTTAGTTTTGTTTAATGCACTGCATTCTTAAAACTTCTAGTGGATCATTTTCCCTAAACAGCGCAATTTGGACAGGGCAAGCAATTGCATTCACTGTGACAGGGGAATGACACTTATGGGAAATAATGCATTTACCGACGGTATTATAACTTCTGTGGGAAAAGGAAACACTATTTCTATGAAATTTAAAAAGATCCAATGGTGTGCAAAAAGTAGTTATTGTGGTCATTTGTTTCCTTTGCATGGGAATGACAAAAACTAAAGTTAACTTATATATTGTCATAACTGCAAACAACAGAAACCAATGTCACTTAAAGTAAGGTGGAAAAATTCTATATGAACAAGAGTCAATCACTCGTTGAGTGATTATTACAAAGTTAATTTAATTATGAGAGACAGAGTAATGACTCTTTAAATACTTAACTGAACGGTCACAAGTTTTTAAGAAGTGGAGAAAACGTTGGAATAAATGCATTTAGTCCCGCAGAAGCTATTCTTAAAAAAACATGTAAATCATGACGATTGAAGTTCTTCTGTATTTTTTTTATAAATTTAGTCTTATTACTTATTAAACAGCCCTAGTATTAGATATAGAAGAAAGTGAAAATTGATAATATCTGGTTTAGAGTTCCTCCTGTATAATGCTATTACATTTGCTCATCTTGATTTCACATTTATTTTAAAGTTTTAAGCGTTATGTAAGTGCATAATACTATTTATAACAAATCATTTAATCTTCACTTTTGCTATACTAAATAACTCATCTTTTCAGTGTTTACCCCAAAGTTGGTACATAGCCTGTGATATGCAACTGTACGTAGCAGCTCTCATATTTCTAATACCGCTCATCAGGTAAGTGTTTTCTAGCATACTTTGCGCATCTTAGGTTAATCACATAACAGATAAAAGAGCAACCGCTTTAAATTTATAAACTTGATGTGACTAGGCTCTTTGAGGAAGATTTTCTTCTGGAGTAGGCTAATAACAACTCTGATGTTTCAATTTGCTGACCTGAATACACATTGAACGTCAGTTACGCATCTGTAATTACTACAGTAACTTCTCGTTATACTGTGAAACAACAAAAGAAAAAGGAAATATATGTTCGAAAAAGCAATGTAACCGAAACCATAAAAAGTAGCGATTTAGCAAACGTGCAAATTAATGACAAGTGCGTATAAAAACGTCATCATCATCTTAGGATGATTTTCTCAACAAAAGAAGGGGAAAATTACCTTTCCAATTGTCCTTTAAATACTTTAATTGTTTCGTGTTGAAATAGGGATCGAAAGTTGTACAGTGGTGGTAAAAAAAAATGCATCACCCGCGCCGCAAAGGAGAGGAATGTCATCCCAAATGCATTCAACACACAGTTAAACATCCCGTATCCAGATGATTTGGGAACACATTTCTGATCAAGGAGTTGGCAGGCTTCAATTTGTGCAAGGAACAGTAGACGCTCAGGTGTATATTGGCATTTTGGAGGAGAAATTGCTTCCTATATACTATCCGGGATCACTTTACTTCAGTTCCAAACGTCGTTTTCCAGGATGATTCTGCTCCGTGCCTTAGGGCAAAACTGGTAAGTAACAACTCAAAAACCTTTATTCTGCCATTAGACTTAAATTGGCATGGGGTTAAGCAATGTCTTTTTTCACTAAACCCACACACAGGGTCAGAAATGGAAAAATGAGCATGGGGTCAGCAGTTTGACTTGGCCCGGAAGCAGCTCCGATCTACGTAAACAATGATCGGATTCCTGCTGTTAAATGTTTATTTCATAAGTTTTGCAGAATTTCACATACATTCATCGGTAATCGGTCGACCAAAACTTCTCACATAATCCCATTGTTGTGAAAATGCGAGGGTGATGCAATTATTTTTTACCAGCACTGTACTCGTACATATAATAATTCATTCAATAAACTTATTTATTATTAGGCTATTAGGGTATACCTGATTTTTTACTCACAATGACAAATTAGCTTCTAAAACCTTTTTCTTTTTTCAGGTATCCAAAAGTAAGTTTGAGTATAGCATCACTTGGGATCGTGGCATCAGTTATTGGGAATATTTTTCTCACTTACGTCAACAATTTTCCACCAACTATGTTGTTTGTCCACCCTGATCTAGAGTAAGTGAATTCTTCTAAATATTTTACAACGTACCTTATCTACAGCATTTGTTATTAACAAGTTTTATATCTGCAGGTTTTGTTATATTTCCAGGATTTTAAAGCTTTGCATAATGAAAAGTGTTCAATGGGGTTGTTTCCATCAGTCAAAAGTATAGTACAATTAGTCATTGAAGTTGATAGAATGAGCAAAAAAAAAAAAAAAAAAAAAAAAAAACATGGAGCGAGGAAAAACTTTTTTCAAAACGATTAATTTTTATTTAACTTTTAAAATGTCTAATTTTTCAAACAAGGCGTGGTCTTAACCTTTTAACGGTCGGATAATTTTCAAGAAAGCGGTCAAGTGTCTATTTTTTTATTTAAGAAAATGATATAAAAATTAGTGTATGAACAACATGTGCATTCAATTTTGCATTTTCAATATTTTTTTGATTTTAAAAAATAATTTTATTAATCTTTTGTGTAATATAAGAAAAGATAAGTAAATTTTTCTTATGTGATAAATTTCAAAGTTTGAGATACAGAGGCCAAAGTCACAATCTGGTAAGTTAGTACCAAATTTCCTTTCTTCATCTCTACAATTACATTTAAAATGGACTGGTGCTGCCATCTAGTGTATAAAGAGAGAAATGAAATGTATTCCGGGCAAATTAAATGAATTGGTTTTAATAGTTTCTTCGCGTTAATATTGCACACACCAGCACGGCAGTATCAAGGGAGCGAGAAATGGAGGTCGAAATCCCAGCACGGCGTTTTCACATCACAAGTGATGAACTTTGGAGAGCTACTCCACTGGCACAGAATGCTTACGTTTGTTGTCTGCCGCGTTTCCAGATTATGATAATTTAGAAGCGAATTACAAAATTGCGCTCTGCACTAATGGCATCAGTGAATGACATTTCATCACTTGTGCAGAAGCGTAAAAATGAAATTAAATTTGCGTACCAATTAAAATATTTGTTAAAAAATGTTACACTCTGTCAAATTATTTTTTAAACGGTCAAATCCTATGTTTTAAAGCATGCTCTTTCAGAAAAAGAGAGACTTTTAAAATTTTGGAAACTATGCGTTTGCTCACATATTCCTGGGGAGTCTCCTGGGTAGGTCTGGTGCATTATGAACACGATTTTCAGAGCCGAAGTCAGACTAATTTTTGGGAAACGGAGTCGGAATCAATGACTCTAAAACTCCTGGAGTCGGTACCAACCGGAATCAGTCATTTTTTCTCCAACTCCTCAGCCTCAAGTCTAGTTGCCAGAAGTTGTTATGGGGTCGTTTCTAAAATTTAAAAGTATTTTTTCTGAAAGAGCATGCTTGAAAATATAGGATTTGACCATTTTTTAAATGATTAGACAAAGTTTAATATTTAAAAAAAAATATTTTAATCGGTGCGCAGATTCCATTCCCTTTTTTATTCTTCTGCACATGATATCACAAGTGTTGAAATGCCATTCATTGATGCCATTAGTGCAGAGCGCAATATTTAATTCGCATCTTCACTCACATGTGTAGGCAACGATAGGATTGATAGGAAGCGTAGAGCGCAATACATAATTCGCTTCTGCATTATCATAACCTGGAAACGCAGTAGACAGCAAATGTAAACATTCAGCGCGCCAAAGTTCGTCACTTGTGACGTCATAAAAACCTCGCCTCATTTGTAGAAATAAACTTTTTGAAAAATTCATTCAAAATTAAACGTTTTAAAAATAAAAAGAAATCCTAGCTTCATGGTTTTTTTTTTTTTTTTTTTGCCCATTCTATCAACTTTAGTGACTAAAAGCAGGCTGATGGAAACAACCCCATTCATAAGAAAGTCATGACTTAAAATTTTTGAAAATATGCTCAGTAGTACGCCGATTATCTAAACCCCAATTAAAACCGAACTGATGGGTTTGGCGACAAACTCACTATCTATCTCAAATTCTTACTACAGGGTACGCAAAAAAAAAAAAAAAAAAAAAAAAAAAAACATTGTCCCAATTCCAAGGAAAATAGAAGTGAAAAATCAAAGTAAAAGCAATAGAGATCCATATCAAAGCCTCAATAATGAGGAAAGGGGAATTGAGCACTCGAAATGGTTTTTAAAAGCTATCAATTTACTTTCCAATCAATGCTGGTCACGCACGACAAGGTTCAGACAATGATTCATGCGTCAAAATTATTTATGGTGCTGCCATCTGCTTTCTAAAAGTGAAATGAAAACTTTTGCCGGGAATGTATGTGATTTCATAAAAAGTTGTTATCGTCCATTCCCGTCCTGTAACTGTAACTAAGATGTTCCCTGTTCCCCACGTTTCTCCGAAAAAGATCTTGTTTTTTTTTTCTTTTTTTTTTTTTTTCTTTTTTAGTAAATCATTTCGAAAGAACTCTTCATGCGTTTAGTTTGAAAGATAGTTTCCGCAAACAATCCTTACAAATATGATAAAAATAGTTTTAAGATACTTAAAGACAATGTATATCTTACTCAAACTGTATGCTGGAGGAAGTTTTAGATTTGCAATTATTTATTGATATTATTAAAATGTTATTTTGTGGATTTTCATGTAACTAAAACACTGGTTCACAGACCGTTAGTCCTAGATGAGTATTTCAATTGCAAAAATGTTCAAAATCAGATGCTGAGTTAAGATATTGAAATTTTGAAGTAGAAATAAAAATAAGTTAAAACATACAAAATTTTACTTTTTATACGGGCCCCAGGTCCCCTAACTGATATTTAGGGAAATACTCACCGTTGAGAAATAATTCCAACACAAAAAGTTTGACATTAGTACGACCATTATTCATCGAGATATGAAACACAGCGTTTTGAAACTTACACCACTTAACACTCGCCTTAAATAACACCTTTTTGGGGGAAACATAGCAGTTAACAAGAGTTTAACATTATAGGTGTAGAGAGAGTGGTTTTTCAAATTGTTCGAGGTTTTGTAGTGCGTTTTTACGTTTCACGGCATAATATTTGCATGAATTTTTGAAAAGCAATAAAAACTATGAATACCTCTTTTTTTTTTTTTACTTTGACAACCTGTCATTCTTCTGAAAGGGCGATAAGTTCCAATCTTATCTTCTGTATTGGCCCCTTAAAACTTTGAACTGGAATACCTCCTTGAGGTTTTGTCTCACAAATGTCATGTTTTTTGTGTCAGTAATAGTTTTCAACGTAGAGTATTTCCCTAAACATAAGTTAGGGGACGTGAAGTCCGTATAAAAAGTTAAATTTTGTATTTTCTGACACATTTTTATTTTTACTTTAAACTTTCAATATTTTTACTCCGTATCTGATTTCGAACATTTTTGCAGTTGGAAGTATGCATCAAGGACTAACGGTTGCGGAAATTGAGGTCTTGCAGGTTAAACGGAACACCCTGTTTTTAACCCCCGACACACAAAAGAAGGGGGTAATAAGTTAGACGTGTCTGTGTATCTGTGTATCTGTCTGTGCCACTCTAGGGCCTAAACGGATGGACCGATTTTGAAAAAAAAAAATTGTTCGAAAGGAGAGTTGATCGAGAGTGTTCTTAGCTAGGTTGCGTCTTTGGATGACATTAATTAACGAAAATATTAATTAAAAGCCTCTAAAAGGTTTTCGCGATTTCAGCAGTGAAAACTTGGTAAAATTTTTTTTAATTTAATCCAAAATTAAAGAGAATTTTTTTCCGCGTCTGATAGAATGTGTTTGGAACATCCATGTTTCGTAGAATTCGAATTATAACGTTTTTTTAAAGCAAATTTTATTAGCGGCTTAGCCTTTATTCACATGATTGATAACCGAAGTCATTGTAGGCGACAAGAAAATAAAACCAAACGATTTAAAAATTGTATTTGTTGCCAGTTTTTAGCCTACTTTCCCAGTAAAAGTCAGAAAAAGAAGAAAAAAGCATGAAAGAAGGCTTAATGCATCTTAAAAATATCGTGAAAAACAAAAAAAAGTCAAAAATAAATAAAATAATTAAATGAATATTGAAAAATTAAAAATTGGAAAGTAGGGTATTGAGATGGGGAAAAATGTCTGTCTGTCTGTCTGTCTGTCGGTCTGTCTGTCTGTCTGTCTGTCGGTCTGTCTGTCGGTCTGTCTGTCTGTCCCCCCCTAATAACTTTTGAATGAATAGTCCGATTCGAACAAACTTTTTTTTGTTCGAAAGATCTCGGCGAGGACACCTCATTCCCATATTTCACTTTTTGATTTGAACTATTTTTTGTTCAATTTTGAACAGTTCAAAAAAACTTAACATTAGCGCCTACGGGGAAATTCAAAGCAATTCCGAACTGTCAGGCGAATTTGCTTCAAACAAACTTTGTAGGAAAAAGCTTTTGATAAAAAACTTGTATATAAGATATCTTTTTGATTTGAACAATTTTCCGTTCAATTTTGAACAGTTCAAATCCCTTAACATTAGCGCCTACGGGGAAACTGAAAGTCAATGTAGATTACGTACTTGAAGGCGGATTTACTTCAAACAAACTTTGTTGGAAATAGCTCTTGACGACCAACTCCCGACTCCGACTCCGAGAATTTAGGGGGACCTGACTCTGACTCCTGTTCCCGACAAATAATCGGACTCCGACTCCCCGACTTCGACTCTGACTTCGTAGCTTTGGCAAACATTTATACACGGAGGACAAATGACTGACTCCGATTCTTGGATATTCGACTCCGACTCTTTTATCCCAAAATGAGATTGACTCCGACTCCGACTCCGCTGCTGTGGTTTTAACTGTGAAATAATTATTGTTGATATGATTTGTTTTTATTTTCACGCTAAAGTTTTAATTTAGGTATTTAGTTTTCGGTGAATAAACTCGTAAAATATGCGCAGACGATTTTTTTTTTTTTTTTTTTTTTGACAATGAAAATTATTTCTTTAAGTTGACATTTTATTGTTTTTTTTTTTTAGCCTACTTTCCCAGTAAAAGTCAGAAAAAGAAGAAAAAAGCATGAAAGAAGGCTTAATGCATCTTAAAAATATCGTGAAAAACAAAAAAAAGTCAAAAATAAATAAAATAATTAAATGAATATTGAAAAATTAAAAATTGGAAAGTAGGGTATTGAGATGGGGAAAAATGTCTGTCGGTCTGTCTGTCTGTCTGTCGGTCTGTCTGTCTGTCTGTCGGTCTGTCTGTCGGTCTGTCTGTCTGTCCCCCCCTAATAACTTTTGAATGAATAGTCCGATTCGAACAAACTTTTTTTTGTTCGAAAGATCTCGGCGAGGACACCTCATTCCCATATTTCACTTTTTGATTTGAACTATTTTTTGTTCAATTTTGAACAGTTCAAAAAAACTTAACATTAGCGCCTACGGGGAAATTCAAAGCAATTCCGAACTGTGAGGCGAATTTGCTTCAAACAAACTTTGTAGGAAAAAGCTTTTGATAAAAAACTTGTATATAAGATATCTTTTTGATTTGAACAATTTTCCGTTCAATTTTGAACAGTTCAAATCCCTTAACATTAGCGCCTACGGGGAAACTGAAAGTCAATGTAGATTCCGTACTTGAAGGTGGATTTACTTCAAACAAACTTTGTTCGAAATAGCTCTTGACGACCAACTCCCGACTCCGACTCCGAGAATTTAGGGGGACCTGACTCTGACTCCTGTTCCCGACAAATAATCGGACTCCGACTCCCCGACTTCGACTCTGACTTCGTAGCTTTGGCAAACATTTATACACGGAGGACAAATGACTGACTCCGATTCTTGGATATTCGACTCCGACTCTTTTATCCCAAAATGAGATTGACTCCGACTCCGACTCCGCTGCTGTGGTTTTAACTGTGAAATAATTATTGTTGATATGATTTGTTTTTATTTTCACGCTAAAGTTTTAATTTAGGTATTTAGTTTTCGGTGAATAAACTCGTAAAATATGCGCAGACGATTTTTTTTTTTTTTTTTTGACAATGAAAATTATTTCTTTAAGTTGACATTTTATTGTTTTTTTTTTTATTTTGGTAAGTGCATTAATTCGTTTAAAAAATTATTTTCGGCAACAGGGGAAAAAGAAACGATTTTTTTTATATGATGTATTTATTTTAATGAACTTATTATTATTTTTTCGTTTTGAAAGCTGTTAAAAAATTTTTTTTAATGGAAAGAAGTGTATTAGCTGCTTTGTTTAAAAGGTGCTGCTATTTTATTTGTTCGTTTTTTTGATGAAAAGTAAGGAATATTTTATTCCTAGAAATCAGCTTAAAATATTAAAAAAATATGTTTGAAAAAATTTGCGATTTTAGCTATTTTTGAGAATATTGATCAGGTACTAGAAAGTAGTATGGGTATACGGGAAAGTAGGCTCGTCTAGTTCTAGACGGAACTTCTTGTTATTTAATAGCAAATAAAATATTTGACATTGATTTTGAATAATATAAGGCTTTTAAAAATTATTTTCAATTTCCCCTCTTTATTCTACAGTTGCGACTCAGTCGGGTTTTTTTTTTAATTTTTAATTTTATCATTGCTTGTTATATTTTATGTGGGTGTGTGTGTGTACTCAATAAATAATTCCACGCTTTTTTTCATATTATTTTACTGTAGGCAACGAACCTCCTTTTGGGCAAACTCCTATTTCAAACCCTATTCACATGCTGGTCCATACTGCATTGGCCTACTAGTTGGTTATTTAATAAGTACCAGACCAGACATGAAATTATCATTGGTAAGTTCACATTGTATTTTATTTCCTTTGTGTAATCGTTAAATCGCAGTTTAAAATGAAATGGGATGGTTTCCTTCAGTCAAAAGTAATACTTTTTGTTACTGAAATTAATAGAATAAGGAAAAAAAATAATAATAACATGGACCCAGAAAATTCTTTCATTTTCCCAACAGTTATTTTTTAATTAATTTTTTTAATGTCCTATTTTTCAAACAAGGCGTGGTCTTGATGACGTCACAAATAAACTCGACGTTAAATCCCGGTTATCACAAATTCGCCATTTCAACTGCGCTTGCGCACGGACTTAACTGATTTCAAAAATCTTGCTAAAATTTATTACAAACATTTTGAATTTGGTAATAAATATGAGAAAGATACAGTTAAAAATTAGAAATCACGAAGTTTTCTCTGATTTAGTTTCTAGGCCTCGGTAAAGATTGAATTTTGCGTCTTAATTAATAATGGATTCGGTGTCTGATTTTTTTGTACCTTTTCAGGACCAATTTTTAACCTCAGAAGAGAGTACTAAAATTGCAGCATCACTTCTAATACAAAGCCGAACCCTCAATCTAAATAAAAATGTATAATACTAAGTTGTTTACGCCTAACGTAAAATATACGCAAAAGACGGATTTCTGTACTAATACTGCAATCACTTTTGAAGTACACAACGTGTTTTACATTTATGTTAAATAAATATTTCTAAACCAATAAATATTGAAGTTTTATTTTTCTCTTAAGATTATCAGTTATTCATATCCGTAGTTTCATATAATATATCACGAAATCGCTGTGAAAATATTCTAATCGCATTCATTAATTTGGTGGGACTCTCGCTAAGACTAAATATAAACAAGCAACACGAAATCTTAACACAGAAAGCCCAAAAAGCAAAGTCCGTGCGCAAGTGCAGTTGAAATGGCAAATTTATGATAACCGAGATTTAACATCTAGTCACAAATAATGCTCTTTGGCGCATCTTTCTACAGCGTTTCCACGTTATTATAATCAAGAAGCTAGTTAAATTGCGCTCTGCGCTTGCTATCAACCCTATCGTTGTCAATACACGTGAGTAAAGATGTGAAATAAATATTTTGCTCTGTGAATGGGAACACTGAATGGCAATCCATCACTTGTGATGTCATAGGCAGAAGCGTAAACAATGAAAGCGCACCGATTTAAGTAATTTTTTTAAATATTAAACTTGAATAAATTATTTAAAAAATAGTGAGATCCTATGTTTTTAAGCATGCTTTTTCAGAAAAAAATACTTTTAAAATTTTGGAAACGACCCAAATGTAAGTCTCTTGAAATGAATAAAAATAACTGGGCGAATATATTTTCAATTTTCCAGCTTAACACACTTCCATACTAACCGTAGTAAATCATAATTTTCTTGCTTTATTTGGCGAATGTTTTCAACGGCGGGTTATTAAAATACACAAAAACCTGTTTTTGTGCGGTCTTTTTTTGTCCGATTTTTTTTTTTTTAAATTTGTATGTGAAAATTTCAGTCATTTTGGACTCCATTAGTGAAATTATTTATAAAACGATTGCGAAGTAATATCTTCAAGTGACGACAGGGGCATCCCGATGGGAAGTCACTGGGACCTCCCAAAAATTTCCTTATTCGGGAAATTTATTTTCGGGAGTCGGCAAATTATCATCCCTTGGTTTATTTTGATTTCGTTTAAAGATAACTTTTTGGGTTATTTTCTACGTGAGACTTTTTCTATGCCGTTCCCATCCGCCGCATAAAAAAAATATTTTTTAACTGTTGCGAAAACAACTTTTTATAGCTACTCGTGAAGTTTCTAACACTTTTTATGCGATTTTTTTTTATGCGGTACCTATCCACCGCATTAAAAAAAAAAAAAATGTTGCGAAAACAACTTTTTATAGCTACTCGTGAAGTTTCGAACACGTTTTATGCGTTTTTTTTAATGCGGTACCTATCCACCGCATAAAAGAGAAAAAAAAAGAATTAACTGTTGCGAAAACAAATTTTATAGCTACTCGTGAAATTTCGAACAATTTTTTCGTGCGATTTTTTATGCGGTCCCTATCCACCGCATAAAAAAAAATATTTTTTAACTGTTGCGAAAACAACTTTTCATAGCTACTCGTGAAGTTTCGAACAATTTTTATGAACGGAAGTAGCAAGGAGCTGAATTGGACATATATTTTCATTTCTTCTCCCTACCCCCTCCCATTTGTGGTTTGTAGTTACACTTTTTCAAATTCTCAAGGTTTTCAAGCACTAGAAAATGAAATTAATTTTTTCAAGTACTTTTCTTTTTTTCTGGAACTAATCGTGCTAATTTCCGGGAGTTGGGGGCCCCTAAAAAGACGGGTGCCCTAAGCTATAGCTTTTTTAGCTTGTACGTAAATCCAGGCCTGCTCTTGCTTAATGCACTCACAGAAAATGGATTTTTGCTGATGACTAATTTGTAAACTAGTTGAAAACAGAATTGCAAATCGCAGTTCTTGACAGGGCTGTGGAGTCGGAATCGGAGTCAAAGAGTCGGAGTCGGACGTATTTTCGAGTAAAGAAGTTGAAACCGAATTTGGGATTTGAAAGTTTAATACTCCAAGAATCGGAGTCGATCATTTTCCCTCCAACTCTGCAACACTGCCAGTGCTTGAGGAGTCGGAGTCTGGCTGATTTTGGGTTAAAGGAGTTGGAGTGAAAGACTCTAAAAATTCCGGAGTCGGAGTCGGTCATTTCCCCTCCGACTCCGCAGAACTGGTTAGTAAAGCAATGATGGTTTTATTAATAAACTGTATGAAATTCTGCCAAGAATTTCATTCTTTTTTAAAATCAACATTAAACGAACTCCAGGAAATTTGTACATCAAGAAATTACGTCAATTCTTTTCTGTTAAGTGTTTTTATTTATTTATTTTTTGCTTTTTGTCTGTCACAAACAATTTTTTAAAAAGCACACAATCTACAAGTGCAGTGCTTCAAATTCTTTAATGAATGTTAAGATTAAAAAAAAAAATTATAAATGGTCACCTTAAGCATTACTCGATTCATGGGAACATTTTTTCCTATATTCTGTATCAGGGATGCCCACAGGGGGGGGGGGGATTATGGCGCAAGTTGCGCCATCACCATTTTTGGGGGGGATTTTTTGAATTTATTTATTTAAATGTGTTTCTTGATTTATTTTTAATTCAGATTATTTATTTTATTTTATTCTGTTTATATTTCATTTCATTTATTTATTTAGTTTGTGCGTGTATATGTCATTGGCGTAGAAGAGAACTTTTCTAATAATAATAATAATAATAATAATAATAATAATAATAATTAAAAATAAAGATGCAAATAAAAAGTATTTAAAAAAGTAAATAAAATAAAAAAGAACTACAAAGCAAAAAAATAATAATAAATAAAAAGTTTTCAAAATATTTAAAAAAAAAGAAAAGAAAATTAAAAAAGAGAGCTAAAAAATATAAAAATTAAAAAAAAGGGAAAGAAATGAGAAAAAATTAGGGGGGGGGGATTTGCGCCATTGAACTTGGGGGGGGGGGGATGGGCACCCTTGTTCTGTATTCCAATATTCTTTAACAAAGTTTTCCGTTTTTAACTAACTTCATTTGGAGAATTTCCACTCCACGTAGTTTATTAATAAAACACTTATTCTACTCAGGTTCGTCAATAACACAATTACAAGGTTATGCTCATTGTCTAACAGTGATGAAATTCTAATACGCTCCATTCTGCAGCGCCCTCTGCATGTCAGTATGGACACAAACAATGGATTTCGTCGTCAAGTTTACAATATTTTCTTTATGCATTAATAAAACTCTTCATCGTTGGATTTAGTATCATTTTATCGAATTTGGTTTTACTGATTTGTTCCCCCCACCCCTTCCCCGTTTTTTGTGTGGTGGAGTTTTCAGCCTGAGTTGCCATTTTCTTGTTATTTCTCAATATCCATACCGGTCGAGATATTGTATCACTAAGTAACTGGTAGCGCGGAATAGCTGTGACCTATTTCCGCTCAATTTCACTGAACACGATGCGAAACGGTGCCGAGGTTCTATAGCGGTTTTTTTTTCTTTTTTTTTTCACTTGTCAATTCTTTTTCGTTCGCAGAGGTAGAATGGTAGAAGTAATTCCAAGAAAAAACACTCAGTCAACTTTCAAGTCATTCTTCAAAATGCGTTAAAGTGTCAGTTAATTCAAGAATAAATACCTAAAACATTCAAACTTCATTTCTTTCTTTAAAAAAACTTATTTCAGTGTGTGTTTTTCTTTTTCTTTTTCTTGAATGAGATTTTCAATGAATCAAAGAAAAATTTCTAAAAACATAAACAAATGAGAAATAAAGAAAGAGAAAAAGAAAAAAAAATGAGAAGATTTATTAACTTAAAATTTTTAATCTAAATAGCATGGGGTCGTTTCCAAAATTTTAAAAGTATATTTTTTTGAAAGAGCATGCTTAATAACACAGGATCTGATCATTTTTTAAATAATTTGTTTAAGTTTAATATTAAAAAAAAAAATACTTAAATTGGTGTGCTTACATTGTTTATAATTCCGCCGATGACAGCACAAATGATGAAATGCCATTCAGTGTTGCCATTCACAGAACAAAATATTTAATTCGCATCTTTACTCAAGTGTATTGGCAACGATAGGGTTGGTAGCAAGCGTAGAGCTCAATTTTAATTCGCTTCTTGATTATCATATCGTGGAAACGCGGTAGAAAGATGCGCCAAAGAGCATCATTTGTGACGTCGTAAAGACCACGCCTTGTTTCAAAATCGGACATTTAAAAAAAATTAATTAAATAATAACTGTTGGGAAAATTGAAGTATTTTCTGGATCCATATTATTTTTTCTGCTTATTCTGTCGATTTCAGTGACAAAATGTACTACTTTTGACTAAAGGAAACAACCCCATTAAGGCAGTTAGAAGCAAAGGGATGTTAGAGGACTATTTGAAGTTGCGAGAAAAACGCATTTAATGTTCAGATCCTAGGTAGGCTGTTATTGACTTTTTTCCCTAAATCATGCTGTATAGCAGCACCTACCAGGACTACTAGTACCATCTTTAGCCCAAAGACAGAGAGGAGGTTCACTTTCAATTTATACTGGTTATCCCGTATTTTAAGTTTTATCACAAATTTCCTTTCGCTTCTCACTGCCTCAATGGGGTCGTTTCCAAAATTTCAAAAGTATTTTTTTCTGTAAGAGCATGCTTAAAAACATAAGGATCTGACCATTTTTAAAATTATTTGACTAAGTTTAATGTTTTTAAAATTACTTTAATCGGCTCGCTTTCGTTGTTTACGTTTCTGTCGATGACATCACAAATGATGAAATGCCATTCAGCGTTGACACTCGCAGGACATAATATTTAATTTGCTTCTTTACTCACGTGTACTGGCAACGATATGGTTAATAGCAAACGTAGAGCGCATTTTTTTATTCGCTTCTTGATTACCATAGCGTGGAATCGCGGCAGACACATGCGGCAAAAGTACATCATTTGTGACGTCATAAAGACCACAACTTGTTTGAAAAAATGGACAGTTTAAAAAATTAATTGAAAAATAACTGTTGGGAAAATTAAAGTATTTTCTGGGTCCGTGTTATTTTTTTATTATTTTTTTATTTTTATTTATTTATTCATTTATTTATTTATTTGCTTTTTCCATCAATTTCAGTGACTAAAAGTTGTACTTTTCACTGAAGGAAACAAGCCCATTATCAAATCAACGCACTTGGTAATTTAATTGTTTTTCGTGCCACAATACTGACAATAAGTTCTGCATAATAATGTGCGCTGTGGTGAATAAACAATCAATTGTAGCATTTCATTAAAATTTCACAATTTTGATGAAAAGTTTAAAATCTTACTACCAAACGGCACAGCCTTGAGGGTCACGGATTTGGACAAAATTCTAGATATAGGTCAATTTTAACTAGGCATGAGCCAAGGTTTAGCGGTTTGCTGCATAGGCGCTAGTTAGGCTGCAACGGGGGGTCCAAAGTTGATAACTTGGATCCAGAAATGCAATGGGGTTTCCTTTAAAATTACCATTTTTATCGCTTTTTCTGCTATTATACTACAGAATGAGCTGTATTCATGCTTATCTTTGAATTAATTACGTTGAATACTAATTTTTAATAAGCAGTTATCAAATTCAAATTGGCTACTACTTTAAATTTAAAAAAATTGAATGCCAAAATTAACATAGTAACAGGACATTTATCGTTTGCAAATGAAACTAAGGTACTTTCGTTTTATATTAATCGTCTGCAGGTAACAGGTATTTATCGCTTTCTAATAAAAACATTTACTTTAACTGGATATTTATTGTCGACTATCAAAGATACCCCACATTGATAAGCAAAAAATGGGAGAAGAGAAAAAACTCTGATTTATTGCGCGGGGGGGGGGGGGGGGTGGCACACAAAAGAACAAAATTACAAGATCGTTTCGACTTTCAAAATAACTTAGATAATACCCTAAATAAAGACGTGTTCTCTCTTATGCTGAATTAAGTAACAAAAGATGAAAAAGGTGTTAAGAGATCGAACATAGTGTCGAATTCTGAAATTTCAATGGAAACGCCATTGCATTTCTGGGGCCAAACTAGCAACTTTGAACCCTCGTTGCTGAGAAACTAGGGCCCATGCAGTCAAACCGCTTTACCTGTGCTCATAATATCTAGTGGGAATGGACCTATAGATGGAATATTGTTCAAATCCGTGACCCTCAAGGTCGTGCCGTTTGGTCGCGACACCATAAATTTTGACTGCAAAAACTTAAAAGCAATAATAACATATTATAATGTTTTTTGAGTGTATGGGTGTTTGGAACTTCCATGCTTCATAGTATTCGAATTATAACGTTTTAGTAAAGCAGATTTTAATAACGGCTCAGCCTTTATTCACGCGATTGATAACCGAATTCATTGTTGGCTGACAAGGAAATAAAACGCAATGATTTAAAAATTTTATCTGTTGCCAGTTTCGATTTAATAGCAAATAAAATACTTGACATTGGTTTTTAATAATATAAGGCTTTTAAAGGGATTTTTAATTTTCCTTCTTAATTCGACAGTTGCGACTCAGCCGGGGACTTTTAAAATTTTTAATTTCATCGTTGCTTGTTTACCCTGAGATCACTCGCCGCCCGCACCTAGAGATTTGACTTGGTATTAGTACTTTGAAACTATGCTGCCGTTAACTGTCGTTCTTTTTCTTTCCCCAGCCAACTCGAATAATCGGATGGTGCGCCGCCATTGCATGCAACATGTCCGTTCTCTACGGCGTGTATGAATGGAATTCTGGCCGAGATCCCGAAATGGTGGAAACCCTGCTCTACAGCGGACTGCACCGGGTGGCTTGGGCATCTGGTGTTGCGTGGGTCGTCGTCAACTGTGTTAACGGTCAAGGAGGTACAAATTACTTTTCCTTTTTTTTAACAATCACGATTGCTTATTGTTCTCACTTGACTGTTTTTATGTCCTTTGATTTTATTTTCCCACCGCCATCCTCCGCAGCATCACCGTCGACGGGCTCCTTACGATGCTGCTCCTCTAGCGAAAACAGTATCCGCGTTGCGTCACTTACTTGCCTACCTTTACACCTACACACGCACACACACACACGTGCACCTACACACACACACACGTACACCTACACACACATACACCTACACACACATACACACACACGCATACATACAGACACCTATACATACACAAACACATACACACAAACACACCTACACCGACACACACATGCAAACACACACTTATAAACACGCACACACACACATACACAAACTCATGCCTGCACACAGAAACAAACACACACACAACACACACACACACACTCGTGATTGCGAAAAACATAATTTGAATTCAAGATGTCAAATTCAAATTATTATTATTATTATTATTATTATTTTTTTTTTTTTTTTTTGGTTTTTGGCTTAGTTTCAACTGAATAATATGGAAATATTATAACAGGTTCCTTTTCTTTTCATGCACTGTCTCATCGTTTGGTGAAAGTCTCTAACCTCTTTTTTCCACGACGAATCGCTGAAAGTGCCACATACATATATAGAACGTGAAAAAAACGATTAGAGAGAAAAAACAAATTAACAACGCACCGTTATTTGATATTGCAGTGTCATGTATTACAATTACGGATTGCAATACCGGACCGAAAATTCAATACCGGTTTTCGGTATTTTTAAAACGTGATAGCAGAACACTGGTATTGATACCGGTATTTGAAATTTCTCAAAAAATGCTTTAAAACCCATATTTTTTCTTTGCCACATTTCATAATTTTGAACAAAAATTGTGTTATTTGTGAAAACGTATTGCGAACAAATATAAAATGAATGAACAAATATTTTAATGGAAATCAATAATAGTAAAAAAACGTAATGCATCTATTGAATTGTCACTAAGTCTGAACTTATTTAGTGCTCAACTTTAATACAGTGGAAAATACTCTTTTTGAATTCATGCAGGTCGGTGGTACTGTTAACAACGCGCGATACACCTCCTCCAATTGTCTAGAAGTCCTTCATCTTCAAATAATTCGATCTCTTGCGTGTTATTTTTCAAAAACATCTTTTGTGTGTGTGTTTCTTGTGTATTGTGTGTAGCATAATTATAATTTTTTTTTAAAGATTTTTCGCTAGTTGTAATTTTTCTCTAAAAGATGATACTTTTCCAATAATAACATCATTTTCTCTTCAGCAGGATAGGTTTGTGTTTGATTTTTATTATTAGCCCTTTGGATTGAAATTTGCGATTAACTTGACTAAATTTAAACTTGTAAGTTTCTGTTATTCGTTGTCCAGTTACAGTGGCAAAAATATTATAAAAATAGCAGTTAAAACAAATTATGCATTAAAAATAATAAAACATATAGAGTTAAAATTGTAAAATGACGCGAAGACAATGAAATTCAGAAATTTGTAAAATTTAAAAAGACAAAAATTATCACCATAGTTAAGTCTGGTAAAAAAAAAAATTTAAAACAAGAACGACTCCTAAGAGTACTATTTGGGACAGAAAAGTGGATAAAATTCAAAATATCAGAGCAGTCAAATTAAATTATTTAGTACCTTATAGAAAAAAAGAAGACATAAAAGTTCACTGCGTGATTTAAGACTGGAAACATTATAAATTATACATAAATAAGAGTGTATTACATAAATAAGGGATTATATCACCCCCCCCCCCCCCATCGGATTCTTCTCCTTTCTATGTATACAAAAACCATGTTTCGGTGTTTTATTCTTTTGGAAAGTCAAGTCTGTACCGCTCCCTCATCAGTGAAATCTGACTTGCCCTTGTGTGTGTGTGGGAGTTCAATGTCGTTGCTTCTTTACTAATAATAAAGCGGCAAGTCTCTTTGTCTGGATATCTGGCTCTCTGTCTGTCTGGGTGTCTGTATCTCTCTGACGCGCACAGCGCCTAGACCGGTCCCCCGATTTTCATAAAATTTGGCACAAAGTTAGTTGGTAGCATGGAGGTGTGCACCTCGAAGCGGTTTTTCAAAAATTCAATTTTGCTCTTTTTAAGAAAATTTTCCGGAGCGAATTATCATAAAGTGGAAGAGAAAACTACGAAATTATCATAACGTGGAAAAGTAACATTGGCGGGCAAATGAACACAGCAAATTGTCGAGAAATTCGTCATCCATTATTTGAAAATATGCATGCGAACCAAATGACCTTTTCATTTTCTACTGACGGGCAAAGAGTTGTGGGCACCACTAGTATTTAATAAAATGTCTCTTAATTTTCTTTCTTTTTCTCAGGTGTGGTCAACTATATATTGAGCTGGAAATGTTGGATCCCACTCGGGAGGTTGACTTATGCTGCATACTTGATACATCCAATCGTTCAGGTGGCAGGTGTTGGCAGCCTGCGCATGAGACTTCAAACTCAGCACCCGTTTGCTGTACGTATAAACTTTTTCTTTTCTTTCGAAAGCTTTTCTTCCTTTTTCTGTGTGCTGATCATACTCTTGAGCCCCCAGGTAGCAGACTTATTTCCACAAGCGTTTTAAAATTGGTTCTCAACTTAGTGGTTGATTTGATGGTGTCGTTGATTTTGGATGGTGTTACTGTATTTTGCCAAAATTTCAATCAAGTCAACTGTTAAATGAAAAATTATCATATAAGCTTTGTGCTACAATATGATTTAGGTGAAAAAACAACGTAAATAAAGCACAAATATTGGCGAAAATACAGCATATAGCTATTCAAGGCTACAATAGAGCCTCTTCATTAGTGCAAAAAGCTCCCCAACACAACCAGAAGTTGCGAGAGAACTGTTCTCTGCTGGATCCAGTTCAGCCTCCACTAGTACAGCCCTAGTACGGCACTTCCTTTTCTATCTGTTTCAGAAAAATCTCCAAACAAGCTTATCGGAAATCCTTTCTTCTAGGCTTGTTGAAATTTTGAAATGTGGCTAAATGATTTTATACTAGAAAGTCGCCCGTCAAGATATGACGGGTGAAAGCTGCTTCTGCATTTGAACGAAGCAATTGCCTGTTTGGTGATATTTTGATAGTTGACATTTTAACCCTGACTCCAGTTGATGAACCCCAAATTCCATTAGATAGCTTTCATTGTTGATCACTTTTTCGTTTCTTCATTCTCCTGAAATGAGTCTTACCAGTAAAACAGTTACGTTACCGGATCCAGTTCAGCCTTGTCAAAACAAAGCATTTCCCTGCTTGTCAAACATTACCAAAAAAAATGCTATCAAATTATCATTCCGTGGAGCGAGTTTCATTGCTGGTGACGTCAGGAGCGTTACTCGATCAGTGAATTCGCTATTCTATATATATGATGATTTCAAATATGTTCTGACCCGCGTAGTTACATTTTAACATGAGGTCGGCTTTCTGGTCGGGGCTATTTCTGAGCAATCACGATTGCTTTTTGCTTTCATTTGACTGTTTTTGGCGTGCTATCATTTTATTTTTCCACCGCCACCCTCCGCACCATCACCGTCGACCGGGTCCTCACGATGCTGCTCCTATAGCAAAAGCCGTCTCCAGGTTGCATCCATGTCCTACACACACGCGCATACATACACAACTACACACACACAGACACCTACACATACACACAAAAACATACATTTATGCCTGCACACAGACACAAACATATGCCTACACACACATACACATACCCCCTACGCACATACACATTCCTCCTGCACACAAACACACACGTCTACATACACACACTCGTGATTGCGAAAAACATAATTTGAATTCAAAATGTCAAAATTTAAATTAATTTTTAAATTTTTTTACTTTTTAATATTATACTCCGTCTTGTTTTCAGATATGGATGTTCTGTGGGCATCTATTGGTCACTTACGGCTGCTCTTTTGTCGCAAGCATGCTGGTAGAAGCGCCATTTTTGTCCTTGGAAAAGCTTGCTTTCAAATCCTTTACTAAAGAAGAAGATGTCAATGCCAACCGGCGAAGTACTTCGGCGAATGGAGCTGTTCGAAAAAATTCCGAAGAGAATCATTTCAACCCTGTGCCCGTGAACGGGGTTGTCAGTCATTTGTAAATGCATGCTGAAACGAAGACTGTTCGCACTGAAGTAAAAAGTGCGACCGATAATTTAAACTGTTGTTTCATAAAATAATTGAATCATTTGAATCTTTATCTTCAGTGATGTTGGTCATTGAAATACCAATCACGTCTACCAATATCTGCCAATCACGTCTGCCAGTATCTACCAATCTCATACAGTTGATTCATACAGCCTATTTAAGGGGTCTAAGGACATTTAACCTTCAAAATGTTTGACTTTTTGGAAAAAAATATATGTTATGCCTATTTTAAGTCTGAACAATTTGATACCTTATATATTACCATACGCAAAAAAACTTTTCAAGTTATCGAAAAAATGTGTATACTTTCCCCATAGAGATTTGTGTTAACAGCATCTGTTTAAGCCTCTTTTTCTCAAGTTGCGTTTTCTCAGATTTCTCGTTTTGCGTGCATGATATTTCAGAAAGTTTTTTATATATTTCCGTAAAACTTTTTGTGCATGTTTGTCTGATTTACTTTTATGATCTAAACCTAATTTTGTTTAGCTTTTTAATTTTTTTTAAATTTATTTATTTATTTATTTATTTATTTATTTTTTGAAATTTTATAAGTTAATATCAAAATTTTCCAAAATCTTGGGTGAAAATATCTTTTTTAAATATTAACTTACATTTTTAGTTAAAATTTAGGTTCAGATCATAAACATTAATCAAACAAACATGCATGAAAAGTTTTACGGAAGTACATAAAAAACTTTCTAAAATATCATGCACGCAAAACGAGAAACCGGCACCTGAAAAAAAAAAAAAAGGATTAAACAGCTGCTGAAAACATTAATTTCTGTATGGAAAGTTTACGCATTTTCACGATAACTTGAAAAGTTTTTTACGTATGGTAATATGGTATCAAATTGTTCAGAATTAAATTATGCATAACATATATTTTTTCCAGAAGATCGAAAAAATTGAAGGTTAAGGGTCCTTAGACCCCTTAAAGACTTTCAAGGGACGACAAAAAAGTCGTCCTTAAGTAGAATACTTCTACAACTACATTGGAGCATCCGAGACCGTAAAAAGTCGACTTGAAATAGAGAGTCGTTCAATAGAGCGTCGTTATACAGATAATCAACTGTATCTAGATTTTAGTTATCCGAGGGCCAATCGAACTCTCACGTACGAATGTGAATAGCCTGATGCATTGCATAAATAATTACATATTGTTTTATTCGGAAACTGTCGTGGAAACACACTTGTGGCAAACCTAACCTGGCAGCATTGCGAAGACTACGCCGACTCTAATTACAGCATCACGACGCTAAAGGGTTAGTTTTGCTGTAACTGTAGTTTAATAAAATATGTTTTTACAGTCGAGAAATTAATGTGATGTTTGAAACTGCTTTCGTGATACCAGTTTACCAATGTCCACTGTAAGTTCTTGAATGACCGTTATAAGGGAAACAAAGATTGTGAGGTCTGGTGCTGACGTGAAGTTTTCAGAAATCTTAAGTAGTACTATGTTGAAACTTAAAGTTGCAAAAAGAGTAAAAGATATTTTTCAAAACGTTAAATTAAAGTGTTTTCTTTTTCTTTTTTTTTAAAAATCAGACGAGCAAGAGCCCATGAAAATTAATAGGTGAACCGCAGGCCGAGGGTTGGATCACATTGATGTTGGTATATTTATCCTGAGTTCCATTCACAAATTGCATTTATAACTCGCATATCCTCGCTTTTGCTTGGAAAAATACCGGTCGCAAATTTCCCTGCTCAACTTGAAAAATGATTGTGCCCGAGAAATCGGTTTTACCCAACATTTTTTCACCCCACGATTTTTCTCTGAAAGTAAATTCTTAGTAGAAACCCTCTCAAAAACTTTAACAGAAAGCAAGAGGCATATAACAGAGATCCAGACATAGACTTCAAGCTTTATTATTGGTAAAGTTTATAATGTTCTACGTGCAGCATATTATAAATGATAGAAACCTTGTAAAGGTGTTTTGGTGCAAAGGGAGGGGGAAGGAAAAATGTAAATATTTTATTTTGATGCATTAGATTTGCGCTATTTGTATTCAAACAATTTATTTTGCATCACAAAGCCGACGTGGCTTGAAGCGATCCTCAATTTGCAGGATAGCTTAAAACCAGACTAAAATTCATTTCAAATGGATTTTTATTACATCTTAATTTTTCAGATCTTACAATAGTTTCGGTGTATTTTCTTTCAGTTGAATAAGGGTCTCATCATTGTGTCGTAATGTCAGATAACAGAAATTTAAAAACAAAAATCATAAAACAATGAAGACTATTTATTATATTGAATTTTGTTGTACTTAAATTTACATGGTATTCTCAAAGACTTTTGTACTTGTTTTTAAAATGTCTTTCTGGCAAATGTTAGCTTTTTGTAATATTTTGTTATTGTTGTAAATGAAATGATGTGTGTGAATAAAGTTTTTTGTAACGCGTTTGCTTTCCTGTTCAGTGCAAAATTTTGTGGATGGAAAAATCCCTAGAAGAAAATGTTATTATTCATAGAGTTTATATTTTCTAACTACAGTTTTGGTTTTGCTATTATTATCAGTGGAGCTAGGATCATATTATGCACAATCAAGATATAAATGCAAATATACACTTAAAATTTCTAAAATGCAATAAGAATTTCTAAATTAAACTAGTATGTTGTGGCCATCACGAAACTTTCTTCTATATTTTTCTTTTTTTTCTGATCCCTCCCCATGCTTGACGAGGAAGCAATATTCCCAATGAAAACAAAATTACACATGCAAAAATATGACGACCATCCCAATGTCTGAATTATTGCAAAAGCAAAGCAAAGAGCGAAAATTGAAAGTTATTTTAAAAGCCTTGCTTGAATTAATTACAAATATTTTATTTGTTAACAAACATAAGATGGCAACAGTTAAAAATTTTAAATCATTGAGATAATATTTCCGATCATTTCCATGCAATTAAAATCACGAGAAATACGCAGACGACAATCTATTACGATTTATCTTTCTTATTGTTACACTAATAGAGCTATTTTTATTTAAAAAAAAATCAACACCTCTTGGAGCGATTGGCGTCAAAATTGAACCAAAGCCTGTTTACATATGGATTCACATATATTCCAAATTTCAACCAGAACGTAGCATTACTTCTTGAGATAGGGCACTCACAATGGAAAAAAAGAACGGGCGATTGCGCCACCCCCTTTTTAGCTGTTGACACCAAAATAAAATCAGCTCTTATACCCACTAAGGACTACTTGCCGATAAATTTTTCTTTCATTCCGTTCATTATTTCTTGAGATACAGCAGTCACAATTGACGACGAAAAACGTTCCATAGCTCAACCCCCGTTTGAGTTATTGACACCAAAATTGAATCAGCACCTGTTCCTGTTACTGGCAACATATGGACCAAATTTTGTTTGATTCCGCCAAAGACTTCCTGAGGAATAGCAATCACGCGTAACTCAAAAAACGTCCCATTGCTCCACCCCCCTTGGAGGAATTCGCGCCAAAAACCAATGGGCACAAGTTCACATAGGGGCACATATGTGTACCAAATTTCGTTCGATTTTATGCGGTAGTTTTTGCTGTAGAGCGGCCACAAAAAACTGGTCACACACAGACACATACACACACACACACATACACACACACACAGACAGACAGACAGACATTTTCCAAAAATAGTCGAAATGAACTCAGCACACCTCAAAACGTTCGAATCCGTCAAAATTCGAAATTCGAAAATTTGCACGAATCCAATACTTTCTTCTATATATTAGATATAGAAGAAAGTAAAAATGTGTACTGAACATTTCTAAAATGAGTACTAAAAATTAAAAAGATATATGTTCGAAAAATTTCTAAAATGGACTCTAAAAATTAAACAAATATGCACTAAAAATTGTAGTTTTCACATCTGTCTAAAAACCCGAACTGCCTTTCTATTCTTGCATTTTTAAAGATTTTTGCTAATAAATCTTAATTTTTGGTGATAACATGCACAAAAAGTAGTAGTATGCACTAATAGTTATGTACAACATAGTTTTTTGTAATCTTTTTTTCTGTCAAAACAGTCTGAGTAAAAACAAAACAAAAATGCTATTATTTAGAAAATTTGCAGTTTTTTTAAAGGCATCAAATGAAGCTCGTTCCAATTTTCCAAGTTAATTAGAACAGCAGAGATAAAGGTTTCTACTTCTTTAGAGAACAGTTCAAGGCTCAACTTAATTCAAGCACGGAGCTAAAAAGCATAATATATTACAAGACACCACGAATTTGAAAGCGACTTTTCAACAACTTTACAAACTGCCATTTTGCACATCTTAAGAGCTCCTCAGCATCTATATCTGTGCAAGTTGGTACAAGTTTGTTTGGAACCCAAGAAAGGGGTGCTCTTCAAAGAGCTTTTTTTTAATACCGTAAACGCGGGCTACTTTGACCTTAGGGCCCTTCTTTGACCCTAATGCATAAAAAGATACAACGTCCTCTGTCAACCTTCAGGATGCAACGTTTTCAACATATTTTGACAAATTAAACTAGAGCATCCCCAACCTCTCAAATAAACAGTTCTCTAGCTCTTCTAAAGAAAAAAACACTAGTGGTTCTGCATTCCTTGTGCTAACATGTGCCTTCATAACCTCTCAAACGTCTCCATGTAGAAGCAGTTCTACAGTCACTAAAAATAATAGCCGAACAAAAATACCATTGCATGGTGTTTGATAACTGAATTAGTTCCTATTTTTCACTAAAAATAAATCAGGTGAACTATATTTTTGGGTATTATTTCACCCCTCCTTTCCAAATATACTCAAAAAAAAAAAAAAAAAAACTAGTATGTCGTGGTCATCACGAAACTGTCTTCTATATTTTTCTTTATGAATGCTTGACGATGAAGCATTGAATCAGCACCTTAGCCAAATTTTGTTTCACTTCTTGGGGAGTACTCCAAAAACTAATGGGTACAAGTTCAACCGCTTGATTTCATGTTGTTCCTTTTACAAGAGTTTTTTTTTTTTTTTTTTGCTGTAAACTTCAGTTCCTATGTAGCCTCGTTATAAAGAAATTTTATAATTTACTGAATTGAAGGGAAAAAATGCTGTTAAGAGATGATGATTACTGAGAATGTCATGAACTGAAAGGGGACGGGGGTGAAATAATACCCAAAAATATAGTTCACCTGATTTATTTTTAGTGAAAAATAGGAACTAATCCAGTTATCAAACACCATGCAATGGTATTTTTGTTCGGCTATTATTTTGAGTGACTGTACATCTGCTAAGAGTTTTTTAAGTACCTATTTACGAGCACTATTTAATACTCTATGCCGTAGTATAATTGTTCGTCTCATTTCTGTTCATTTTTTTTTATTTGACAACGGCAACATGTACCTTAACCTAAAACTTACGACCTATTTTGGCCCAGCATAACAACTTGAAAAAAATCCGCCAGAGAGATTTGGAAAAAGTAAAGAATAGCTAAAAGTAAGACTCTAAGCAGGAAAAACAAAAGAAGAAACCTGGAAATCTCGGCAACGGATAAAGAGAGAGAGTGAAGACTCCATTCATTAAGGCTCACTTACATGGCTCTCATTGCGGAAGATGAAGAGGAATTAAAAGTTGCAGGAGGTTTAGAAAAAGATTTACCCAGTTGCATCTACTTCTTACAAATATTGTTAAAGTTGTTAGAAAGTTAATGGTATTTTATTATTTTTTTCCACCGTATAAGTCATTAAAAACATTATTTTTCAGGTTTTTTCCGTTGAAAAAATGGGTTTTAACGGTCTTCACACATCTCCTGCGCAAGAACAAATACATATTTTAATTCCAATCTACAAGTTTTCAATCATTTTCCAAAGTTCAAAAGGCAAAAACCTCCCTAAAACACCGAAAAATTGCTCAAAATCCGAATTTCAGCTCGAGGTTCTACCATTGTCCACGGAAATACATCTGTGCAATAGCGGCAAACATCTTAATTTATATGTATACATTTATATGTATACATTTTGAGAATAAATCGTCTGCGTTCGAATAAGGACCTTTACATTTAAAATTTCCGAACGCTTCTGATGCTTTTAAGAAAATTTAATATATTAAAGTAACAGTTGAGCAAATGTGTAGACGCAAAATTAGTATGTTTGTCTGTTTCCTCGGAATAATCGTAATATTTGAATTGTAACGGTATGTTCACACTTTTACGTAAGTGTTTTTGTTGGAATTCTAACTTAAAATGTAAAAACATATGTTAAAATTTTAATGTGTTTTAAACTAAACAATTAATGCTCAGATGAACCCTTTTAGCCCAGTTTTGCTCCTTACAACATCATTTATAGGTTATAATACAGCTAAATGTAAGGTAGGGATGAAAGGATTAATGAAATTATATGATTTTACTTCCCTCTATTTAATTTAAGAAACAAATATTTACAAATATATGTCCATTAGCTTTCACTTTCTGTATGAAAAACTGTAAAGACATGTAATTTTAACTTTATTATAAAGTTTTATTGAATTTATATTAAAATTTATGTTGTTTTGTTGGTCTTACACGCAGAAACTAATTTAAAAAAAATTACATAATTTGTTTAAATACTTATTTATGTAACAGAGGACAAAGTTTTCTATTTTGTATACTTATGTAAAAGATTGAACATAACTGTTACAATTCGAATATTACGATTAATCCAAGGAAACAGAAAAACATACTAATATTGCGTCTACATACTTGCTCAACTGTTACTTTAATACATTAAAATTTCTTAAAAACATCAAAAGCATTCGGAAATTTTGAATGTAAAGGTCTTTATTCAAACGCAGACGATTTATTCTCAAAATGTATACATATAAATATATACATATAAATTAAGCTGTTTGCCGCTATTGCACAGATGTATTTCCGTGGACAATGGTAGAACCTCCAGCTGAAATTCGGACTTTGAGCAATTTTTCGGTGTTTTAGGGAGGTTTTTGCCTTTTGAACTTTATAAAATGATTAAAAACTTGTAGATTAGGATTAAAATATATATTTGTTCTTGCGCGGGAGATGTGTGAAGACCATTAAAATCCATTTTTTCAACGGAAAAACCTGAAAAATGGTGGAAAAAAGCATTTTTAAACTCCCGGCAGCGATCAAAAAAGTTGTGTTTTATCATCCGATTCCTCGATTTATACTAAGCATTGAGCCACATATATGGGGAAAAATATGGTCATACTTTTTAGTTTTTAAAATTGCGACTTGGGTCCATTCTAAGCTCTGCGGGGCTTAGGGGGTTAAGAAAATCAAAATTGTTGCACCACTACGAAATAGTCGAAGAATTTTCCCGCATTTTGAGCCATAATAGAAAATCCTAACTTAAAACCCGCAAGTTCGGTGGATTTTTGCCCACTATGTCACACTGTGTGGCGGTGTAATTTAAGTATTTCTGCCTTAGCCCTCGCTTTAGGGCAATAACTACAAAATAACTTACTACAAAATCAAAGGTCAGTTGAGCTTAGTGGGTGATCAGTTGAGCCAATCAATTGTCAGTTGAACTTAGTGTGCTGTCAGTTGAGCCATTAAAAAGTCGGATCAACTTAGTGGGCAGTCGGTTGAGAAAACCAAAAGTCAGTTAAGCTTAGTGGGTTGTCAGTTGAAAGAATCAATGTCAGTTGAGCTTAGTGGCTGATCAGTAGAGCCAACCAGAAGTCAGTTGAGCCAATCAATGGTCAGTTGAGCTTAGTGAGCGATCAGTTGAGCCAATCAAAGGTCGGTTGAGGTTATTCGGCGGTCAGTTGGAGCTTAGTGGGTTATCAGTTGAGACAATCAAATGTCAGTTGAGCTTAGTGGGTGATCAGTTGAGCCAATCAATTGTCAGTTGAACTTAGTGTGCTGTCAGTTGAGCCATTAAAAAGTCGGATCAACTTAGTGGGCAGTCGGTTGAGAAAACCAAAAGTCAGTTAAGCTTAGTGGGTTGTCAGTTGAAAGAATCAATGTCAGTTGAGCTTAGTGGCTGATCAGTAGAGCCAACCAGAAGTCAGTTGAGCCAATCAATGGTCAGTTGAGCTTAGTGAGCGATCAGTTGAGCCAATCAAAGGTCGGTTGAGGTTATTCGGCGGTCAGTTGGAGCTTAGTGGGTTATCAGTTGAGACAATCAAAGATTTGTTGAGCTTAGTGGTGGGTCAATTGAGCCGATCAATGGTTAGTTGAGCTTAGTGGGCGCGCAGTTAAACCAATCAAAGGCCGGTTGAAGTTAGTGGGAGGTCACTAGAGCCAATCAATGGTTAGTTAAGCTTAGTGGGCGGTCAGTTGAGGCAAATCAAATGTCGGTTGAGCTTGGTGGGCGAGCAGTTGAGTCACTTAAAGGTCGGTTGAAGTTATTTGGTGGTCCGTTGAGTTTAGTAAGCTATCAGCAGATGGTCAGTTGAGCTAACTGGGTGATCAGTTGAGCCATTCAATGGACGACAGCGAAGTAGTCTGGCCCGCTCGGGTCCAGATGTACGACTTAACCATATTTGTCCTCCGACGCTCAAGGCACGAACAGTATCGTTGCAGTAACTAGACTGGAATCTGACTTAGCGGCGTTTAGTCATAATCCCACGGATGGTAACTTCGCAACATTGCTCACTCGACCAAGCACATGTACCAAGTGTCCGAACCTTCGGTTATTCTTCTACTGAGCAGGATTAATATCGCAACGACGGTCATCAGTAGGATAAAACTATCCATTCTAACGACGGTCTAAACCATCTCACGTTCCCTTTTAGTGGGTGAACAATCCATTGCTTGGCGAATTCTGTTTCGCAGTGATAATAAAGAAATTTTGAAAAAAAAAAATAGAACCGACTTCAAAATTGCTCTAAAAAGTGAAAAATAATTTTATTCTTTAAACACCATCGATAATACTTTTAAACATAATTTTTGAAGTTGGCGCAAAAACGATCGATAAAATCATTCACAGCCATAACTCAACTACAAGTATAAATTTAACCACGTCCAGTTTCTTCACTACCACATGCATTACGCATTGATGACAGCATATTTGAGTAACGATATAAATGTTTCGTTCCTAAGTTTGGATGATTTTTTGATAAAAATATGAACGAAGCATGGTTACAATGGATTTTACTTTTTGTTTTTGCGCCAACTTCAAAAATTATGTTTAAAAGTATTATCGATGGTGTTTAAAGAATAAAATTATTTTTCACTTTTTAGAGCAATTTTGAAGTCGGTTCTATTTTTTTTTCAAAATTTTTTTATTTCATTCTTTTTAGTGTAAATGTAGATATTTCAGTAAAAGTAAGAAGTTACCTAGTAAGAAGTGCGGCTCTATATCACTGTATTGCTTTAGAAAAGCCTTTATTCAAAATTATCATTACAATTACTATTAGTGTTACAGTTATATGGCACCAAACTTTTATAACAATGAGTTTCCTATTGTCGCGTAGATGAAGATAGCGAAGACAACGTGAAAGCCAAATGAAGCGAATACTCGTTAGTCTCAACTCGAGATCTTTATTCAGAACCACGAATGAACGTTACATCTCCTTATATACAACTTGAAAAAGTGCTGGAACTTTCCAGACTTGAAAAGATACAGAAATTAATAGAACATTCGAGAAAATACGGGAAACAGTAGAAACGAAATTTTTAACCGACTTCAAAAAGGAGGCGGTTATCAGTTCATACCGTATGTATGTTTTTTTTTTTTGTTTGTCCACTCATAGCGTCTCACCTAGTGAACCGATTTTGATGATTCTTTTTTTAATGGATAGAGGATGGCTCAATTTAGGTTCCATTACTTTGTTTGACCATATTTGTTCTTTAGAAAAAAAGTTATGGGCAAAAAACAGTAAATTTCCCTATTAAATGATTAAAAGGATATTGTAGCGTTCGCACTTATCATCCGTGGATAACGGTGGCTCAGTGGTAGAATTCTCGTCTTCCACACGAGCGACTTGGGTTCAAATCCCGACTAGGACAAAGTGAATTTTACTAAAATTTCGTTTCTACTGTTTCCCGTATTTTCTCGAATGTTCTATTAATTTCTGTATCTTTTCAAGTTTGGAAAGTTCCAGCATTTTTTCAAGTTGTATATAAGGAGATGTAACGTTCATTCGTGGTTCTGAATAAAGATCTTGAGTTGAGACTAACGAGTATTCGCTTCATTTGGCTTTCACATTGTCTTCATCTACGCGACAATATGTAACTCATTGTTATAAAAGTTTGGTGCCATATAACTGTAACATTAATAGTAATTGTAATGATAATTTTGAATAAAGGCTTTTCTAAAGCAATACAGTGATATAGAGCCGCACTTCTTACTAAGTAACTTCTCACTTTTACTGAAATATCTACATTTACACTAAAAAGAATGAAATAAAAAAATTTTGAAAAAAAAAAAAAATAGAACCGACTTCAAAATTGCTCTAAAAAGTGAAAAATAATTTTATTCTTTAAACACCATCGATAATACTTTTAAACATAATTTTTGAAGTTGGCGCAAAAACAAAACGTAAAATCCATTGTAACCATGCTTCGTTCATATTTTTATCAAAAAATCATCCAAAGTTAGGAACGAAACATTTATATCGCTATTTAAATATGCTGTCATCAATGCGTAATGCATGTGGTAGTGAAGAAACTGGACCTGGTAAAATTTATACTTTTAGTTGAGTTATGGCTGTGAATGATTTTATCGATCGTTTTTGCGCCAACTTCAAAAATTATGTTTAAAAGTATTATCGATGGTGTTTAAAGAATAAAATTATTTTTCACTTTTTAGAGCAATTTTGAAGTCGGTTCTATTTTTTTTTTTTTTCAAAATTTTTTTAGTAAAATTCACTTTGTCCTAGTCGGGATTTGAACCCGGGTTGCTCGTGTGGGAGACGAGAATTCTACCACTGAGCCACCGTTATCCACGGATGAAAGGAGCGAACTTCGCTACAATATGATTTTAATCATTTAATAGGGAAATTTACTGTTTTATGCCCATAACTTTTTATCTAAAGAACAAATATGGTCAAACAAAGTAATGGAACCTAAATTGAGCCATCCTCTATCCATTAAAAAAAGAATCATCAAAATCGGTTCACTAGGTGAGACGCTATGAGTGGACAAACAAAAAAAAACATACATACGGTATGAACTGATAACCGCCTCCTTTTTGAAGTCGGTTAAAAAGAGCCGACATCGAAGAAACGAAAAGCAACTTCGCTATGAAAGCTTGGCTGCCACGAGCCAGTCCCTGTGGTAACTTTTCTGACACCTCTTGCATAAAACTCTTAAAATCAAAAGGATCGATAGGCCCCGCTTTCACGGTCTGTATTCGTACTGAAAATCAAGATCAAGCTATCTTTTGAACTTTTACTCTACGCGAGGTTTCTGTCCTCGCTGAGTTCACGTTTGGACACCTGCGTTACCTTTTGAGAAGTGTGCCGCCCTAGCCGAACTCCCCGCCTGACACTGTCCTCGAAGCGGATCGTCCCGAGAGGCAAACTGTAGGACTTGGAGCCAGAAACGTGGTTTCTTACAACCGCTCTCCGCTTCACCAAGTCAGTAAAGACAAGATGAATATAGTGGTATTTCACTGTCGACCGCGGAGCGATCTCCCACTTATACTACACATCTCATGTCTCTTCAAAGAGTCAGAATAGAGTCAAGCTCAAAAGATTTTTAATTACAAAGCGGGTTTCGGATGCGCCCGATACGGGGACGCGATCTCACCCATCCTTTCCTCCACTCGACGGCGAAACAACAGACGGCTACCGCGCGGCGGAGAGTCAAAATCAAGGACTCATGCCCACGGCCAGTACGCTAAGGCGGTCTCGCAATCGTAAGAGAGAGGGGAAGGGAACGAAGAACTTCATGCCGATGGAGCGCGCACTTCGACCTCCCTGTGGTAAACGAGGGAGGATATTCGAGGAATCACGTTCGGACGAAGCGGCAGAGAACCCGCTTTCCATAACTATGGTTCTGCATGCGCAGCTACGGGGTCATAACGCCGAGGCCGCAAGCAGATAAGCAGTACTGAACAGTAGGGAATCCCGGCGCTCAAACCCACCGGGCGGTCGTCAGCAGGAGACTCGCGGCGAAGCACCGGAAATACTACCATAATCACCGCGAAATACCGTCTCGCTCTCTGATTAGTCGATTTTGGCCGACACGCTAATAAACCAGCGCATAACTATGCTCGCTAAACTAATCTTCCGAGCAGGACACTGCCCACATAAAGTGCGAATCACTTCGAAATTGTGTTGGGTTCCCTCTCACGCTCATCTAAGGTTCGGTGAAAACGGGCGATTGTTTTTCTTTCGCCAAGGCACATTTGTCAACATGAGGCGATTGTGGTTCCACTCTGCCTCGCGAGTTTCCGCGTGTGTTTTCATATTTCCATACATTGGACTTTGTCGTTTTTACATTTTTCGGACTTTGTCGTTTTTCCATGTGTTTTCGGAATTTTGCGTTTTTCCATTTTCGAACTTTGTCGTTTCCATGTGTTTTCGGACTTAATCGTTTTTTCAATGTGTTTTTCGGACTTCGTCGTTTTCCCCATTTTCGGACTTAGTCGTTTTTAAATTTGTTTTTCGGACTTTTTCGCTTTTCCATTTTCGGACTTTGGCATTTTTCCAAGTGTTTTCGGACTTTAACGTTTATTCATGTGATTTCGGACTTTGTCGTTTTTTCAATGTGTTTTCGCACTTAGTCGTTTTTTCCATTTTCGGACTTTGACGTTTTTTCCATGTGTTTTCGAACTTAGTCGTTTTTCCATTTTCGGACTTTGGCGTTTTTCCAAGTGTTTTTGGACTTTAAACGTTTTTTTCATGCGTTTTCGGATTTTGTCGTTTTTTCCATTTTCGGACTTTGTCGTTTTTTCCATGTGTTTTCGGACCTTTATAGTTTTTCAATGTGTTTTCGGGACTTAGTCGTTTTTCCATGTGTTTTCGAACTTAGTAGTATCTAATTTTCATGTTTTTTGATATACTGATACTTTTTTGGTATTTAATTGATAGTTTATTTCTAATATCGATTTATTAATACTTGTGGTTCCGCTCTGCCTCGCGAGTTTCCGCGTGTGTATTTCAATTTTCCATACATTGGATTTTCTCTTTTTTTTTGGAGTTTTGTACTTGATCTTTTTGTGGAGACTTGGAGGCTAACCCTCAAATTGTGACCAATAAACTAACGAAATGCACTTTAAACAATGAAAATACTTTGACACTCTAGTTCAATTATTTTTACGTTTTCAACACAGCCTAAATAAAATTAATACCTAGTTTAAAAAACTTATGTATTTTTCCGAATAGTTATAAATCAAAAAGACACTTTAATGGTCCTTTTCAAAAGGTGTATAAGAATTTTAGTTGAAGAAAAAATAATCATTTCACTTTAGAAAAATATGTGTGTGGGGGGGGGGGAATTTTTTTTGTTCAACGGATTTTCTTTAGCTTCTTAGCACGGGCATCGCCGTGGGGGGTACTGCTGGTGCGAAACCTGAGGCTTAGAGCTAAGTAGTGGGGTGTGGTCTGGAGAAAAGTATATAGATACAACACGCAGGGTCAAGCGAGAACTCTCCGATAGTTATAAAAAAAGAACGAAATCTGTCGGTTGCTGTCACAGTGCGGAACACGGAAACCTCTCCGGTAGTTATGAAAAAGGAGAGAAATCTGTTGGTTGCTGTCAAAGTGCAGAACACTGAAAACCTCTCCGATAGTTATTTAAAAAAAGAGAAAGAAATCTGTCGGTTGCTCTCAAAGTGCAAAACACGGAAACCTCTTAAATGGTTATTAAAAAAAAGAGCGAAAATCTGTTGGTTGCTGTAAAAGTGCAGAACGCGGGAACCTCTCCGATAGTTATTTTCAAAAAAAAAAAAAAAAAAGAAAAAAAGAGGAGAAATCTGTCGGTTGCTATCAAAGTGCAGAACATGGAATTCTCTTAGATAGTTATTAATAAAAAAAAAACGAAATCTGTTTGTTACTGTAAAAGTGCAGAAAACGGAAACCGCTTTGACAGTAAAAAAAAAAAAAAACCTTTCCCGATGTTCAGAACACGGGAAACCTTTCTCTCGAGAAATTAAAAAAAAAATGCCCTCTCCTCATGCTGGACACAGAGAAGAGGGGAGAAATTTAGCACGAAAGCGTTTCGGTCTGCGGAGCAGACACAAATATCCAAGTCAGAGGATGAGTCTCAATAGACGGCAGTGTGGTATCTGTTCTACTACGTACGACACCCTGACGCACCTAGGGCGTCTACAGAGGATTTGTTGCCCTCGCTTTAGACCTAAAAGGTATGTATTACGGAACGGGGACCACACAGTCTCGATGGTCCCTGGTGTGTTCCATCTCGAAGAGACATCGACAGCGAAGTAGTCTGGCCCCGCTTCGGGTCCAGATGTACGACTTGACCATCTTTGTCCCTCCGACGCTCAAGGCGACGAACAGTATCGTTGCAGTAACTAGACTGGAATCTGACTTAGCGGCGTTTAGTCATAATCCCCACGGATGGTAACTTCGCAACATTGGTCACTCGACCAAGCACATGTACCAAGTGTCCGAACCTTTGGTTATTCTTGTACTGAGCAGGATTAATATCGCAACGACGGTCATCAGTACACTGTAAAGTTGCTTCATTTAATTTTACTAATGCTTTTCCGTACATTTACTGCACACTTTCCCCTTATAAATAGAAAAGTTCCGTTCTGGATTGAAAACGGAACTTTTCATGGAATTACTGGAAATTTTCTTTTACTTTAGCGCACTCTAACAGAACATGTCCGTATGCGATCGTTAGAGGGAGCCTTTATCCGTGAAAAAACGGAATATCTCCAGCGTAGAAGATTTTTGTTTTTTAGTACAGAGAAATCGCAACAAATGAGTGATGGCAGTGAAGCACGTTGTTTATTTCGTGCATGGAAATGTATGTATACTGAAATCATGGAGTCTCCATGACTGTAATACTGAACATTTTTCTAACGTTTTCCTCTTCTCCGTCAACATCAAATTGTTTCGATCAAGTACGGCATTAACTGAAATGCTTCGAGCGTTTGTTCGTATAGGCTACGGTTTATCTTGCAGCAATGGCGGATGCCGTAGCGGTCAGAAATCGTTCTCGCCGACGAGGAATTTTTTGGTATCTTCTCATCCGGGATTGTGAGTGATTGCTGGTGAGTGTTTACATTTTTACTACAAATAAATACTTTTTGAATTCTGTAACGATGATTGCTGCTTAAAATTAAGTTTTTATGTAGTTTGAACATTCAATTTCCCGCAGACCTTGGTTCAAACTTTAAAGCATCGTGACAAGTTTCTAAAATTAAAAAACTTCTAATAATACTAAAAACGTTTGTTTGCTAAGAGGATATTTTACAAAATTGTTTCGAATAACTAAGTAATTGTTAGATAGGACACCATTGAGTCTTGATTGTTTTATTGTTAATAAAGAATATTTTCTGCCTACTGGTAAGGTTAATGTAAAGACATTGCTTATTACTTAAAATACTACTGTTTTTTTTATTAATTTATTTTAATTTCTAAGAATAACAACAGTGTATGTATAAACTTGATTCTTGCTATTGATTAGATTTCAATTAACTAGTTAAATCATCTAGTTTTAGTAAACTACTTGGGTTTTCAAGAAAACAATTTTAAATATCGATTCTATCCCCCTCCCCTTCTCTTTCAAACTTTTAAGTGCTTGTTATCTATATTAATGAGTATAGTACATAATTTTTTTTAAGGAAATGAATATTTAAAAAAAATGTATCAATCATTAAAAAAAAAGCATAATTTTGAGAAATTTGAGTCATATTATTCTAAAAGCACTTTATTTAACATTCCAGATGCTGTCCACTTTGCACCCTCTCAGCGCTGGAACCTTTCAAAGTGAGCCGGAGAATTATTGCTGGAACGTGGATTCAAATGTGAAACTGAGTGAACAGAACTCCTTGAACAGAAAAGGGAAGTTCGCTGCAAATATGCAAATTGTAAGTATAAAACATGTTTTGTTACATAGGGTCTGGTGGGGTAAAGTGGTCATAAAATCGTAGGTTTTCAACTCAGGTGGATAATAAATACAATAAATTCTTTAAACACTTCAACTTTTTTTGTTGTTATTTTACATTTCATTATTAAAGAACACGGTACATAGAATTTCAGGGGAAAAAAAAACATTGTTTTAAGTAGTTTTATAACACTTTCATTTCCCTATGTATTTATAACCACTTTACCCCATAGGGTGGGGGAAAGTGGTCATAGCATGGGGTAAAGTGGTCACAGTTTAAAATAGATGCAAAACCATTATAAATAACCGTAATATTTGCATGTTTCGATTATAGTCGATTACAGTTACAAGTATATGCACGAGTATATGCGGGTATACATAAGCATTTATACGTGATTACCTACAGTATACGTGTCTAAACGAGTACATACATGTCACGTGTATATACAAGTATATACGCGTACAAACGAACATCATATGCGTGTATGCACTTCTTTCTCGAGTATATACATGCATACCTGAGTATATGCGTGTATAGTAGACATATATACGCATATATAGGTATACATACATACATTTACGGGTATACACGAGTTATTTCGTGGATATATCCAGTGCGTGTTTGTACACGTCTACTCACGTACATATATATGGAAGCAACGAGTATATACGTATGTTTACGTGCAAACACGATTATGTACCAGTATAGACGTATATACGTACATTTACGTTTATATCAGTACATGTATGTATACCCAGGTATATATATCCCCTAATATACATATATGCTTACAGAGTGAATCCAAAGTCTGGGGCAAAAACCAAAGGGGTGTGTGAGAGGAGAGGATACGAAGCAAATAATCATAATGAAAATATGATCGCTGACGCGCTACATGCACACTGAGCCAGAAACTGATGGATGCAAAACAGGCCACAAATTTGTTACACAAACATGATTTACCTGACCGGCTGGTGGCGTGATGGTTAGGCACTCGCCTTGCAGGTCTGTGGACCCGGGTTCTGAACTGGGGATGCCGGTCGGTGGATTTTCGACATGACGAAAATCATCAGCGCACATGTCGTATGATTATGCGGCATGTAAAAGATCCCTAGGGCTTAGAACTTTTGGACGTTTGGCTTAGAACTCCCTAGGAAAAAAATTAAATTCCTAGTGCAATGTCGCATCAAAGAGAGCCCAGGTGCCTCCATCTGGTGGAAACTGGGCGTCAAAAAAAACTACTGTGTCATATGCATCAGCGCCTTAATGGTGACACATAAAAAACTGATGCATTGTAGGGGAGCGCACTAGGTCTGGTTATGACCCAGACGCCTCTTCAGGTGGGTCTCTTGTAGAGCCCAATTGGAAAAAAAAGAAAAAAAAAGATGATTTTAACCAACATTTTAGTTTTTTATGAAATATATGGAGCAGATGTTAAAGTTACGGCCTGTAGTAGCTCTAATCCACGCACCGTAACAAAGGCACAGCAACTGATAAAAGTTATTCAAAAGTCTCATTATTGCAAAAGAGAGTGCTCTGTGATTACAACGCATGTATTACAGCAACCGGTCACAAAGTTCATCAATCACTTTAACACTTTCTTAAGATCTAAAATATTGTGTAAAATTGTCTTTGTGTAATAAATTTGTGACCTGTTTTTGCATCCCTCAGTTTCTGGCTTTGCGTGCATGTAGCGCGTCGGCGTTGTGTTTGTGACCATATGTTTCTTATGATTCTTGTTTCTTCTACTCCCTTCATACATCCTTTAAGAATTTGCCCAAGAGTTTAATCTTACCCTGTATACGTGTATATCATATGCTTGTGTGTGTCTACTCGAGTTACGAGTACGTACGCATATATACGTGTCCACCTGAGAAAATAAGTGTTCGTATATATACTATAAGCGGGTATATACGTGTATAGTCGAACGTATACCTTTGTAGACAAAAAAATACTTGCAGATACCCATACACTACGCGTTTATTGGTGCATTTATGTGAATGCGTATGTATACGTGCCTACACGAGTATATGCGCATGCACACGCATATACTCGTATATTTAATCCTGTTTACCGTAAAAACAATACATATTAAGTAAAATTAATATTTCATTTGTTTCTGCCTCATACTTAAAGATTACGTGATGTTAGAAGGACAATATTCGTTAAGCCTAATATTATGACCACTTTACCCCATCTTACTTAAATTGTTCTGAAAAATTAACCAAAATAGATTCAGCTAACTGCTAATGAGTAAGAGTTCTTGAGACATGTAGGAAGCTTCCTGTAAAGTCAATCTGTTCATAATTCTAACAAACAAAATTTTCCAAGAAAATTAAAAGAGGTGTTCAGATTTTGAAATTTTTCATATTCGCACAAAGTATTTTATTTTACCAAATAAAAATTTTGCCAGATGTGAAATTTTGTATTCAAAATGTAGTTTCTAACTGCCCTATCCTAAAATAAAATTTTCACGTTCATTCGAACATTTATTTCCAAGCTATAGTTATTTATCTGACGAATGACTACTTCACTCCATTGACCACTTTCCCCCCACCAGACCCTATGCATTAGGGCTGGGCGTTGGATCAATACATCGTCAAAAACCAGTGTAAATCCGGCATTGTTAAATCGGTTTCAAATTTTTCTCTTAATGCATTGGTTCCGCACCAACTACAAATCGAAGCGCCAATGTATGGACACCGGTCAAAGATAATTGCCGTTGAAATATCTTTATTGCTTCAAAACGCCACTGGAAGCGGCACCCTGATGGGAGGTCACTGTGACCTACAAAAAATGTTCTAAGTCGACATATTTTTCTGATGATTCTGTAGATTTGGACACTTTACTGCAAAACTTTGAAAATTTTAAATAGTGATATTTAATGTCTCATTAGATGCACGTTTGTGTTCATGCTCGTATTTTATCATTCGGTAAAATTCAGAGTATCATTCAGCAAATTAAAAAATCGTCCCGTCCCTAACATTTAAAAGCGGGGTTGTCTGTAAAGAAGTATCATAAACGAACAAACAACTTTCACTTTTCCCAGGTGTATAATATGCGAGTTGAAATTTGACTCAATTTACCAGTGCACCAATGAGAGGCCATGTCAACCTGATCAGTCAGAATTGGAATAATATATTTTTTACAGTTTTATATGGGGAGGGGTTAAGGCGACCGAACTAAGAAGGGCTAACCTTGGCACTCGTTGACCTGAATTCAACTATTGCATATACATTGAAAAAGTTGTCTTCTCGTAGTTAAAATTATTTCCGCACCAGCTGCAATTTTATACGATTTTGTGGAATTGTGCATTATTGCATCCTTCCACATAAATGCAAAAGGAGATTGAAAGCACAGTACAAGGACAAATTATAAACATAAAAAAAATAATGATTTTTTTGTGTGGGGGGGGGGGAAGAGAGAATATAGTAGAAAAACATCCAGGTACAACTCCATTATATTTATTGTGATTCACAAATTCATGATTCCCTTCATGTTATTTCTTTTGAAGTTATTGATTAATATGCTCGAAACAATTCTTATAACCTGCAAAAATATTATTTTTTCATGGATAAATTTTGTTTTGTTTCTTAAGAGTCAAGTAATGAGGTTCAGTACAAAAATTGAGTTAGCAAATAAAATGTTACACTTACTATAGTTGGGACAAACTTAACACGGAAGCATTGTGAAAGCTAAGCACATCCGAAGCTCAGTACTTGGCTGCCAGGTTACGTTTGCCCCAACTATTGCTAGCCGAGAATTAGAAGAGATCGAGAATTGTTTTTGAGCTATTGGCTGGCACGCTCAATTCTAACATATCTACTATTCCACACTGCCACTTGTAAAATTGAAAGTATTAATTAAAGAAATTATTGCAAAAATATATATATATTGCACGGGTTTTTACAAATTAACTGTTTCTAAAGTAAGATGCCTAATTTCTCTCCAAATTTCGGCACAGTGCTGTTGACTACTTTTTTAGCTTACCGTCAGCGTATTACCTCGTTGTCAAGAAAAATTGTAGTCAAATATCCTACCGTAGGTAGTTGTGATGTTTTCATCTGCATGTTTATGACATGGCACTTGGTAATTTACTTAATAAAAAGTCCACGTGTTAAATATTTTTGATATAATGCATTGATACTCTTATTCTTGTAATTTAGGTTTGTGACATTAATTGTGAAAAATTGGAATCGTCGAAAGATGGCCCAGTTGTACCTATGATTTGATCTGTATATATAAGTGCAGAAATAACAATGGTATTGATGATGACAGCAAAGCAAACTATTAATTTAACATTGGTGCAACAAATAATGTTAAAAATTGTGTAGCACAAGATCTGCAATAAATGATTTTGTACTTATAATAAATGTTTTGTCTTATTGATAACAATGTTAACTATTCACAATTGATAAGTTTCAATAATTTTGAAAAAGTTAAATTTTATGGCAGTTATTGTTAAATAAAACATCGCATAGTTAACTACAGGAACTGTTTTTTTTCCCGGGGGGGAGAGAGGAGGGTATTTTTGTGAAGACTGCTTAAAAAAAACGGTTGGTATGATTTGCGTTTATTTCATATGTTTTGCAATTGTTTGTTGATAAAAGATTTCAATATAATAAAATGCAAAGCAAATAAATTCCCAGATGACTGTTATATCTTCTCTCCATACCTTCAAAAGAGAAAGATAGTTTCTGCATACTAAAAATGTGTTTCCTCACTTTTAGGATGTTTCAGAAATTTTTGGATGTTAATGAAGAAATTCATGTAAATGCTCTAATGAAACTGCTTTTCTTTCTTTCTTTCTTTTTTTTTGCTGTTTTTCAAAAAAGAAAAAAAATCTACATGGGCATTTAAAATCTGCAAATGTTAATTCATTATGCTTTAATTGCCCAGCTATATTTTCAAAATAATAGTTTTTTAAACTGAAAATATACGTGCATAAAACGGCAAACATTTATATTATAAACTGAAAACATCAGTTCTTGAAACGGAAAATATCTATATGAAAAACTGAAAACATCAGTTCCTAAAACGGAAAATACTTATATAATAAACTGAAAACATCAGTTCATGAAACGAAAAATATTCCGATTGAGAACGGAAAATGTTCGTGATAAAAACGGAAAGTGTCAGTATGAAAAAACGGAAAGCATCCGTGATAAAAACGGAAAACACCACTTCTGTAAATAAACGGAAAATGGTCGGCAACTCTGCTGCCAGTACGTTTTCCGTTTTTTGAGGGAATTTTAAAATACAGTGTAGGGTAAAACTAACCTGTCTAACGACGGTCTAAACCCAGCTCATGTTCCCTTTTAGTGGGTGAACAATCCATTGCTTGGCGAAATCTGCTTCGCAGTGATAGAAAGAGCCGACATCGGAGAAACGAAAAGCAACTTCGCTACGAAAGTTTGGCTGCCACGAGCCAGTTATCACTGTGGTAACTTTTCTGACACTTCTTGCATAAAACTCTTAAAATCAAAAAGATCGATAGGCCCCGCTTTCACGGTCTGTATTCGTACTGAAAATCAAGATCAAGCTATCTTTTGCCCTTTTACTCTACGCGAGGTTTCTGTCCTCGCTGAGTTCACGTTTGGACACATGCGTTACCTTTTGAGAAGTGTGCCGCCCTAGCCGAACTCCCCGCCTGACACAGTCCTCGAAGCGGATCGTCCCGAGAGGCAAACTGTAGGACTTGGAGCCAGAAACGTGGTTTCTTACAACCGCTCTCCGCTTCACCAAGTCAGTAAAGACAAGATGAATATAGTGGTATTTCACTGTCGACCGCGGAGCGATCTCCCACTTATACTACACATCTCATGTCTCTTCAAAGAGTCAGAATAGAGTCAAGCTCAAAAGATTTTCAATTACAAAGCGGGTTTCGGATGCGCCCGATACGGGGACGCGATCTCACCCATCCTTTCCTCCACTCGACGGCGAAACAACAGACCGCTACCGCGCGGCGGAGAGTCAAATCAAGGACTCATGCCCACGGCCAGTACGCTCAGGCGGTCTCGCAATCGTAAGAGAGAGGGGAAAGGAACGAAGAACTTCATGCCGACGGAGTGCGCACCTCGACCTCCCGTGGTAAACGAGGAAGGATAATCGAGGAATCACGTTCGGACGAAGCGGCAGAGAACCCGCTAACTATGGTTCTGCATGCGCAGCTACGGAGTCCAGCTTAGTGGGCTGGCTGTTGAGCCAATCAATGGTCGGTTGAGCATAGTGGGCGGGCAGTTGAGCCAGTCAATGGTCGGTTGAGCTTAGTGGGTGGGCAGTTGAGCCAATCAATGGTCGGTTGATCTTAGTGGGCGGGCAGTTGAGCCAATCAATGGTCGGTCGGGCTTAGTGGGCGGGCAGTTGAGCAATCAATGGTCGGTTGAGCTTAGTGGTCGGGCAGTTGAGCCAATCCAATGTCGGTTGAGCTTAGTGGGCGGGTAGTTGGGCCAATCAATGGTCGGTTGAGCTTAATGGGCGGTCAGTTGAGCCAATCAATGGTCGATTGATCTTAATGGGCGGTCAGTTGAGCCAATCAATGGTCGGTTGAGCCTAGTGGGCGGGTAGTTGAGCCAATCAATGGTCGGTTGAGCTTAATGGGCGGTCAGCTGAGCAAATCAATGGTAGGTAGAGCTTAGTGGGCGGGCAGTTGAGCCAATCAATATTCGGTCGAGCTTAGTATGCGGTCAGTGGAGCCAATCAATGTTCGGTTGAGCTTAGTGGGCGGGCAGTTGAGCATAACAATGGTCGGTTCAGCTTAGTGGGCGGTCAGTTGAGCCAATCAAAGGTCGGTTGAGCTTAGTGGCGGTCAGTTGTGCCAATCAATGGTCGGTTGAGTTTAGTGGGCGGTTAGTTTAGTCAGTCAATGGTCGGTTGAACTTAGTGGGCGGTCAGTTGAGCCAATCAATGGTCGGTTGAGCTTAGTGGGCGGTCAGTTGAGCCAATCAATGGTCGGTTGAGCTTAGTGGGCGGTCAGTTGAGTCAATTAAAGGTCAGTCAAGCTTAGTGGGCGGGCAGTTGAGCCAATTAAATTTCGGTTGAGCTTAGTGGGCGGGCAGTTGAGTCAATCACTGGTTTTTTGACTTTAGTGGGCGGGAAGTTGCGCCAATCAATATTCGGTTAAGCTTAGTGAGCGATCAGTTAAGCCAATCAAAGGTCGGTTGAGCTTAGTGGGCGGGCAGTGGAGCCAATCAATGGTCGGTTGAGCTTAGTGGGCGGGCAATTGAGCATACCAATGGTCGGTTGAGCTTAGTGGGCGGTCAGTTGATCAAATCAATGGTCGGTTGAGCTTAGTGGGCGGTCAGTTGTGCCAATCAATGGTCGGTTGAGCTTAGTGGGCTGTCAGTTCGGCCAATCAAAGGTCGGTTGATCTTAGTGGGCGGGCAGTTGAGCCAATCAAAAGTCTGTTGGCTCAGTGGGCGGTCAGTTGAGCCAATCAATGGTCGGTTGAGCTTCGTGGACGGGCAGTTGAGCCAATCAATGGTCGGTTGAAATTAGTGGGCTGGCAGTTAAGCCAATCAATGGTCGGTTGAACTTAGTGGGCGGTCAGTTGAGTCATTCAATGTTCAGTTGAGCTTAGTGGGCGGGCAGTTGAGCCAATCCAAGGTCGGTTGAGTTTAGTGGGCGGGCAGTTGAGCCAATCAATGGTCGGTTGAGCTTAGTGAGCGGTCAGTTGAGCCAATCAGTGTTCGGTTAAGCTTAGATGGGCGGGCATTTGAGCCAATCAATGGCCGGTTGAGCTTAGATAGGCGGGCATTTGAGCCTATCAGTGGTCGGTTGAGCTTAGTGGGCGGGCAGTTGAATCAATCAATGGTCGGTTGAGCTTAATGGGCGGTCAGTTGAGCCAACCAATGGTCGGTTGAGCTTAGTGGGCGGGCAGTTGAGCCAATCCAAGGTCGGTTGAGTTTAGTGGGCGTGCAGTTGATCCAATCAAAGGTGGGTTGAGATTGGTGAGCGGGCAGTTTAGTCAATCAATGGTCCGTTGAGCTTAGTGGGCGGGCAGTTGAGCCAATCAATGGTCTGTTGAGCTTAGTGGGCGGGCTGTTGAGCCAATCAATGGTCGGTTGAGCTTAGTGGGCGGGTAGTTGAGCCAATCAATGGTCGGTGGAGCTTAATGGGCGGTGAGTTGAGCGAAGCAATGGTCGGTTGAGCTTAGTGGGCGGGAAGTTGAGCTAATCCAAGGTCGGTTGAGCTTTGTGGGCGTGCCGTTGAGCCAATCCAAGGTCGGTTGAGTTTAGTGGGCGGGCAGTTGAGCCAATCAAGGGTCGGTTGAGCTTAGTGGGCGGGCATTTGAGCCAATCAATGGTCGGTTAAGCTTAGTGAGCGGGCAGTTGAGCATAACAATGATCGGTTGAGCTTAGTGGGCGGTCAGTTGAGCCAATCAATGGTCGGTTGAGTTTGGTGGGCGGTCAGTTGAGTCAATCAATGGTCGGTTGAGCTTAGTGGGCGGTCAGTTGAGCCAATCAAAGGTCGGTTGAGCTTAGTGGGCGATCAGTTGAGCAAATCAAATGTCGGTTGAGCTTAGTGGGCGGGCAGTTGAGTCAGTCCATGATTTTTTGACTTTAGTGGGCGGGAAGTTGCGCCAATCAATGTTCGGTTAAGCTTAGTGGGCGATCAGTTAAGCCAATCAAAGGTCGGTTGAGCTTAGTGGGCGGGCAGTTGAGTCAATCAATGGTTTGTTGATCTTAGTGGGAGGCAGTTGAGCCAATTAATGGTGTTGACCTTAGTGGGAGGCAGTTGAGCCAATCAATGGTCGGTTGAGCTTAGTGGGCGTCCAGTTGAGCCAATCAATGGTCTGTTGAGCTTAGTGGGCGGGCTGTTGGGCCAATCAATGGTCGGCTGAGCTTAGTGGGCGCGTAGTTGAGACAATCAATGGTCGATTGAGCTTAAAGGGCGGGCAGTTGAGCCAATCAATGGTCGGTTGAGCTTAGTGGGCGGTCAGTGGAGCCAATCAATGGTCGTTTGAGCTAAGTGGGCGGGCAGTTGAGCATAACAATGGTCGGTTGAGCTTAGTGGGCGGTCAGTTTAGCCAATCAATGGTCGGTTGAGCTTAGTGGGCGGTCAGTGGAGCCAATCAATGGTCGGTTGAGCTTAGTGGGCGATCAGTTGAGCAAATCAATGGTCGGTTGAGTTTAGTGGTCGTCCAGTTGAGCCAACCAATGGTCGGTTGAGCTTAGTGGGCGGGCAGTTGAGCCAATCAATGGTCTGTTCAGCTTAGTGGGCGGGCTGTTGCGCCAATCAATGGTTGGTTGAGCTTAGTGGGCGGGTAGTTGAGCCAATCAATGGTCGGTTGAGCTTAATGGGCTGTCAGTTGAGCCAATCAATGGTCGGTTGAGCTTCGTGGGCGGGCACTTGAACCAATCAATTATCGGTTGAGCTTAGTGGGCGGTCAGTTCGGCCAATCAAAGGTCGGTTGAGCTTAGTGGGCGGGCAGTTGAGCCAATCAAAAGTCTGTTGGCTCAGTGGGCGGTCAGTTGAGCCAATCAATGGTCGGTTGAGCTTCGTGGACGGGCAGTTGAGCCAATCAATGGTCGGTTGAACTTAGTGGGCGGTCAGTTGAGTCATTCAATGTTCAGTTGAGCTTAGTGGGCGGGCAGTTGAGCCAATCCAAGGTCGGTTGAGCTTAGTGGGCGGGCAGTTGAGCCAATCAATGGTCGGTTGAGCTTAGTGAGCGGTCAGTTGAGCCAATCAGTGTTCGGTTAAGCTTAGATGGGCGGGCAGTTGAGCCAATCCAAGGTCGGTTGAGTTTAGTGGGCGTGCAGTTGATCCAATCAAAGGTGGGTTGAGATTGGTGGGCGGGCAGTTGAGTCAATCAATGGTCCGTTGAGCTTAGTGGGCGGGCAGTTGAGCCAATCAATGGTCTGTTGAGCTTAATGGGCGGGCTGTTGAGCCAATCAATGGTCGGTTGAGCTTAGTGGGCGGGTAGTGATCCAATCAATGGTCGGTGGAGCTTAATGGGCGGTGAGTTGAGCGAAGCAATGGTCGGTTGAGCTTAGTGGGCGGGCAGTTGAGCTAATCCAAGGTCGGTTGAGCTTTGTGGGCGTGCAGTTGAGCCAATCCAAGGTCGGTTGAGTTTAGTGGGCGGGCAGTTGAGCCAATCAATAGTCGGTTGAGCTTAATGGGCGGGCATTTGAGCCAATCAATGGTCGGTTGAGCTCAGTGGGAGGGCAGTTGAGTCAATCAATGGTCGGTTGAGCTTAGTGGGCGGGCAGTTGAGCCAGTCAATGGTCGGTTGAGCTTAGTGGGCGGGCAGTTGAGCCAATCAATGGTCGGTTGAGCTTAGTGGGCGGGCAGTTGAGCCAATCAATGGTAGGTTGAGCTTAGTGGGCGGTCAGTGGAGCCAATCAATGGTCGGTTGAGCTTAGTGAGCGGGCAGTTGAGCATAACAATGGTCGGTTGAGCTTAGTGGGCGGTCAGTTGAGCCAATCAATGGTCGGTTGAGTTTGGTGGGCGGTCAGTTGAGTCAATCAATGGTCGGTTGAGCTTAGTGGGCGGTCAGTTGAGCCAATCAAAGGTCGGTTGAGCTTAGTGGGTGATCAGTTGAGCAAATCAAATGTCGGTTGAGCTTAGTGGGCGGGCAGTTGAGTCAGTCAATGATTTTTTGACTTTAGTGGGCGGGAAGTTGCGCCAATCAATGTTCGGTTAAGCTTAGTGGGCGATCAGTTAAGCCAATCAAAGGTCGGTTGAGCTTAGTGGGCGGGCAGTTGAGTCAATCAATGGTTTGTTGACCTTAGTGGGAGGCAGTTGAGCCAATTAATGGGTTGTTGACCTTAGTGGGAGGCAGTTGAGCCAATCAATGGTCGGTTGAGCTTAGTGGGCGTCCAGTTGAGCCAATCAATGGTCTGTTGAGCTTAGTGGGCGGGCTGTTGGGCCAATCAATGGTCGGTTGAGCTTAGTGGCCGCGTAGTTGAGACAATCAATGGTCGATTGAGCTTAAAGGGCGGGCAGTTGAGCCAATCAATGGTCGGTTAAGCTTAGTGGGCGGTCAGTGGAGCCAATCAATGGTCGTTTGAGCTAAGTGGGCGGGCAGTTGAGCATAACAATGGTCGGTTGAGCTTAGTGGGCGGTCAGTTTAGCCAATCAATGGTCGGTGGAGCTTAGTGGGCGGTCAGTGGAGCCAATCAATGGTCGGTTGAGCTTAGTGGGCGGGCAGTTGAGCCAATCAATGGTCGGTTGAGCTTAGTGGGCGGTCTGTTGAGTCAATCAATGGTCGGTTGAGCTTAGTGGGCGGCCAGTTGAGCCAATCAAAGGTCGGTTGAGCTTAGTGGGCGATCAGTTGAGCAAATCAATGGTCGGTTGAGCTTAGTGGTCGTCCAGTTGAGCCAACCAATGGTCGGTTGAGCTTAGTGGGCGGGCAGTTGAGCCAATCAATGGTCTGTTCAGCTTAGTGTGCGGGCTGTTGCGCCAATCAATGGTTGGTTGAGCTTAGTGGGCGGGTAGTTGAAACAATCAATGGTCGGTTGAGCTGAATGGACTGTCAGATGAGCCAATCAATGGTCGGTTGAGCTTCGTGGGCGGGCACTTGAGCCAATCAATTATCGGTTGAGCTTAGTGGGCGGTCAGTGGAGCCAATCAATGGTCGGTTGAGCTTAGTGGGCGGGCAGTTGAGCATAACAATGGTCGGTTGAGCTTAGTGGGCGGTCAGTTGAGCCAATCAATGGTCGGTTGAGCTTAGTGGGCGGGCACATGAGCCAATCAATGGCCGGTTGAGCTTAGTGGGCGTCCACTTGAGCCAATCAAGAGTCGGTTGAGCTTAGTGGGCGGGCAGTTGGGCCAATCAATGGTTTGTTGACCTTAGTGGGCGGGCAGTTGAGCCAATCAATGGTCGGTTGAGCTTAGTGGGCGGGCACATGAGCCAATCAATGGCCGGATGAGCTTAGTGGGCGTCCACTTGAGCCAATCAAGAGTCGGTTGAGCTTAGTGGGCGGGCAGTTGAGCCAATCAATAGTCTGTTGAGCCTAATGGGCGGTCAGTTGAGCCAATCAATAGTCGGTTGAGCTTAGTGGGAGGCAGTTGAGCCAATCAATGGTCGGTTGAGCTTAGTGGGCGTCCAGTTGAGCCAATCAATGGTCTGTATGAGCTTAGTGGGCGGGCTGTTGGGCCAATCAATGGTCGGTTGAGCTTAGTGGGCGCGTAGTTGAGTCAATCAATGGTCGATTGAGCTTACAGGGCGGGCAGTTGAGCCAATCAATGGTCGGTTGAGCTTAGTGGGCGATCAGTTAGCAAATCAAAGGTCGGTTGAGCTTAGTGGGCGGGCAGTTGTGTCAGTCAATGATTTTTTGACTTTAGTGGGCGGGAAGTTGCGCCAATCAATGTTCGGTTAAGCTTAGTGGGCGATCAGTTAAGCCAATCAAAGGTCGGTTGAGCTTAGTGGGCGGGCAGTTGAGTCAAGCAATGGTTTGTTGACCTTAGTGGGAGGCAGTTGAGCCAATTAATGTTTTGTTGACCTTAGTGGGAGGCAGTTGAGCCAATCAATGGTCGGTTGAGCTTAGTGGGCGTCCAGTTGAGCCAATCAATGGTCTGTTGAGCTTAGTGGGCGGGCTGTTGGGCCAATCAATGGTCGGTTGAGCTTAGTGGCCGCGTAGTTGAGACAATCAATGGTCGATTGAGCTTAAAGGGCGGGCAGTTGAGCCAATCAATGGTCGGTTGAGCTTAGTGGGCGGTCAGTGGAGCCAATCAATGGTCGTTTGAGCTAAGTGGGCGGGCAGTTGAGCATAACAATGGTCGGTTGAGCTTAGTGGGCGGTCAGTTTAGCCAATCAATGGTCGGTTGAGCTTAGTGGGCCGTCAGTGGAGCCAATCAATGGTCGGTTGAGCTTAGTGGGCGGGCAGTTGAGCCAATCAATGGTCGGTTGAGCTTAGTGGGCGGTCTGTTGAGTCAATCAATGGTCGATTGAGCTTAGTGGGCGGCCAGTTGAGCCAATCAAAGGTCGGTTGAGCTTAGTGGGCGATCAGTTGAGCAAATCAATGGTCGGTTGAGCTTAGTGGTCGTCCAGTTGAGCCAACCAATGGTCGGTTGAGCTTAGTGGGCGGGCAGTTGAGCCAATCAATGGTCTGTTCAGCTCAGTGGGCGGGCTGTTGCGCCAATCAATGGTTGGTTGAGCTTAGTGGGCGGGTAGTTGAGCCAATCAATGGTCGTTTGAGCTTAATGGGCTGTCAGTTGAGCCAATCAATGGTCGGTTGAGCTTCGTGGGCGGGCACTTGAGCCAATCAATTATCGGTTGAGCTTAGTGGGCGGTCAGTGGAGCCAATCAATGGTCGGTTGAGCTTAGTGGGCGGGCAGTTGAGCATAACAATGGTCGGTTGAGCTTAGTGGGCGGTCAGTTGAGCCAATCAATGGTCGGTTGAGCTTAGTGGGCGGGCACATGAGCCAATCAATGGCCGGATGAGCTTAGTGGGCGTCCACTTGAGCCAATCAAGAGTCGGTTGAGCTTAGTGGGCGGGCAGTTGAGCCAATCAATAGTCTGTTGAGCCTAATGGGCGGTCAGTTGAGCCAATCAATAGTCGGTTGAGCTTAGT